>NW_024423453.1:46728890-46801344 GCF_017311325.1 Ursus maritimus | reverse complement strand
GGGGCAGTCAATCCCAAAGGTCAAATACTGTATGATTCCATCTATATAACACTTTTGAAATAACAAAATTATACCAATGGAGAACAGAGTAGTCCATGCCAGAGGTCCGGTCAGGGAATGATTATGTCTACACAAGGACAACAAGAGGAATTCTTATGGTGATGGCATTGTTCTGCATCTTGACTGTATGAATGCCAACATCCTGATTGCAATATTCTAGTTTTGCAAAACGTTGTTAATGGGGAAAACTGGGTAAAGTTTCCACAGGACCTCTGCATTATTTCTCACAACTACATGTGAATCCACAATTATCTCAGACTAAAAAAATTATTGAAATAAAAAAAAGATAATGAGTTTTGACAAGAGTGAATACTCAGGAGAAATCAGATTATCATCATCATGCCTCACCCCTTTAGATCTATGGATTGCTAGGTAGCTTCTCAGAAAGTTACTATCAGGCCTCTTCAGAATAACTAGCTAATGGCTAATTCTTCTTTAGGGTCTCTTCTTAGTAGCTTTTAGGTTGGGTAGGAACAAATACCAAGAGCTAGAGAACAGAAAGATGCTAAGGGCCAATTATCATGGTGAGTGTTGTTTTGTCTACTTAACTACCAACAGTTAGCAGGATCGATCAAAATATACATTTTCATTTCAATTCATTTAGCTCATTTTAAATATATGAAAAAAATCCTAAACATCCACAATTTATTATTTCCAATTTTTTTTTTTAAGATTTTATTTATTTATGTGACAGAGAGACAGCCAGCGAAAGAGGGAACACAGCAGGCGAGTGAGAGAGGAAGAAGCAGGCTCCCAGCGGAGGAGCCCGATGTGGGACTCGATCCCGGAACGCCGGGATCACGCCCTGAGCCGAAGGCAGACGCTTTAACGACTGCGCCACCCAGGCGCCCCTATTATTTCCAATTTTTAAGAGGCAAGCAATGAAAATCTACAAGAACAAAGAGGGTTTAGTTCCAATGACGAAAATAAAGTTCCCCTTCAAGTCCCTAACACCAACTCCTCTAAAACACTTTCAATGCATACGGATGAGAAAGCACAGAAATGGTGGACCCAAGAGAATTTAAAATGCAAGGACTAAACTTTCCACTCCATAAAAACCCCACCACAACGGCACTAAAGGTAAATCCTTTCCCAGATTGAAGAAGAAAAGGAAACACCTGAGTACAGCAAGAAGCACTTGGGGTAAATAGTTCAGTAAGTAGTGGTTAATTAGCATGTAAGACCAGAGGTGGGTTTTTTTTTTTTCTGAAAAGATAAAAATCCTAACATAAATAAAGTAGCAATCAGCTTGTTTTTCTCCATACAAAGGCTGCCATTATAACTACTGAACATATTTTGACTATACATATTCAAGCTCTGACAAATCTACAAAAGAGCAATAATATGTACTACAATGGCTTCTCCTTCCTAACTTACGAACATTAGCTAAACTATCTAAACGAAAGTGGTATAGAGGAATATGCCATCCCAAGTGTCCTCAAACACCCACTATAATCATTACAATGTGCCATCCTAAGTCACCTGTGAGTTTTTATTTAAATAAATCCATTTTTTCCTGCTTAAAGTCAGATACTCCTCAACTCTTCCAAGGACAGAACGCTTAAAAATCACATTACAGGGATGCCTGGGTGGCTCAGTCGGTTAGATGTCTGCCTTCGGCTCAGGTCCTGATCCCAGGGTCCTGGGATCCAGTCCAGAGTCAGGCTCCTTGCTCAGTGGGGAGCCTGCTTCTCCCTCTGCCTGCCGCTCCCCCTGCCTGTGCAAGCACAAGCTCTCTCATGCTCTCGCTCTCTCTCTCTCTGACAAATAAACAAAATCTTAAAAAAAGAAAAAAAATCACATCACTATAAATTAACAAATACTAACATATTTGGCATAATGATATGATAAATCAGATATTTCATATTAGATTCCCAAATGTAGATGTAGAAGATACCGAAGTTTAAGGAAACATAGTGTAAGACAAAAAAAAATTTTAATAACAAATATATTCAACAACTTCAAAGTTTTTCGTAAGAACTAGGAAATGTCCGTCATAATCACTTGCCATCAGACTGTAACTGGCCTCATGTGCACACAGTTTGATACAATGAGTAGCTGATACAAATGGACACACATTTAGCCAGCCTGTCCAACAAATTCCACTACTGCAACAATTCTAGTCCATCTCTACCACCACTGTTTAACTCAGGCTCCCAACCATCTCAAGCCTGAAGAACAGACATCAGTCTGTAACAGACTTCTTGGTCTCCTCTCACTCCCCTTCAAATCATAACCTTCAATACTCCAGTGGAATTACTCCTCATCCCCTACTCACTCCCTTGGCTCCAAGCACATGGAGCGAAGGTCTACACCTATTTTCTTTCGACCCTGTGTGCTACTTCGGGAATATCCTGCATGTCCCCTACTCCACTAATTGGTTATTTCCTACTCCCCTCAGACTCAATACATGCTTATCAAAGTGTTGGCACAGGACATCTCACCTAAGAAGTCCACAGCCTCTTCGACAGCTGCTACAGCACCAATGAATCACATCCTACTTAAAGGATACAATACATTGGTGAGTTACTTGAGGGACAGATGTCTCATTTCATCTTTGAATTACCAAGGTCTAGTAAAAAGTATTGCATTAAAATGTGCTACGATAAAAACTACTATTAGACACTGCACTAAACAGTAAGTGTACTTTCTTTCACTTAATCCACAAAACCACCTCAGGAAGCTATTATCCTCATTTTACAGATAAGAAAACTATCTGGTGCCAAAAATGGGGTGAGGAGAGGGAATGGCCCATAAAATTTAGATATCAAAGAATTATCACCACATTTCCTATCTCTTTAGGCTAGATCAAAGTTACTTCAGGTGATTACAAGTCTTTTTCACTTAAAAAAAAAAAAGTAAGTTTTCCAATGAGTCAAGAAGCAGCACAGTTTGTGTTTTTAAAGGGGTTATTTTATCTTTACTTCAGACAGTTAATTTATATCTCAAGTGTACCCCACTGTCACTTTACGTGACTTAAATTTCAAATATCAGCAAAGGCAGACCTACTGTTATCATTTAACTCCCCCCAAAATCCACCTCGATAAAGTTGTTTTCCACAGTAAAATTAAAAACCAAAAAACAAAAACAGTGAGTTTTCTTATGAATCAAGGAATCTTTGATCTCGAGAACTAAGCTTTGCAATGACAGTATTATCCTCCCTTTCTTATTAAAGGGCAACACCACTAATAAAATGATAGTGATCGAAGGTTACACTCTTTGTTTGTTTTTTTGTTTTTTGTTATTTTACNCACTCTTTCTTGAAAAAAATGAAAAAAATGAAACAAGTTGGCAACCTAGTAGTCCCCTTCCTTTTCTTAGTTTTATTTTGTTATTATTTTTTTGTAACTGTTCTGTTAAAGGCCAGGGCCTGGGAAGAGCTGCATTAAACCAGCCCACATACAGCACTGCAGTTGGAGAGATTCATTTTGAACCTCAGCCAATATATGCAAAGCTAATTATGGAACTGTTCATTACTAAATGCTTAAAAGGTTATGTTAAGGCAACTAAGTTTCTACCAATATCACAAAAAAAAATTTCACAAATTTCAAAGTCACATGCTATTACAGTTTGAAATTAGTATTTCAGTTATAAGTATGTAATATATTTTAACCTATAAATTCAAGTATCATTGGTATGAAAGGTAAATAAATGCTGGCCAAATAGGAATTACTTAGTGAGGTCTGATTTTCTAAACTGCACAAAAATCATTTAGTTCTATTTTTTGAACAAAAACTACTTGAGAACCAAATATTACCAGAGCCCTAAAATTTGCTAAAATATAATCAAAGTGTTAAGTCGTCAAATGAAAATATGAAACTGCTCATAAACAATGATTAAAAGAAATTCAAACGGAAAATGTAACTGTACTAAACACAATTCTTCCACTAGATTTGAAAATTAAATATTTACCAGAGATACTCTTCTGTGCAGATTCTCATCATTTAAAGTTCTCTGGGCAAAACGTGTTTTTTCAGCTCTCTCATTATGACTAAGTGACTTTGCAAAGAATGAAGTCTTACACTGTTATGAGCCCTCAGCTGACAAATTCATGAGTTAACAACTAAATCTAAAGGTTCAAGAGCCAAAAAAATTTTCAATAGTGAAGGACAAAGTAGTACTATTAACTAGGAAGAAATGAGGTGGAGGTGTTTTACACATACCATTTTTAAAAATAACTTATAACTAGCTAAAAACACATTAAATTAGATCTTGAAAGAAAACAATTCAGCAATAGATGCTTCACCTGAAAAACTAAAAACATGCATATAAATACTCTACAGAAGCAGCTACAAAGGGTCTGAACTCAACAAGTTAATAAAATGGTTTAGAAAAAGCATTTTATTGTTTAAAGCCTTGGGGAATAAAGCTGTTTGTAATTTATCTACATCTTTTACTTTACTAAATTGCTTCGGTGACCAAGCTTCTCATTTAAATGATTAAAGCATAAACCCAAATAGTTTAATAAAGCAATTACTTAAGAGTCCTGTTTTTCAACATAGGTGCACTGAAAAATATCAATAGAACATTTAGTGTTCATTATTTTCAAGGGGTTTGTTATATAAAATACAGTGCCCCATTGACTAAAATTTAGCCAGGTTTCCAGACACAAAATGTGGGACACACACTGGATCAAAGATTTTTTTCATAATTTCAGAATATCAGGTGAAAGAGTGACAGCCTCTTAAATCTAGGTATGCATGATCTGGCTAAAAATCAGATGACTTTTTTTTTAATTTCTCCTTACCATTCTGCCTCTCTAATGACATGGCTAAATAAAACAGGTTCCCATTTTCCAGGTGTGCTTGAAAGCTAATTTGCAAAGTCTGTGTTTACACTAGGGCTCGCCCCACCCTCAAATTCTCATCTAGCTAATGTCTTAGGTTCCACTAGTAACATCACTATTAACTTCTAGGCAATTGATTACCTTAAATACAAAACTATGTATTCACAGAGTTTGAGAGAGAAACTGGGATGGTGGGGATTTAAAAAAAAACACAAAACCTGAATTTAACAAAAAAAATTATATATTTCCTCTATTCTTTTAAAGCATTCCTTTTGCCTGTAATGAGAATCATATGAACTCCTTTATCGAGTCTATCCTGAAAAACAGAAGGAAGCATGACAGCAAAACTTTCCTAATTCATATCCTTCTGTTTGTGATATCAAATTTAATACATGTGCTTCCCTCATATTACAAAATTCTAGCACTGAGAAAAGATGGTACAGAAAAACTTCTAGCACTCAATACAGTGAGTGCTTACATTAACAAAGCACTCAATATAAAAAGCACCTTCTACCAAAACATTTTTTTTTTTACTCTTTTGAGTACATTTCAAACTTTAAGAAGATGGTTTTTAACCAGCCAGGTAAGGTTGGGAAAACATTCACATTTCAAGCTACTTTCTCTTGAAAACAACAATGAGCAAACATGGGGTTTGCATTAGTAATAACCAAATGAATATCAAAGTTAATGGGGCTGATACTTAACAATGTTCAAAGTGTATGGTAGCTATCTCTATGTTTACTTTTCCTATGAAGGTTTGGTGGGGGGACATGTGCTGCTTTCAGATTATCAATGAAGCTTTCATGTTGTGGTGTTAGTAGTGACCGGCCCACTTCTGAATCAGGCCAAGTTCTCCGCTAGGTCAGTTTTCATTCTATTCTACACAACTGGCACGAAAAGAGGAAAGTTTAACAGTTCATTTATTTGGCACAATCCACACACTTTCACAGTGGACGTTTTGTCTCTTCCAGTCTTGTTTGGTGACCCCACCCCCACAACTGATAGGTTTGATGTCATTGCTGTTCTAATTAATCAACCGAAGGTACGGCTCCCCCCTCCCTCTAATATCCACTAAAGGCCTATGACATCATTTTCTAACCTGCCTTCCTAGGTTCTAATATACTCAACTTGTTTGATATCATTTGGTCCTTCAAACACTGAAAGGAATTGAAATATTTCACTGAAATTTGCTTTTCCATCACACTACCACTGAGAACGTGCATTTTCAGATGCAGAAGATTCATTCAGTTGACAATTTTAAAAGAAACAGTAGAGGAGGACGGCACATGGGAGGCAGTGCAATGCCCAGGGACAAGATCAAAGCAGCGTACTGCTTGGTTTTGATAAATAACCCTTTAGAATTGGAACCTTCCAAAAATATACTGAAATGAATATTCTTGTAAAATTATCACACATCTTCCATTCTTGTGGTAAATATGTGTAACCTATGATCCCCCAGATGTGATGGCTCCATCAGGAAAAATGAAAAATCAAAAACGGTACCAGGTGCCATTCTTGGGCCTTGTCCAAAGGCAGCCAGTGAAAGATTCTATTTTATTCTGTTCTCCCCACATTAAATAATAATAATCAACATCAGAGAAGGAGAGCATTTGGGTTTGAACAGATGGCATCCAACACGTAACAAGTGAAGCAACTCCTTCAAGCATTAGATCCTACATGTCTGCTGGTCCCAAGGATCAGGAGGGCTTATTTGTCTTAAGAGAGCTGGCAGCAGGATGCCCTGTAGTCACCATCCCAATGCTTAGGAATATGCGTCATTAACCAGGCAGCAACTAAAAGCAAAAAAAAAAATCAAACCACCACATTTTTATAAAATTTCCCCCTCTCTAGTCCAACTTGAGACGACCAAATCCAACACCATCCGCAACTGCTCCACTTAAAGTAAGAGGACCAATAAGCCTGAAGGTAAACGAACATATAAAGGTTAACCAACTTATCTAATTTTGACAAGGTTGTGCAACACCAAAAGAATCCGCAGGGTGCCCTTTCGGGGGGGTGGGGGGTGTATTTGAATATGCCTGCTCTGCAGTTATGTCTGCAATTTCAACTAAAAGCACCAACCTAATCAACTTTTCTTCCTCTGCACTGGAAAGCGGCATCCCTTCTTCAAAGAAGCAAAATAGTAAATATACAAACATCTCAATGTTTTACTTTAGAAGGTCAACACGAATTTGTCTTTCCCAAAGCCATACAAGTTTCCTTCTTACACCTCTTCAAACACCACAGAACTCTGAAGGTAGAAGGGGCCACATGCATGGGAAAGATAGGGGGCCTGCAGCCAGGGTGGTAGGAGTAGCTGGTTATGGGGAGGTGAGCTCCCCTCTCCACCGAGACTCAGAAGCTCCAGAGTAGGGCTGGGAAGAGGGGAATCTAATTAGAAAATTCCCTCCTCCGCGGGGCAAACGAAGGAGCAAGGTCAATAATGGGGAGGGCAGCTAAAAGGAGAATATCGAGGAAAGGGAAAAATAAACCCAGGACGACCAAGGGAAAAGATTCGGAGATGGGATGCCATTGAAAGTTGGGGGTCCTGATGGGAGAAGTGGGGAGCGCGGGGCCAAATGTGTCAGGAAGGGGAGATGGGGACAGGAAAGGGCGCAGCCGGCGAGGCACAAATCCAGCCAAGTCCCGGAGGGTCTCACCTGGGGGGTCCTCTCGGCGGGGTTCTTCATCACCGCTTGGCGGAAGCTGTTATCCACGTAGGACGCCATCTCCCCCAGTGGGCCCGGCCGGGGCCGCTTCGCACCCTTGTCGGCCTCCTCCCGGCCCAGCGCAGCCTCTGCCTCCGCCCTGCGCGCTCCGCCCGCCTGCCCGCCCGCCCGAGGCTAATAAGCCAAACCGCGGCGGCGGCGGGGCCTACGGGGGGGCGGCTCCGCTGGGCCCGGCGGCCCGGAGCGCGGGACAGGCGCGCAAGAGACCCGGCAGGAGAGCGAGGCCGCGCGAAGGGGGCGGGCGGCGCGCAGCTCCAGCGACCGGCGGCCCGGAGGGTCCCTGCGGGCGCTCGGCGGCCGGGAACTCCCCTTCCTCCTCTTCTTCCTCGCCGCTCGGCCGGGAGAGGCTTCCTGGCGCGCCCGGCTCCCTCCGGGCCTGGCTCGACACGCCTCCCCCGGCTCCACTGGGGGGACAGTGGCGTCTCCTCCTGGCCCCGGCGGGCCTGAGTTATTTTTAGGGAGGTACGAGCGGCAGTAACGAAGGGAAAGGCTCGCAGGCAGACGGGGCCTCCTCTCCCCTCTCGCGCGGAGGGTCGCCCCCTCCTCTCAGGGGCTCGCGCCGCCGCCCGGGAGTCTCCGCGAAGCACTCGGATCTCCCGCGTCCCTAGTCCTCGGGCACTTGGGCGCCGCAGCCGCCGTCGGGACGACTGGCTCAGGTCCGGGCGCTGAGAAGACCGATCGCCTCCGCCGCCGTCCGTGCCGTTCCTAGTCTCCGTCTATTGGGCTCGGCCGTCCCTCCCGACTGCTGCTGCATCCCCCCGGGCCGCCCCGCCGCCGCCGCCGCCTCCTCTGCTGCTCTGGCCGCCGCCGTGGGCTCCACCGCCGCCGCCTCCCCCCATCAGCGCGCCCGGAGCGGAGCTGCCCCGGCGCCGGCGCCGCCGCGGCCAGAGCACCCAGCCGGGGCTGCAGCCCTCCGGCCCAATCGCTCTCGGCAACTTTGTTCCCGGTCTGCGCGGGGCGGGGGAGGGGGAAGAGAGGGCCACGGGCAGCCCGGGTCCGGACTCCCGGCGGCGGGCGTCCGAGGGCCGAGGGCCAAGAGCTGAGAGCCAAGCACAGCCCCCTAGGAGAGAGTGTTTGGGAAGCGGCGACTCCCCCTCCGCTTCCTCCGCCTCTTCCTCCTCCTGCGCCTTCTCCGGCCGCCGGAGCCGCTCCTCAGGGAGGAAGCGGCCTCCGGGGCTTGTTGCTTTGTGCTGCAACCATGGTGAGGAGTGAGTGACAAGGCGGAGGCGAGTCGGCTGGCGCCGCATCATCGGGGGGCGGGGCGGCCCCGTCGCGCTAGGTCCCGCCTCCTCGCGATCCCTGCGCCCGCCCGCCGGCCGCGCCCTCCCTCCGGAGCAGCACCTTCGTCGCGACCAGGTGAGCCCGGCGCCCGGGCAGCGAGTGGTCGCAGCGCTCTCGGCGGAGCTGCCTAGAGCCCCGCGCTGCCTTGCTCCGAGGAGGAGACGCGAGTCCTGGTGCCCGGGTGCGAAGCGCTGGGCTCTCCTCTTCCTACCCTCCCCACCCCTTCCCTATCTCACGCCGTGCCGCGTACCCACACCCCACCCAGTTCCTGGGAGACCCTGCGGAGTCCAGCCGCCTCTCTCAGACTCCTCCTGGCGCCACGCCGAGGCCAAGGGGGCTGAAAGTTGACCCGGAGCAGAAGTCCAGCCCGCAAGCTTGGGCTGTAGTGGGCATTCATTATGAACCCGAGGGTTGGCTCCGAGTTGCTTCAGATGGGATAAATCCTCTAAGATTTTATTTTCCTTATTTGTAACTTGCTGCAGGGAAAGCTTTCCTCTCCTGCCTTCCTTGCTTACTGCCACCTTCAGACACTTTAATGACCACGAGATTAAGGACATGGAAAAGTGCCAGTTTCAACACTAGATCCAATACCACCCCCAGACAGGCAAACATGCCAGATTTAAAGGTGATCAGTCATTAGCGAGAGACCCGGACGGCAAGGTCTGTGACATAGTCAGAAACATTGACAGATCTGGCTCTGCATCAGGGCAGAGCAAACCTCCTTTTCCAGACCCCAGATTTCCAAGCCGGGCTCACTTGGTGCAGAGAACACGATAACATAGCCCTTTAAGATGTTACCTCTCCTGCTGCATCATTTCCCCCTCCCTCTCCCTCTCTGAGCCAGGTCAAGGTGTGTAAGGTCAGCCAAGCACCGGGGACAGCTCTGCTGTTCTGGTCCTAGGGTTTTATTTTTATCTGCCTCCTTTCCCTCCTCCCCCCTCCCTCCCAATAAGTTCATGTTTTGATGTCTATGTGGAGGCTATACTTAGAGGAGGGTTGTTACTTTTATGGCCTACTATATTGAACTTTTTTCAAATTTTCAAACATACTTTTTTAACACCTAGTTTATTTTAAACACTTTGAATGGGTTGGTTGTGAGCAAACATTTTGGGGTCCTTAAGTCACCTTTGTGTCGTTAAACAGATTGTGTGGCTTCCTAGAGAAATGGCTGTCCAACCTTGTGAAACTGGACCTGAGTTATAAATTGTATCTCTAGAACTTTTTATATTATGGGTCTATCTTGCTGAAACTGCTTCCCCACATTTTTTTTCACCCCTTTGTTAAGCCCCAGCATCAAATTCTCTATGACATAGACCACCACATTGAGAGCAAAGGGACATGAATAAATGCTATTACAGCGCTATAAAGACAGAAGAAGAAAAAAAAAAAAAAACCAAATCCAGTGAAGTGAAAAAACATACCTGACCTCTCCATCTGGTGTCTAATAGACATCTCAGAATTAATGTTTGCAAACCAGAGTCTAGATATCTTACCCGAAAAGTGCCTCACCCACAGCCTTCCTCATTCCAGTTAATGCCATCTACAGGGTTCCCATTGCTCAGGTGAAAAACTTTGGAGTCTTTCTTGACTCCTTCCTTTCTGTTACACCCCACAAGTGTCAGTAACTTGTCAACTCAACCTTCAAATTTCTGAATCTGGAATCTACCCTCTACCCACCACCTCTACTGCTGTGATCTTTGTTCAAGCCAGCATCACCCTTTGCCTGCACTTTGCAATTACCACCTGCCTGGTCTCCCTCTTTCTGTCCTTGCCTCCAGCAGTCTACTTTGAACACAGTAGCTAGAGTGAGTCTTTTCACTTTAGCTCAAATCACTCATCACTCATCTGCTAAGGAAAAAAAGAAATCATTAGCTCCTCATCTCATGTGAGGTAAAAACCAAAGTCCTTCCCATGCCCTAAATGACCTATGGACCTTGTTCCCTCCACCCCTTATCCCTCTGACCTCATCTCCTACGACTCTACCCCCAACTCATTTTCCTCCAGCCACACGGGAGGTGGAGATGCTGTTTCTGAATGCATGAAAATGCTATATAGTGCACAAGCTCCAGTCTCATGGCCTTTCCAATTGCCTTTCCCTCTACCACCTGAATTATCTGCCTGCACCCCAACCCACCAAAAAACCAAAACCAAGCCTAGAGTGTTGCTCCCTCCCCTCCTTCATATCTTTATTCAAATATCAGTTTCCCTGTGACTTCACATGCCCTAGTTCTCTTCCTTGCTTTCTTTACCACCATCTAACATATATTTTACTTATTTTATTTTTTGTCTCCCTCCCCTATAATGTAAGCTTCTGAAGTCAATGGTTTTTGTTCCTTTTGCTCACTGCTATATCCCCCAATGTGATGTAAATGAATTAATAACTATGGTGTTGCCTTATATGCATACAAGATTGTTACACACATTATCTCACTTGTGTCCCTGATGGGGGAGGGAAGTCTGGGAGAGAAACTTAACCACTAGGAGCCTATTTTCCTGTTCTATAAAAAGAGGATAAAAATTGCATGCCCTGAAGATTTGTAATGATTCAATATTGCCTTGAATAGTCCTTGAACCATAGTATGTATTCAACAAATAATAGTTATTTTTAATATCATTCTCATCATCCCACCCTTTGAGGTCAGTGAAACAATTATTATCCTGTTTACAGATGAGGAAACTGAGACTAAAATAGGCTACCTGACTTGCCCTAGTTCCAGGCCTGCCTTTAACTTTGGAAGGGTCTGGGGTTAGCTACCAGTGGAGATTCACATACCCTATTAAAAATACTGGAAACTATACATGAACGGGAACATACTGCTGCATGGAGTAGTGGCTTCTGGCCTGAAGCTCACACTCCATTTTCTTCCCATCCGAGCTCCATCCCGTACCATAAAAAGGCTCCTAGACATGAGGACCCCTCAGCCTACACATCCAGACTACATCATACTCCTTGCAAAAAGCACCCCGCGGTGATTCCTCCAGCCCTGGGCCAGCCTTGGAGGATCAGGCCTGGAAATGGCAGAGCAGTAAGTTCCAGGGTCATGGGTGCTCAAAGAGTATGCAACTCCTTGTCCCATGCAGAAGTGTGAAACTAGAGCAGGGTCCTGCAGAGCACGTAGGCTGAAACCCCCCTCATCTGGATCTCATAGCCATTAGTTGTGAATTTCAGCTGTAAACCTAGCTCTTTTTTTCTGAGTGCTCTACTGTGATACTGGATTGCACCAATGACCTCAGGTAAGGCATAATAGTATGTCTTCTCCGCCGCCAAAATGACTAACTCACTGTCAACTTCTACGCTATCATTTAACTCCAATTACAGCCAATGTTCCCACTATTTAAAATCTACTTATCTACATGTGTCAATAATGCTTATCACCATTCAGCATCTGGGACATCTGATCCTTGGCACGCATTGCTGTTTTAGTATCATTTGAGCACCGACAGCATGTTAGGTATAACATGGGTGACAGAACTGGACACAAATCTGCCAGTTTGCCAAATAGTCTAATCCAAACTGTGTCAACTAACCATAATCAAAGTAAGCCATCTATTATGCGGCCTCATAAAGGCAAGTATAAAAATGAGACTTTCTTTGTTCTGTCTCCACATCATATTATCTAGAAAGTTATTAAGACTAGACAGAGACAGAGCACGAAGTTTTAAGTCAGAAATACATTTTAAGTTCTGGCCTTAATACTATTCTACTCGTAACCTTAAAATCTTTTATCTTTCCAACTGTAAAATCTAATTCATCCCTACATATATTAATATATCCTGTAGGTTAGGTGTTGAGAGTCATTTTTTAAAGTGAGTTAAAATAATTTTAAAAAATTCTTGTGAGTTCAGCTATTACACAAGACTAGGGATTGATATATTTCTATTTATACTTTATTGCCCAATTGATAGAAGTCGCTTTGTTAAAACACACACACACACACACTGAGCATCACTGTTCAGTCAATAAATATTTATTGGGTGCTATGTGCCAGGTGCTGATTTCAATGCTTGGAATACCAATGGTGAATAAGACAAGCATGGTCCCTTCCCTGGCCTTGTGGGAACTTGTTCTACGTGCGAGGCACTTGGTTAATTTACTCACCTCACCCAAGAGAATGGTGGGAGTGATTGAAAAGATCCAGGAAGCTTCCTTGCTCTGCTGCGACAAGAGCTTCCTCTTGTTACCATTTTCTCTGGTTGTTAACGGAAAGTTCAGAGCAGAGAGAAGTTGAATTCTATTAATGACATTCCTTACATACTTCCCCCTCCCTCCAAAACACGTTTTTATATTGTTTTACAGTTACTTCTACCGCTGACATCAAGTCAGTAAGAATCTCAGGAGAGTGGAAGGCTGTAGTTTAGATACTGTATCATTTTCAGTCAGCACACTCTCTAGGAAATACTGTATTCACCTACAAAGAGCATTCCAGAAGAGTCCCTGGTGGAGAGTGCAGTGACAGACATATAGGGAAAGATGCAGTGTGTTCATAGGATAGAGCTCACGAAATAAGTTAGATAAAGCCTATCAAAAGCACAATTAGAATCAGACTCTTAGGTTCGATTTTACAGGAATCATAATAAATTCAGTTTTGAGGATGCTGCCACATTGAATAAGAACAACAGTAATGTAAATGTCACATAGATGTGTAGAGATTTTGGAACTGATTCTAAGAAAAGAAATCCATTTTTTTCCTAATTCACCAATATTATCACTTTGATTCTGCCTGGGACATAAAATTAAATAAATACACAAATAAAAAAATATTCAGGCTAAAAAACTGTTCTATCTGGTTACACTATTATATTCTTCATACTGACATAACTACTTTCTTCCATTGGTTTGTTTGCATTTGAAATATTAGGCTAGTGGGAGAAAACAACCCTCTTTATTTCCTTATTGTGAGAAAGCTGATGCTGACATTTCTAAAAGGAAATGCATTGTTAAACTTTGGATCCACCGTCAATTCCTTCTATTGTTGCCTGGCGTTTGGCATTTATTTTTATGAATTGCTCTGTGGAACTGTAGTCCACAATCAGTCTGCCAATTTAAAGGGGTTTAGGTATGATATACAGATTTTTTTTTAAGATTGAAAAAAGGTAAAATTAAAGACTTCACTTTAAAACCTAACAATGTAAATGCCACTACACAATCAATGAGTACTTGATGCACAGACTTTAAAAGCCCATATCGGATATCATGAATGTTCAAGCTAATAATTCAAAAGGAAAAGACCTTCAATTTCAAACATGCAAAGTTAACCCAGTGAGAGAATTCTGTCATAATGGCATCAGGGAGCATTGTATAAAATTGTACCTGGCTTTCTCTAGGTATGGCAAGGTGATGACACACAGCTGAAATTACATCCACAAGCAAACGGGTATGCAGTGGAGAATTTGTAAATGTGTCCTACAGAAGAAGAGCAGCTACAATTATTGCCAGCTCTGGTCTCTAAGTGGTATTCCAGGGTAAATGCTAGTGTGCTGTAATACCGGCATCTCCTATAAGACTGTCAAAATCAGACAAGGTCATTTGAGCAAAAAAAATACAGTACTCTTGATCAGCTGCGATTTTTTTTAAATGCCAATGCTCATAATCATTCTGAAGTTATTATTATTTAATATTTGTTAAATCCAAGACTAGTTTTAGGCACCACATGCACATAAACAAAGACAAAGTGCCTATGCGTTGTGCCTACAAATCTAAATTAGGCAAAGGAAGTGAAGGGCAAACAAGGGCGTGGGAAACACGCACAGAGGGCCTGTTTAGAAAATGAGGTTATTTTGTTATGTTGTTATTTTAGTTTTAACTATCAGAAGGTCCATTATGTTGCAACACAAACATTTAAAGGCGGGAAGTCTAAGGAGAAATCACATTCCCTCTATGGGAGTTTACGGAGGAAACCTTAAATATAAAATGGCAAAATGTATCAAGTTAGAGACTTAATGGAAGAAAGCACAAGTAAACAGCAAAAGAGAAACTCTGATTATTGGATGGGCTATTATGAAAGAGGGACCAGGTAAAGATAATACATGAGGTATGGCACCGAAGAAAATTGAACCATCCAAGGCCTTGAGACGTAAATCACGAGGGTCCTGGCCCGTCTTCAGTGTTTTTCTTACAGTTAACATTTTACTTATCACATAACATAAATACGACCAGTGATAAGTACTGGTAAGACATCTAAAACAGAGTTCAGTTCCACCTTATGCTTATCTCACCTACAAGGAATGAGCCTGTGGCATCATAGCTGTCTGCAAGCATCCAGAGGTAATTAAATCAAGTTAAAGACCAACATAAACCCACAGAACTCCACCCCAACCTGGTCAGGTGCCACACAAACAGGTCTATTGACACAGAAGAAATAGCATAGAAATGAATGAATTTACAGAACTTTATCACATTGCTGCAG
Organism: Ursus maritimus; assembly: GCF_017311325.1. Classification (NCBI taxonomy): domain Eukaryota; kingdom Metazoa; phylum Chordata; class Mammalia; order Carnivora; family Ursidae; genus Ursus; species Ursus maritimus. The sequence goes on along the minus strand of NW_024423453.1, from coordinate 46,786,081 downwards.
GAGAAAAACATAATCTGTATTTTCATTGGAGTCAATAAACGCAGCTTTATAAAGGCACAGTGGAATATATGATAAAAAAAAGTGGAAAATCCCTGGAATCTAATAGCAGACAGGCCTGATTTTGAAAGCCTTTCTGATAGGCATGAGCTTTGTGACCCCGAAGCCAGAATTAAACCTCTCTGAGCCTGAGTTTCTACCTTTGTAAAATGTAGTTGGTAATATTTTCCTTGCCAGACTAATATGACAATGACTCAAAACAAGATTTATGAAAGTAAATACCCTTTCTCATCTCTCGCTTTTCCCCAAAAGGAATAGCATTAGTCAAAGAATCTTAATATGGCCATTCAAGTCTCTAGGAAAGAAAGATTTTAGGTTAAAAATACATTGACCTGTCTAACTTTATATATAGGATTTTGAACTTAGAGAACTAAAATAAACTTCAATTACTTTACTCTAAATAACCCCAAGCCTCAAAAGTAAATAATTTTCCACCTGGGCCAGTGATTCCCAGCTGTAGATGATCAGTATCTTCGCAGTGCTGAGTGTACTGGCCATCTGGACAGAGCTAGCGGTATCCTGAAAGCCTCCAGTGTTCCACAGGGCAGGATGGGAGCGGCCTATCAGATGTCCCAAACCTGGGTCTGACAGCGTCTCTGCCTTTATCAAATAAATGAAAAACCAGAGCTTATTCATACAAATATTAAATCAAATGCCAGGTTTATGTCCATTTTGAAAAGCATAGTTGCAATCTCCTAATAGTTGTGTTATTGTTTCATTTGTAAGTGTCAGAATTGATTCTAAATATTAATATCTGTAAACCTACACACAGCACTCAAAAGACTAAATCTAAAAAAAAAAAAAAAAGTATAATAAAATCAAACAAACCAGAGAGATCCAATTTAGTTACATACCAAGACAATATCTATGGTGGTATGTTTGTTAATATTTGCAACTCTCAGATTTTTAACAGATTTTAAACCAGATCAATCTGTGCCTTACCCTGACCCACCAGGGGCCAAAGAATAATGCTCCAGGAGGCTCTCCATGCCCTCTACCCAAGGTTAACTACAGTGTTACAATCTGATTAACCAAGTGGAATCTGTACAAAATTACTTGAAGCATTCTCCCTCCTCCCCATTTATCTTTATGGTGATCAAAAAAAAATTGAAGATAAGCTGTCTGCAATCTAACACAACTTCCATCAAGAACTACGAAAACTTGTAAACACAAAAGCACTGAAGAATTTCCAGAATAAATAGTAGCAGCAGCAATGGCACTAGGTCTCAGAACGATTGGCTTTCTCCCAATACACTACAAGAGATCTCAAAGGAGCGCCTGTATAGCTCCTTTGCCTGATTAGAGCATCTGCAGTCTATGTGACTAGATCGACACTCAGTTCGCTGTGGGTCTCTTTCCTAGTACCTGCCAATATTAGAGAATTCTTCTCTTTTGGCCAAGACATTCTTTGACTCTTCAACACAATAACATGGAAGTTGGAGAAAATAAAGACTTTCTGAAAGGGCTTCAATTCTCCCCTTCCTTCCATCAAACAAAGTGCCAAGCATTGTCCAGACCATCCAGTTGTCCCTGCATGATTTCTGTCCTTGCCCTGAAGTGGGATTCTTTTGAAGGGCCCTGGCTCCAGGGTGGAGCCAACTCATGCAAAGCTGGAGACAAACTAAGCTAAGGTGGTAATAAGCTCTGTGAACAAGGCCAAGCAACCATTGGTGATAGGGGAGGAAGAATAAGAGTTCTGACCGTTTTTCTTTTGCTTCTCTTCAGAAAGAAATTGTGAGTTCCTGGTGATATCCAGCCACAACTCTCATACTTCATTTGGGAGACATTTGAAACAGATATCAAAAATTGCAGCAGACATGGTTTCTAAACAAAGAGCTTTGGAAGGGGGCATTGAGACCTGGGTATATCTTGTGCAAGAAAAATTATCACAGTGAGCGAATCCATCTTTTCTTGTGCAAATCAGTAGTAATTACCAAATAATGCTAAGACTCGTAAGAACCATGAAGTTTTTTTCCAAGGCATTCCCACAATAGGTTCCTGGCAATTCATTTATGTCACTAATAATAATAGGTGACAAGTATTGAGTGCTCACTATATACCAAGCACTGTTCTATATCCTCTAGATGTGCTGTCTTAATTAATCTTCCAACAACCCTGTGAGATGGGTACACCTTAAAATCAACATGTGCAACCAAAACAAATGAAGTACTTAGGGAAAATCTAACGAGACACAAAGAACCGTATGCAGAAAACTATGAACCTCTGATACGAGAAATCAAAAATGTCTAATTAAAGTGGAAAAATATACCAGGTTCACAAACTGGGGGACCCAATATTAAGATGCTGATTGTCCGAATCAGTGCAATCCCAGTCAAAATCCCAGCAAGCTTTTTTATAGATATTGACAATCTGATTCTAAATTCAAATGAAAAGGTAAAACACTTCTGATAAAAAAGGACAAAGTTGAAGGACTCATATTATTCAATATCAAGGCTTACTATAAAACCACATTCAAGACGGTTTGGTATTGGCAAAAGAATAGATACATTGACCAATGGAACAGAACAGAAAGGCCAGAAATAGACCCACAAAAATACAGTCAGGTGTTTTTTGACAAAGAGACAAAGGTAATTCAAAGGATCAAGGAGTGTTTTCAACAAATGGTACTGGAACAATTTGACATCCAGCAAAATCAGCATGTTCAAATCTGAACTCAGCATCTTTCTTCCAAAATCTTTCCAACTATTCTCGTATCTTAGAGAATGACACCACCAACCACCCGGTTGCTCAAGCTAAAAAAAACCCCAAACAGACCAGGAGTTATCTTTGACCCACTGTCTCACTGTCAGCCCTGAGTTCGATCACTTATAAATTATATTGAATCACACATCTTAACTCTTCCCGCTCTTCTACTGCCATTAACCTAGTGCAGGCACTCTTTCCGCTAAACCTTGTCTCCTGCCTTCAATCCCCCTAAAATGCCTCTTAAGGAGGAGTATGGCTGGAAGTAGCAGAGGGAACCATTGCTTCCCTGAGCACCATTTGCAAAAGTGGTACCTTTTCAACATCCTTTAAAAGAACATGTTGGGGACACCTGGGTGGCTCAGTCAGTTGAGTGTCTGCCTTCAACTCAGGTCATGATCCCAGGGTCCTGGGATGGAGTTCCACATCAGGCTCCCTGCTCAGTGGGGACCCTGCTTCTCCCTCTGCCTGCTGCTCTCCCTGCTTATGCTGTCTCTCTCTCTCTGACAAGTAAATAAATAAAATATTTAAAAAAAATAAAAGAACATGTTGACATGATAGTTTTAATGATTATGATGAAAAGATGTCACATTTGGTCTTGTTGAAAGAAGGTCCATAAGTTGTAGAGAGAATACAGGCAAAGGGTAAGGCCTCTTTATCCTGGCAGGTGTCTCCAGTCAAAGCATAGGCTCCACCCCGTGGCGGGTACCTGCCCAGTGCCTGCCCTTACCCCTGGCTGGCTCCTCTTGTATTAGAAACTGCCTGGGCCTTTGCACAGGGTGATCTTTTGATAAGTCAAATCTATCATGTAACTCCAAAGCTAAAGTGGCTTTTCAACTCACTCCATGAAGTACAAGCCACTTTGTACGATATTCAAGAGCCCTGAGTGTTCTGGCCCAGGTATTCCTACCTAGCTGTCTCTCGCACCCCTTGCTACCCACAGAACTTCTACTCCAGTCGTTCCTCACAATTGAGCCTCTGAGGATTTGCTAATCTAAGTCCTTAATGCCATGCACAAGCACCTCTTGCCTAGAATTTTCTTCTTTCCAAGGTTCACCTGTGAAATTCCTTACTCCTCCTTTCAGACCTTCCTAAGCCAAGGTCTGTGGGCACGTGGTGTTACATACTGGCTGGAGCAAGAGACCAAGACACCTGAGTTCTAACCTAGATTCTGTCTTGCCACATACCAGCTGCTTGTCCAGAGGCAACTCACATATCCCCTCCTGTGAGCCTCAGGCCATGTTTAAAATGGAGGCCATATTATCTGGATAACATATGGGAAACACCTGGGAAGAGAGTCTGTGTCAATGGCAAAAATGTTCTAGGTGGGTTGACTTGTTAACATTTTTTACTCAAGATTTGTATTGATGTGTCCAGGCACCTTCCCTGCTAGTAATTTGTACTGGCTTCTGCTAACCATCCACCCTCCCCTATGCCTTCGTAAGTATAGTTATTATATTTAGAACTTGCATAGTATATGACCACCATTATTGTTGTTATCGTCACTATTATCACTTACTATTGTAACATTATTCCCTGATTCCTCATCTCCTCCCTCCCCCACCAGGGCACTTAGGCTTCTTACTCCATGCTCCCATAGCAGCTTATACATACATTATTATACTGCTTTTTACATTATATTTTAATCATGTGTCAAATGTCTGCCTCTCCAATTGACTCTGGACTCCTGGGAGACAGGGCCCAGGTATGTTTATTTATATATGTTCCAAGCTAACACTGGCCCTGGCACAGAGTAGACAGCCACTAAACTTTTACTAATTGGATGAATAAAGGAAGAAAATATATTGTATTGATTAGAAAAGTATAAAAATATTACTTTATTGATTCCTAACTGGTTCTGAGCTGCTGAAAAGCTGATGTTGTAGAAGAAATTCATGAAAAGAAACCAGTTAGTTGGCTTTCAAAGGGCTGGACTCCCTCAGAAAGCAATTGGCATTTGGCCAATAACTTCTAAGGTTGATTGAACTCAGGTCTTTGTATGCTTGTGCGTGTGTGTGCTTAAATTCATTTATCTAGAATATAAGGCTACAATGATCTTTAAAAATGTAGATTTCTGTGATGAAACAAATAAATCAAAGCTAGAGTTTCCCAGGTATCTTACAGCTTCATATAATATCAACTCTGTTTCTTTCGGTACTTGGCATTCTAGTTTTAGTCATTATGTGGTTTTTCCCTCTATAGAAAAGTTGGAAATATAGAACATATTATACCACATTTTTGTCATATTTGCATTCTCTCTCTATCCCTATCTCTCTGTCTCTATATATGTACATATATAACACACACACTTTTACAATTTTTTTCTGAATCATTTGCAACTTACAAATATCATGACACTAAACCCCTAAATATTTTAGCATGTACTTCCTACTGATGAGAACATGTCCTGTATAATCACAATACCAGTATAATTCCTAAGCAATTCGATTCAATAACATCTAAAATTCAGTCTGCTTTCAAAGTCACTCAACTGTCCCTAAAATACCTTTTATTGTTGTCTATGATTCCAATTGGGGTTATGCACTTTATTTGAATTCTTTTCACTTTTGAAGGAAGGAAAAAGGAGAAGCAGTGGCCTCATCTTCATGAGCTAAGTGAACAGAGAAATTAGACTTGTTAACATATTAGGATTCATGCTAGAGATGGTTCGTAGGGACTCCAACACTTAGACAAAAGGAGTGCTGAGTAACCAAACAGACAGCCTAAACACATATTTAGGGCACCAGCACAGCAGGGGCATTAAAAAAAAAAGATTTTGGGGGCACGTGGGTGGCTCAGTCGGTTAAGCGTCTACCTTCAGCTCAGGTCCTGATCTCAGGGTCCTGGTATCGAGCCCAGGGTAGGGCTGTCTGCTCAGGGGATGTCTGCTTTGTCCTCGCCCTCTGTGCTCACTCTCTCTCTCTCAAATAAATAAATAAAATCTTTAAAAAAATAAAAACGATTTTTAAAAGATTCAAAAGAAAGGAAAAAAAGGAGAAAAGGAGGGAGAAAGGAAAGAAGATAAAAAAGGAAAAAGCATCAAAACGCTCGTTAAAAGGAAAATCAGAATTTGTTGGACTTTATCTTACAAATTAGTATTTTTTTTTTAAAGATTTTAGTTGTCTATTTGTCAGAGAGAGAGAGAGAGTGCACAAGCAGGAGCAGGGGTCTGCAGAGGGAGAAGCAGCCTCCCTGCTGAGCAAGGAGCCTAATTCAGGACTCGATCCCAGGACCCTGGGATCGTGACCTGAGCTGAAGGCAGATGCTTAACCGACTGAGCCACCCAGGCATCCCAAATTAGTATTTTTTTAATTTGGAATTGCATGTGGGGTGAGGCACGACTATTTTTTATAACTTTTTTTTTTTTTTTTTAATAGCACTGAGGTTTTCCAAGGGCCTGTGTCCAGGCCTGGCTGGCTGTGACAGGGGCTACAGAAAGGCAGGCCAGCATGATTTGGGGACACCTAACCAGGAAAAACTGTGTGCTGTAACTGTGATGTGAGTCATCTTTTCTTCTTCAAGGACCACAATGTGAGGATGATATCAGCCAAAAAAGTTAAAATGTAGCTTTTTTTTTTTAAACTAAATATAATTTCTTACATAACAGGATGGTGGTGGATTGGCTCCTACTCTATGCAGGGTGATCTCAACCTGTTTAACACTCAGGTGTCAAACATTGTTCTGATTCCTATGAGGAAGCTTTGTAACACAAACTGCATTTGATAGCTTTGCCCTACATAGTATATATATCTAAACTAAATGATCCTGTACACTCCGTAGAGATAGTCCACTAAATATTTGTAATTGTACCTCTCCTCTAAGCATACCATTTAGACACAAAGGGATAAGTCATACTCATTTGCATTTTGAAGTTTGTAGACAGCCAACTAATTCAGAAATCCCTACCTGGACACAGAACCTAGTCCTTGTTTTTCAACCAAGCAACTTTGAGTAACTGCAACCATTTTCTTTCTTTCTTTCTTTCTTTCTTTCTTTCTTTCTTTCTTTCTTTCTTTCTTTCTTTCTTTCTTTCTTTCTTTCTTTCTTTTTAGATTTTATTTATTTTACTTGAGAGAGAGAGTGAGAGAAAGAGCACGACAAGCAGAGGGGGTGCAGCAGAGGGAGAGGGAGAAGCAGATTCCCTGCTGAGCAGGGAGCCCAATGTGGAGCTCGATCCCAGGACCCCGGGATCATGCCCTGAGCCGAAGGCAGACGCTTAACCGACTGAGCCACCCAGGTGCCCCTGTAACCATTTTCTTCAATCAAAATACCATGTTAACATTTACTGTGCTTACTTGTAACAATGTAGTTAAACTGGGGGATGTTATCCCCTGTGGTTCTGGAAGCACTTTAAAAGTAATGGAAATTATAATGCACTCTAGAGAGATTAATGAGAATATTAATTAAAATCAACTTGTCCTAGTTTTCATAGTTTTTCCAGAATTGAGAAGGATGATGAGTAGGGCAAAGTGACATGTTTTCAAAATCTGTCTGCACCTCAAAGCTATAGTTTTAAACAAAGTCTAATGAATCTTCAGAAAAGATGATTTCTAGGAGAACATAGCATTTTTACTTCAAAAATTACACAATAATTTATACTTGGGACACAGGAGGGACTCAACTGAATTAATGAAATATGAAAGAAATAAGGCAATCTCTGACAGTGTCTGAGAAATCCATAGCATTTTTTTTCTCCCAAGGCAGAGCCTATTCATAGTTCTACTTTGATGTGCACACTTAATATGTATTAACATTGACAAGAGTTAAGCACACAATTTAAAGGAGAAAATTGCACCATTTTGAGTCTATCTCCCAGACGATTTAATAAACATCAAAAAACTATATTTAAATAGAAATATAAATCTAACTTAAAATACCAAAAGCTGAGAAATTCAGCTCTGATTACACTGTCGGGTACTAAGACAAATGAAGGGGATGTCGGGGCAGGGAGATCCAGAAATTTAATTTCACAGATAGCAAGTGCTTAATGTGTTGAATTCATTATTTATCCACCAATTTACATCCAGAATTGTTCTTGGAACGCTGTTTTCTGATTATGATCAGATTAATACATTAATGAAAATGCAGTTGAAAAGTTTGACTAGGAGTGCCTGGGTGGCTCAGTCAGTTGAGCAGCTGACTCTTGATTTTGGCTCAGGTCATGATCTAAGGGTTTTGAGATTAAACCCCAGAGGGAGGCTCCCATGCTCAGCGTGAAGTCTGCTTCAGATTCTCTCCCTCTCCCTCTGCCCCTCCCCCTGCTCACACACATGCTCTCTCTAAAATAAATAAAATCTTAAAAAAAAAAAAGAAAACGTTTGACTAAAACTGCACAGTATTTATTTGAAGATAATGTTTCAGCACTTCCAGCTTGACACCAAACACCATTCTTAACTTCCCCTTCCTAGTCTTGAGTCCCTTCATCTTGGCCAAGCTCATATTTGATCAATCCTCCTACTTCTCAGGTGCCAAAACAAAACAAAACACAAGCACAGACACACACATGCATGCCAACGGTGAATTGTCAGACTTAGATTTCCTTCCTTCTGCTTGACTTGAAAACTTTTATTTTCCTTCTTCAATTAGAGGAGAACAACTTTTCAAGAACACTCATATAAGCCAGGTGCATTAAATGACTAAGTGTGGAGTCCCAGCAGGGACTGGAGAAGATGGGAAAATCAAGATTCCAACATTCTATACATCTTGAATTTCAGGCCTTCCTTGACTCATCATTTCATTGCCAGAAATTGATTGTAAGTAAAAAATCAAGAGTTATTTGCAGCACTGTTTATAATAAGAAGAAAGTAGTGGGGCGCCTGGCTGGCTCAGTTGGTGGAACACGTGACCCTTGATATCAGGGTTGTGAGTTCGAGCCCCACACTGAGTGTAGAGATTACTTAAAAATAAAATATTGTTCAAGTAGTAAGAATCTAAATATTCAATAATAAAGCTTTTATTAAATAAATTATGCTAAAGTAATAGAATAGAACACTGTATGGTTATTAAGCTCACATTTTTAAGATTTTTTTTAAGATTTTATTTTTTTAGAGAGAGAGCAGGAGGAGGGGCAGAGGGAGAGAGAATCTCAAGCAGAAATCCCACTGAGCATGGATTCCTCACTTGAGGGCTCAATCTCACAACCCTTAGATCATGACCTGAGCCAAAATCAAGAGTCAGCCCCTAAACCAACTGAGCCACCCAGGGACCCCACATTTTCAAGATTATTTAATAATGTGAGTATATGCTCATATTGTATTTAGTGAGAAAAAAAAGTAGACTCCAAATCTGAATTTACAATGATATCCCAATTTTTCAAGGTATATATAGATAGATAGAGCTATAGAAATAGAAATAGGGGCAATTTTTATGCATTTACTTATATAGAACATTAAATTAAAGTAAAACCTAAAATGAAATTCAGTATTCCAAAAATTGTGCTTTAAATATATGGTTGAGCTCTGGCTGGTAAAACCAACCAATTTACCAACCAAACAGTAACCACAAAAATCCCAAGTCTTCTTGAATAGAAATCAATATGTTTTAATGTGTCCAGTTGGTTTTTAGATGACAAATTGGTTTCTCAGTTGGAAATATTGATCTAGTAACTAGGTAATGTTTGAGTTGCGTTATGACCAGCTCTATGCCCACAGGGAAAGTGAGAAGTTTGTCTTTTGACTTCCAGCCTTCCCTTTGGTGCCCTGCCCATTCAATCCTCAAGCTTTCTTCACCTCTTTACCCTCATCCATATCCATTCCCTGCTAAACAATACTAGGCTTAGGAAAGGTTATCAAAAATTCATTCAGCGCAAGATAAAAAGTGCTGGCCAGTTTCATTAGGTACTCCAATCACAGGTGTTAGCTTTTCATAGGGAATCAGCTGTGAAGACTCCAGTGTTCATCAACTGGGGCTTTTTCGCATTGAGACAGGGCAATTCCAACACTAGTAGGAACTCCACACACCCTCACCCTGAAAATCCAAAGTTGATGCAGAACCAGCGTCATCATGTTCCATTCCGGACTCCTGCCGATTGCTTGAGAATTCATTTCTTCATGGGTACTCACTGGGGACCTACTATATGCCAGGCACTCCTCTGGGATTTCAGAGCAAACTTTGGTACTCATGGCTGCACAGGACTCATGAAATAAAACACATAATACACTGAAAACTTCATTAATAAAAATTATTTGTCTATTGTTCGTTCTAGGTTCTCCCGCTCTACTTTTTGTTTTTTTTGTTTTTTTGTTTTTTTTAGATTTTATTTTTAAATAATCTCCACACCCACCGTGGAGCTTGAACCTATAATCCCGAGATCCAGAGTCTAATGCTCTACCGACTGAGCCAGGCAGGCGACCCTCTATTTAATTTTTGAAGTAAAAACAAAAAACAAAAATAAAAAAGGCGGGGTTTAACTTGGAAATACCTGTACCACCAGGCCTCTGCTTTCTTTCACATGTCAAATACTATTTTTAGACACCTTGACTTTTTTCTTTTATGACTTTGTTTCTTTTATGTCATTTCCGTACACACTTGAGATTCCTGGTCATACCCCCTCTTCAGTAAAGGAACAAGAAAAGGAGAGTGCCACCTGCTTGCTATCACAATAGCACTGTGTGCATATCTAAGTTTCAGTAGTTTATTTGAGAGGATGGTGCTTTGTTCCATTACATTGGAGTCTCTGGGTTTTTTTTTCCCAGATGTTAATCACCATCACTGTTCCTTAAGAGGCTTTGTCTAGGTAATTAAAGATCTCTTCATATGGTGCTTGAATATAAAGTCTTAAATGAATCATGCAGTGACCTTTGGTCTTTTAAGTATAATGAGGTCTGTTTTCATGAACAAAATTATTTTTTGATACATTTTAAAAATGTAAAAGAAAAATCTGATTATACATTCCTAATATAGCTGGACTTAAATAGCATTTAATCTTAGAAATAAAGAGAATAATTTATAAAAACTATTACAAAACTCAAACTTTGGGTTAAAAAACAAAGAAGCACCCCCCCTAAGAAAACCTCTCCTAAGAGAAAAACTCATTAAAAGAAAAACTGTGTAAAGTATTTATTACTGTTTATATAACATTTTTTTATGGACATCTGGATTTCACCCCTACTTTTCTTATGTTTTAAATTATGAGAATGTATTCAATTTGTGGATAAAAATGTTTATTCTAAAAGGATATTTTTTAAAAATTTTATTCATTTATTTGAGAGAGAGAGAGCAGGGGAAGGAACAGAGGGAAACAGAATCCATGCTGAGTGTGGAGCCTAATATGGAGCTCAATCCTAAAACCCGGAGACCATGACTTGAGCCAAAATCAAGAGTTTGACTGATCCACCCAGGCGTCCCAGGAAATTTTTTTTCTTTTCTCTCTCTCTCTCTTTTTTTTTAAAAGATTTTATTTATTTATTTGAGAGAGAGCAAGCACAAGCAGTGGGTGGGGACTGGGGAGTGGGGAGGGACGGGGGAAAAAGCAGACTCCCCACTGAGCAGGGAGCCTACCTTGGGTCTTGATCTCAGGACTCCAAGATCACACCCTTAATCGAAGTCAGATGCTCTACTGACTGAGCCACCCAGGGCCCCAGGAAATTTTTTTTTTTAAGATTTTATTTATTTATTTGACAGAGAGAGAGAGACAGCGAGAGAGGGAGAGAGAGGGAACACAAGCAGGGGGAGTGGGAGAGGAAGAAGCAGGCTCCCAGTGTAGGAGCCTGATGTGGGGCTCAATCCCAGAATGCCGGGATCACGCCCTGAGCCGAAGGCAGACACTTAACGACTGTGCCACCCAGGTGCCCCAGGAAATTTTTTTCTTAAAACACTATTTGTTCCATTAATATTCTAGTAGTGAGACATTAAATGTTTTTCAACTAAGAGAAATAAAAGCAATTACAAAAATAATCAGAAGTAACTGTGAAATCAATGATGGCCTGCTATATAATAATAACAGGATGTAAACATACTGACCCAGCATTAAAACAGTAGGTCAGAAGAGCAATCTACTGGAAGCCAACATACTATACAGCCATCAGGACAAGGATTGCAACCAGACAGACCAGAATTTGAAAACGGGTTTCAAACTCATTGGAAGTGTGACCTTGTTTTCACAGCCCTCTCTAAGCTACAGATTATTCACCTGGAAAATGGGGATATTCGTACCTCAGTCATAATTGTTGGGAGAATTAATATGTGTGAAGCACACAGTACATAGTATCCCATAAATGTCAGCATCATCATCATCATCATTGTACCATTAAAGAAACTAGAAGCCAAATATTGGTTTAAAGACCTAGTTAGAGGCAAAAATTTGTTGACTACATAAAAAATTTGTCCACTAACCAGGGTATTTTTCTGCGATCAATAGTTAAGCAGAATTTTTAGCATTATCCGTTGCTCAGGAAAGTGCATAACTGCAAAGTCAAAGCACTCACTCCAAAGTATCAAAGAGCTTTCAGAACTTTAAAAAAAAAAAAAAGTCAAATTACAGTCTGTTTGGTAGTCATAATATCACTATTTCAGTTGGATCTAATCATTTGAATAGTAGTGATTTATGTGCAGTGGAAGCTGCAGAATACTGGGCCGTGACACATCTAGTCTACAGATATACTTGCTTTGGCTGGGGCACCTGGGTGGCTCAGTCGGTTAAGCATCTGCCTTCAGCTCAGGTCATGATCCTGGGGTCTGGGGATCGAACCCCATATCTGGCTCCCAGCAGGGAGCCTGCTTCTCCCTCTCCCTCTGCTCATGCTCTCTCTCTCTGTGTCAAATAATTAAATAAAATCTTTAAAAAAAATAATTGCTTTGTCCTAACTAGTGTTGGCAGATACAAGACTGAAGTGTCCAAGATTAAAGAACAGGATTCAAATCTAAGTTAGCCTGCTTCCAAAAGCTTCTATTATGCCCTGCTCTCTCTTTGAATCTCTTCCAGACAATACATACATTATATAGTAATATATATTATTATCATAATTTGTGTGTGTATATATACCTACATACATATCACTGGATATTCAATTGCAGTTGTTTCTACTATATTAAATGTGTTTGTCTTCCTGTCTGTCTGTAGGTCTGTCTGTATGTATATAAGGCTGTCCTAGAAATTTTCTGTTTGTCCCTCCAGATCCCTACCCTTTTCACCCTGGTCTCTGCACTGCTAGGCTGACTTTTAAGGACTATATCAATGGACTCTGTCGTCCACTGGCTCTAGATAGGTTCAAACAATAGAGGATATCATCAGGAGATGAGAGAAAGGGGACAGCAAGACTTTGGAGTATTTATTCCCCATATCTCTTCCTCAAGTGGTCACTGTGGGAAGAAGTGGACTGTAGCCCTTGACCAGACTGAAGAGGGTAAGGCCGTTGCTCCTACTAGTTCCAGGGAATGTCATCACAGCGATTTCCTGGCATCATCTTCACCCCTTTGTAAAAAGTCCCTTTATTAAGATCTCTTCAAATTACCCAATATGAGTGTCTCATGTTGCCTATGTTGACCCCCTGACTGATAACCAGTTCTTAATGGAAATAATGTAATGGACTGTGTAGTTAATATTCTCATCTGCCTACCAGTTTTAATACCCTCTTTCTTCTAGTCAACTGCCTTCTTCTGTTGAGAGGGGAAAATATATGCCCGTTCCCTACTGCCTCACTGCAAACACCACCCGGGACGTGGTGGGCCAATTCTGTTAATACCACCACCACCCAATAATGATTCATTCCTGTGGTGAAGCTGTAGTTTAAGCAAATGAGAGAGATTCTTCACCTAGAAGTTCCCAAATTAGAGGTCAAGGTGGCCCTCTTCTTCCCGAACTAAAGATGTTCAATGTAACGGGGGCTCTCTGCGACCATCCTCCCTACTCACGGTAGAGTGTTCTGCAGAGTGGAGCTCAGGAGAGACAAGTAGGAATGAACGAGAGAAAGACGACACTTAAAAGAGGCCTTGGAGTCACTGTGCCCCGTTCCAAACTCTGAACCCCCAGTCCCTGCAGCTCTCTTCTACAATTGTCTTCACCATTACGCGAATAAATATACTGTACCTTTTCCCCTATTGGAGTTTCTGTCACAGGCGACTAAAAAAAAAAAAAAAAAGTACTGATTAAAACAATGGCAAAAACATTGCAAACGATATGTTTTTAGTATTTGAATCCAATTGTTTCAAAGAATTCAGAGTTCAGCAAGGTTGGCAAGAAATGCGCTAAAAATGTCCTGATCTATATATACATCAAAATCAGTGGGACTTTTTATTACCAGGAGACTCCAGAAAGCCTCTACTGAAATTCAGTTTGCTTCAGGAGGTATTTTGGACATATGCCTGGTCCTGATTATTTCCTAGAGGGGAAAAATGACTGGACTGGGTGAGGTGGGATGGCAATGGGTCTGCAAAGAAAGAACTTTCATGTCTTCTCCTTTTTAAATTAACTAGTATGGTTAGGTAACAATGATGAATAATAGTATTTTGGTTTTACTACCCACTGTGGAATTTTACTTATTTATTTATTTTTTAAGATTTTATTTATTTATTTGACAGAGAGAGAGACAGCCAGCTAGAGAGGGAACACAAGCAGGGGGAGTGGGAGAGGAAGAAGCAGGCTCCCAGCGGAGGAGCCTGATGTGGGGCTCGATCCCATGACGCCGGGATCACGCCCTGAGCCGAAGGCAGACGCTTAACGACTGAGCCACCCAGGCGCCCCTACTTATTTATTTTTTTGGTTGAAGAGAGCCTCAGTGAATATTAGGTAGAATAATAGAAGAAAATTTATTTTTCCTAAATAGAGTAATCTCCCTCTATAGATGTGACATTGTGTGGATTCAAGAAAAGTACAAAGGCAGCACAAAAGACAAATAGGGGTGTATACTCCATTACAATAATTTGCCATGTATTAACAATCCTTGTCACCCACTTTCCTGGCAGAGCCATTGTGAGGCTAACAAAGCCTCTGAAAACATAGGAAATGGTTTATAAATATTACTAATAGTTTACCTTCCTATGTTTAGAAGTAGTAAGCCGACACAACTCACGATGTTTTGTTGTGCTTATCAAAGCACATCTTTTCACTAAAATTCAAAGTTTCGTTTTTGAGCATTTATATCATTACTGGTGAAGTGGTTCTCTTGGGAAGAACTCGGGACACTGAAATGAGAACCTGTAAGATTAGCAATGAACATCATTAAAACACCACAACAGAAAAGAAAAGATCAAGAAATGACCCTGGGGCACCTGGGTGGCTCAGTTGGTTAAGCATCTGCCTTTGGCTCTGGTCATGATCCCAGTGTCCTGGGATCACGTTCCAAATCGGGGTCCCTGCTCAGCGGGGAGTCGGCTTCTCCCTCTCCCTCTGCCTGCCGCTCCCCCACTTGTGCTCGCTCGCTCTCTCTGTCTCTGTCAAATAAATAAATAAAATCTTTTTTTAAAAAAAGAATAAAAGAACCCCGAAGGTGGGTTGGAGAACATTGGAAACCTGTTCCCCAAGGACAGGGTGGACAAGGAGGACATCCAAATCCAAGTTGCCCTCAATTTATCATCAGCTATTATGTTTTACTCTCTAAATGGATATTTGTGAATTCATTTGGAACTCAGAAGAAAATATTTCTAGGGAAAGAATGTTAAAGATGGTGGTTAGGTTTCTGGCAGGCCTTGTAAGCCTACTAACCCCCATGTAGCTACACCAAGAAAATTCTCGTTCCCTGTTGTTCCTGAGGGAAAACGGCAACATTCCACCCTGCAGCCCAGGATGCTGGAATATCTCCCTATTTCCCAAACTGTCATCCAGCACAAGTCCCCAGTTTGGAAAGTAAGCATGGAATGCTCCAGTCTCCTCTCCTACTGGGCCAACAGAAAAAGAGAATTCTTTTCCTCATGGTGACAAAAGAAGAAAGAATTCTCAGGTAGCCAGTGTGAACAAGAAGGGGACAATGACTCACATATTAGAGATGTTCCTAAGTTAGTTTTCAGGGCTTGGGAAGGGCGTCCATCCAGGAACTTTCTTCATTTTCTTTCACAATGAGTTTGTCATTGCTGCCCCATATGTTTGGTTTAGTTTAATAGAAATAGCTGTGTTGCTTCTTGATCATGAGAGGTGGCAGGTGTCCTGACTCTTCTTTCTTGTGGGCAAATAATAGAACCTATAAATCCCAGGCTACTCCCCTCCCCTAGCCCTTTGTCCTCCATAGAGCCTCAAGGGAAAGGTCACTCTGGACAACTGGAACTGAGGTGCCAGAAACTGTGCCCAGGTTCTACCAGCCACCTCGCACTATTCTCTGATGACATAACCTCTGCACAATCTCCTTTACATTATTCCAACCACAAAAAAACTCTGACATCCATAAAAAAATTTAAGCCTCAAAAGCCTTTCTTCCCCCCCACCCCCGCCGTCCCCCTCCCGCCAATATTAGCATGTAAATGAGTCAGCTAGCAGGCACTAATGACATTTTTTTGCTGCAAAATTATTGGCTAATTATACCGATTATTGTATTCTTAGCCTATCAGACCATGCTTTGATCACCCAGAGACAAAAATGTTTCTTGGAATCCATCCACGGGGCAACAAATGGCGTCTGTTGTGATTGTTCTTTCTGAAAACCCTGTTGCCAGCAGTGCTCGTCATCGTCATTGACCACCAAGGCTTGGCGCGGCTCCAGAAAGAATGGTTATGCCACGCCATCCAGAACCCTTAGGAGAGGAGTTCCTGCTTGGCAACTCTCCCTTCTAAAGCATTCATAAACACAAATAATCACCACACAAACACGTCCTCTCCTACCCACACAGTTATCACCCTATCTTTCGGAACACTGGACATCCTGATTATACGGGCAAACACACATTTAAGTGATAAAGGTCTGTCTCTGTTTTAGAGCACCCTGCCCTGCACACCACATCACATTACAGACTCCCATACTGAGGACAATCCAATAAGACTCTGGATGTATGAAGAAACTAAGAAATAGCTACAGAGTTGGCAAAATATTCACACGTCTATCATTTGGTTGAAATTAATAATTGAAGCTTCTTCCAAACCATATGTGTATCTTTACATTTGAAAATGTCCAGGGACCATCTGGCATTAAAACTTAATCACCTTTCAGAGAAGTTTTTTTCCATGTAAGTCAAAGCTTAGTGAACTATGAAAGCAACATAAGCTTAGGTTGGAATTGTCAAGGTCATGCCAGACAATAGGACGGTCGGATTAAGCTGTGCCTCAAAAAATAACTTAAAACATACTTACATTCTATCATTCATCAGTACCTATACGACCTTTGAATCAGTCAAATACTTGATGACTGCTGATGTTTATTATACCAAAAGTTTTTCTGACTCTGCTGTATTCACAGTATTATAAATGCACACATCATTAAATTGTGGTTTTAAACAATCTGGTAGTATAAACTATTGCAGATTTTTATCTCTAATGATTCTTTCTTTCTCACAGTTTTGATACAAACATTCTATTTATGGTAGGGCATAGTAATTCAGGTTAGGGGCAGATTGTAACAAGAACCATCTGTCCTTTTCCCCCATTTGAGTCCTTCTGTCATGATTAATTGTTGTTAAAAAAAAAA
Source organism: Ursus maritimus (assembly GCF_017311325.1). NCBI lineage: Eukaryota > Metazoa > Chordata > Mammalia > Carnivora > Ursidae > Ursus > Ursus maritimus. The sequence continues at coordinate 46,768,776 of NW_024423453.1, read as the reverse complement.
AAGTGTACCACCTCTTTGCTGGTGTCTTGCAAGAGGTTAGCAGTCATTGTCTCTTTTAGAGTAATGGTGCTTAAAATATTACATGCTTTGTTCTCAGCGGCACTAAACACATGATCTGCTATTGTGGTTCCAAAGCCCTCCCAAAGACTACAGAGACAGGTGGAAGCCACTGTTGTGAATGTCAGAGTCTAACAAAATGGGAGACAAACTTTAAAATGTTAGTCAAGAATGTCCCACTTTGTATTAGGTATCTCAGCTGTCTGCTTCATGGGGATGAAAAAGCAACCAAAGAAAAAATAAATATACATAACATGGTTATACTGATAAAAATGAGCTTCTAAAAAGTATAAGAAAAATACTGATTCTACATCAAGGTGTATCAATGTTTGATAGAAAACAAGTTAAAAACATAAACACACATTTCCTAAAGACCTCTGCCATTGCCTAATTTCAAAAGTATCCCAAGAGAAAGGGAAAGGAGCCAGAGCTAGGATTTAATTTTTTTAATTTAATTTTTATTAGAAGGAAATGGATTCTAGGAGGAACCAACATGAGGGGGTGGGTAATTGAGGAGATGAAAGATTTGCTCAAAGGTGTTGCGTTATGAGCCCGAGAGGAGCTCCCAAAGGATACTTCAGTTCGGGTGGAAGAGTCATAAAATTGTGTTACAATCCTCAAAAACACTGCCTAGGTATTTATTCAACCAGCATTTATTAAACACCTTCTATGTACCCCAAATTGGATATAGAGAAGGGAGAATAAGATGCAACAGTGTTAGAAGATATCGTTGCTGGTGTTTTTGATCATCAAGGAACTTTAATCTATTGGGCTCAGACATTAAATCGAGGACAACCAAGGAATAGAGACATCGTCTAGTGATGTAATTTGGGGAACCACAAAGGGTCTGTCTTTCCTAGAATATCCTTTCCCTTAGTCTGCCAATTTTTCTGAAGTCCTCCCTATTAGAACCATTCTTCGAGTTCAGGCTTTTTATTTAGGTAAAGATGTGGAACCCACACATATGCAGAATCCCTATAATTTCCCTGTTACAATATAATTGTGTTCCTTAGAGGGCACATATGGTTATCAGATAACATTTCAGGCCTTAGCATAGGGCAAAACAAGGTCCGGAGGTAGTGAAATCTCAGACAAGAAACAAAAATATAGGTTAAGGAAGGAAAAACAGAATGGTCCAGAACAAAATGTGGGAAGTAGCCAAAGGGAATTACAAAATTGATAAAGTGAGTTCAAACTACAGGTCCAGAATATAGCAGCATTTCGATGCCAGCGTGATAAAGCTAGAATTCTACTTAAGAAGAATGAAAAGCTAAGAGAGGTAATTATCAAGAAGAAAGTGTGCATAACCTGGCAATATAGTCTTCAGAAGAGACGGAGGCTGAAATTAGGGAGCTCAGTAAAGATTGTTGACTTTTTCAGAAATATAGAGACAAAATACTTGAATTGAATAAAGGTATAATAAGAATAAATTATTATTCTGGGGCGCCTGGATGGCTCAGTCATTAAGTGTCTGCCTTTGGCTCAGGGCGTGATCCCAGGGTCCTGGGATCAAGCCCCGCATCGGGCTCCCTGCTCCACCGGGAGCGCTGGGAGACTGCCTCTTCCTCTCCCACTCCCCCTGCTTGTGTTCCCTCTCTCACTGGCTCTCTCAGTCAAATAAATAAATAAAATCTTTTAAAAAATGAAAAAAAAAGAATAAATTATTATTCTAAATAAATATAATGAACTGTAGAAGCAGACTGGTTATGAGAATAGCAGGAAAGAGGGGCAATACTCCTGAGTTTTAATGGTAGGTAATAAGAAGCTGGCAATGGCATTGAAAGATGCAGGGACATTGGAAAGGATACCTAGTTTTGCTTCTGGTGGCCCCATGGAGAGCTGGGGATTGGCCAGTGTTACTCTAAACACTTCTAGTCATATGATCAACTAGACATTTCTTGTTGCCTTATGACCCAGGACTGGAGATTTAGTGAGATATGGGCCAAAGAAACGTGAATCCACAAGTCACAAAGAATCGAAGCCTTGAGGGTAAATGACAAAGCAGAGAGCCAAGGATAAGATTTCTGGAATGTTCATAGTTTGGTGGGAAGGAACAGAGCCATGCTAACTAAAAGGAAAGGGATGGAGAGGAAAGGAGGAAGAGGGAGCTTTAAGAAGAATAAGATGATCCATGGTATAAAATGTGATCTAAAACATTCATTTTTTTTCTCACCTTCAAATGGTTGTGTAGCTGGATATAGAACTCTGACATAGACTTTCTCTTAGAACTTTGAAATTAATCCACCGTCTTCGGCTTCTATTGTTACTGTAAGAAGTCTGGCATCATTTCAATTATTCCTTTGTTGGTCATTTCCTTTTCACTAATTACCTTAAAACACTTCTCTTTGTCTTTGTTCTGAAATCTCACTAAAATGTATTTTCATTTATACTGCTTGGGACTCACTGTGAATCATGAATCTAAGGAGTATGTCTTTTAGCAATTCTAAAAGTTCTTCAGGTGCTGTCTGTGTAAGTATTACATTTCTCCCATTCTCTTGATTTTTTCTTTAAACAGACCCAAGAGTTTTAAAAGGGTGGTTGAAAGACTTTTTTTCTTCTCCATCTCAATTTACCTCCCTTTCTCTCTCTCTTTCTTTTTAAAAAGAGAACACATATGTTAATTATTTTATTTTATTTTATTTTATTTTATTTTTTTTTTTTTTAAGATTTTATTTATTTATTTATTTGACAGAGATAGAGACAGCCAGTGAGAGAGGGAACACAAGCAGGGGGAGTGGGAGAGGAAGAAGCAGGCTCATAGCAGAGGAGCCTGATGTGGGGCTCGATCCCGGAACTCCAGGATCACGCCCTGAGCCGAAGGCAGACGCTTTAACCGCTGTGCCACCCAGGCGCCCCTAATTATTTTATTTTTTTAAGTGAAATTTACACCCAACATGGAGCTTGAACTCACGACCCTGAGATCAAGAGTCACTTGCTCTAGCAACTGAGCCAGCTGGGCACCCCCAATTTACCTCTCTTTTATGTTTTGCATATCTTCCTCCCTCCAAGTGATGATATACGGGTAATTCCCTCAGGCCTACTTTGCAGTTTATCAAGTCTCACTTCTGCTCTTTAACTCCTCTATTAATATTTCATTTCAATTACTTCAGTTTTTCATGTATGGAAATTGTATTCAATTATTTCTTTCAAATCTGTATGTTGGTTTTTTATAGACTCATTATTTTCTCATACTTCAGAGTCTTTCTTTTATGCCGTTAATCACATTATATTTATTTTATAGTCCCTATTTAATAGTTCTGTTATCTGAAGTTCTCAGGAAACCTAATCCCTTAATTATTGTGTTGTCTCTGCCTACTCCCAGACATGGCGAACTGTTTCCTTGTATGCTTTGTATTTAAGAATGTGTGTTCATCTTCAGCATGGGAATCCCTGACAGCCTCAGCTAACGAGGTGTCCCTTCACAACAGTTTTTATGATTGCTTCTTCCGGGAGCCTTGGGGTTTTCACAGGACAGGACCAATTTTTATATCAATTTTTTGACTTAGAGATACCTGGTCCAGGCAGACAGTGTAAATCGTCATTCAGCAAACCACCATCTATTTTTGTAAATAAAGTTTTATTGAAACACAAACTTGCTCATTTGTCTACATATGTCTGCAGCAACTTTCCTTCCACAATGGCAGAGTTGAGCACAGCTGCATTAGAGACTGTAAGGCCCAGAAAGCTGATAATATTTACCATCTGGCTCTTCACAGAAAATGTTTGCCACACCCTGGTAAAAATTCAAATCCTAAGTCAGCATGAGAACAGCCATAAGGTTATAGATTCTCAGGGAAGAGACCATTTCCTTCCACCCCAATTCTAAGCTGACACATTTCTTTGGGGACTCAATGTGCTACTCGGATATTGCTTTTGTTTTTATTTTTTAATAGTCTATGCTTTCACTAAAGACATGGCTTTTGGGGAGTTCCGAATTCATGGAGATTTACTGATTCGAACTACCTTGCATGAGTTCAGAGCCTAAGGAGTCACATCCTAAGGACATTTAAATCCAAACTCCTCGATCTAGAAAAGCACATTTTTCCTGCCATACCAGCAACCCCTCTATAGGACTGCAGCACCCATAGCTCCTCTACTAACTACTTTTGTCTCCTGCCGGTATCACTTTACAAATCAGCTGTGTATTAGTTATTTCTTTTCAGCAGTTATCAGTGTTTTATAGCAAAGCATTTCTCTAGTTATGTAATATGTCATATTTCTGGGAATTGAAAGTTGTGTAAAATGTAACTGGAATTTTGGAAGACCGAAATATTTTAAATTTTGCTAAAACAATTTTAGGATTATGAATAAGACTATGTATATGGAGTCACGAAGGTAGCAGATATTTAAGAACATTGAGAAGAACTAAGTAAAGATACATACAGAGTCACTAATGACTGGAGGCCACATGGCAGAGAGGACGCTGACCTCAGACTTGCCCAATTTAAATCCTACATATAGGACCCTTAGAAAGTAGTTTAACTTCTCATGATCTCAATCTCCTTACCTGTGAAATGGGCATAATAAGGTCCAACATATAGCAAAATCACAAGAAATGGCCCTTGCAATCAAGGTGAATGTGTTACAATGTCTTTAGGATCCTCCTCCCTCTTCGGNTTACCTCATTCCTGCTTCAAAGGAAGGAAGGAACCGTGTTTAACATGTGTCATAGATCACAGCAAATATTTCTAGCTGAATTTAGCCATTGTCATTGTTTCCATGGGAACTACCTTACCCTGAGAAGAGGGGAAGAACACATAAAGATGCTATCTGTGAAAGATTGATAGTCACTTGTTTGAAACGATCTTCATAACTCTCAGGGTTATAGGGCAGGAGTTATCCCAAACATGTGGCAATAAAACTTCAAGTATTAACGGTTTCCCTTGAGAAACTATTTAGTCTCTTTTAACTATTTAATAATCTGGTCTCCTGTTTAACGATGCCAACTTAACTGTTCTAGAAAGTTATCTAGACTGATATAGGTAATTTATCAGAGTATATGCATTCAGTAGACATTAAGAAGGAAAAAATAAGCCGGAAAACATGGTGTGAGGCAAAAGGAGAGTAGAGGTTTGGGAAAGGAAGGCAGGGTGTTGGTTCTGATTGTGCGGGCTGGGAGGTATAGTCGTGCAGCCTAGAAGCAGCAACATAACAGGGGAGAGGGGAAGGGAACAACTGCCATACGAAAAATGCAGTTCAATGTTATGCTCACTGTATAGTGGTAACACAACCATGTGAAGGCCTTGCTTAAATCTTACTTATTCAGCTGTGGCATTTTTTCCTACTAAAGAAAGCCATGACTCATTTCTCCAATAAATTCTTTGGATTACTTTTCTTGTCAAATCCAGTGTTTTCAAGCAATCTTTTCTGCTAGGATTTTTCCCTGTTTCATGGAACTCACAGAAGACGACACCAATCAACTCCCCAAATGAGATTTCTATACCTTATAGTGTTTTAAACAGTCAAGTTTCATTCCTTAAAATCTTAGACTTGTTTTCAATTAGAACCTATTCAAGTGCAATGAATATAGGGATATAAATCCCCTTTGGTTATCTTTTTTTTTTTTTTTAAGATTTTATTTATTTATTTGACAGAGATAGAGACAGCCAGTGAGAGAGGGAACACAAGCAGGGGGAGTGGGAGAGGAAGAAGCAGGCTCCCAGTGGAGGAGCCTGATGTGGGGCTCGATCCCAGAACGCCGGGATCACGCCCTGAGCCGAAGGCAGACGCTTAACTGCTGTGCCACCCAGGCGCCCCAATCCCCTTTGGTTATCTATTTAAAATTATTTCTAAACACATAATTAACATGACATAATTTCACTTCCAACCATGCCTAGAGAAAAAAGAAAGCAATATTGTGCTTGAACACTTTCAGTCTCTAAAATACAAATACCCTCAATTATTGGGAGCTTATGTTCTAAAGAGAAAAACAGCTTTTACTTTATTTTTTATTTTTTTTAGAGACAGAGAGAGAGAGAGCAGGGGAGGGTGGAGAGGGCAAGGGGAGACTAAAGAGAGAATCCCAGATAAGCTCCACACTGAGAGTGGAGCCCAAAGCAGGGCTCAATCTCACGACCAGAGATTACCACAACCACGAAATCATGACATAAGCGGAAACCAAGAGTCGGTCACTTGACAGACTGAGCCACCCAGGCACTCCTAGAAAAACAGCTTTTAAAAAACGTACTAAATGAATAAATACATCAAAAATCTCCATTTTATTTACTATGAAAAGCTACTGAAAAGGCATTCTTCCTCATGGTAGGAAACTCAGGTTATGATGAACTTGTCAAGACATATACACGACATTTATTTAGAAGATGGAGAATAGATTCTACCTTCCACCCCTCCCTCTCCAAAACAGGTGCTGCGATTGGGTCTCTATTCATGGTCAAATATTCAAAATCAGCCATCAGTTGCTATAGACTGAGTGTTTGTGTGTGCCCCCTCCAGCCCTTCCCCCCAGCCAATTCATACACTGAAACCTAATTCCCAACGTGAGAGTATTTAGGGGTGGGATGGGGCCTTTGGGAAGTGATTAGATCATGAGGGTGGAGCCCTCATTCACGGGATCAGTGCCCTTACAGAAGAGGCCCCAGAGGGATGCCTGGCATCTTCTACCATGTGAAGACAGAGAGAGAAGAAACAATGGTCGTCTACAAACCAGGAAGTAGGCTCTCACCAGACCCTGAATCTGCCAATGCCTTGATCCTGGACTTCCCAGTCTCCAGAGGAATCAATGTCTCTTGTTTTTAAACCACACAATCTATGGTATCTTGTTATAGTAGCAAGAAAGGACTACTTAAGACAGAGTTTTAAAAGAAATTCTGCTTAGAGAGGAACCAGCAAGACACCTTTGTTTATGTGAGTAGGTATAATTTGAAACATTCTAAAAGGTGCCCTGACCGCATACATTGTCCTAGGAATGTAAAAAATTCTGTCCACAAATAATTGTATGCATTATTAATGCAAGGGTATAGAATCAAATCGAAAACCCAATGTTGTGTTACATTAATGTACCTTAAGAGCATATTAATGTTTCCTTTCATCTCCTCAGTACACAAGTGTATCCCTTCCACATGTGGAACTTGATTTGAAAAGTCTACACAACGTCACAGGTTAAAGACTAGTCACAACAGAATTAGACTATGATATTTTCATGAAAAGGGTCTTAAAACATTATTCTGTTTATTACTCTTTATATTCTGAACATATATATTTAATATTTATTTGATTTAACTTATTTAATATTCTTTTAGTATGATTAAAATAATAGAACTTGAGAGAGGACACCCTGAACCCAATAAGTGTTAGAGAAAACTTAATATGAAAAGCCAGTGGTGCTCTTCTAAAACAATCCTCCTAGCACCATTTTCAAGTAGTATAGGAGAAAAATATTTTCATCTGTATTTCTTTCAAATAAGAAATAATGAAGAACTCCACGAAGATCACTGACATCAGGAATGTGATTTTCCTTAGTTCTGGATTCCATAAGTCTTTTCTAGCTTACTTGACTTGTCCTTTTGCAAATTAAAATAAAAGATATAATGAAGGACATGCTTTTAAATAGTAAAATGAGCTTTGAGAGAGAAGAGCAGTGAAGCTAGTAAGAGGTCACTCTTATTTCCCTACAAGTGTCCTTTTTAGAAAGATTTTAGAGATAACTCATTTGAAATGTTTCAAAAACTTTAGTACACTTTTCTGGTTCCATATGATCCTTTTGCCTTGGAAAAACCTGAAGAAGGCGACCCATGGCACAGCAAGCCTCAATCACTCTTTTTGAAGCATTGCTCAAACCAATTTTGTTGACTTGAAAATGTTCAATGTTCATCTTGCTATTCATTATTTATTCATCAACTCATTAATAATACATAGTCATAAATTACAAATATCAAAGTTAATACTCTTATGGCTGTCTTTTGACATTATCCCTGCAAGTAGCTAAATAAACAAATAAAAACTAAGCTCAAGGAATAAACTTTAGTGGAAAAAGACAAGGAAAATACCACCCTTTTAAATACAAGTTTATTTATTTTTAGTAAATAACCTATCGAGCCAGTCCAGCCTTCAGTGCATGTTGTAAGAAGCCTTCTATTTTCGCTCAGTATCTTCTCTTTTGTTGATCTTTAAAACGAAAGCATTGAAACTTTGCTTTGCAAAGCTGCACTAACATTTCATTTTGCAATTATCTTTGTGGGGTTGAGTCATAAATAGATAAACTTAAACCAAGTGGTAATGCCTTCATATATTTTTATCAACTCTGTTTGGTACGGAGCATTTAAAAATGCAATCAGCCAGGAGTGCCTGGCTGGCTCGGTCGGCAAAGCGTGTGATTCTTGATCTTGGGGTCGTGAGTACAAGCCCCATGGTTAGGCCTAGAGATTACTTTTTAACAAAATGCAAGCAGCCTGAATGAACTAAAGATAAATGGATCAGCAACGCAGAGACTGAACCACAAGCAGTTTTCAGGACTAGCCAAGATAGTCAGGTGAGGTGCTTAATAATAGTTGGGACACCACACAGTACACAGTACAAGGAAAAGGAAAGGTTGGGGGAACGGTGTGGAAAACCTGGGTCTGGGACCTAGGCACCAGTCTGGGTTTGAATCTCAGTCTATCTTTCCGAGTGTCAATTTCTTTACTTAAAAAGGGGGATCATTAAATCTTCCCCAAATGTATAAATAGCCTGTCCTATGATACTGTCTAGCATGTAAGAGGTGCTTTAAAATAGTGGCTCATTAATAAGGAAAAATATGAGACAACTTAAATTGCTTTAATATTGCAACTAAAGCCAATGATCTTAGTTTCAAGTCCTTGTAAACCATGCTTTCTAGGCCATAGCCACCTGGCAGGAGACAGTCAAGGAATAACTACTTCAAAGATAATAAAAATCACCTCTGGTTTGTAGCTGCTCAGAGTGCAATCGCCGAACCTCTTTCCATCCCCTGGCGAGGTTCCTGGGTGGTCCTGTCTCTTCCTGGCAGCGAGGAAATTTCCACTGAGGTCCAGCTCGGTCCACACACCCTTGGCTTGTGAGCTGTCACTTGCTGCTCCTTCAGGCGTGGGCTGTGGTTTCCCCACTGTCCCTGGGTTCTCTGGTCACTGTCAGCCTCTGGGCCACCACTATTTGCCACTGTTGATGTCTCCTTCCTCTCTCTCAATACTGCCAGGCACCTGCCAGCAGCAATAAGATGTTTGCAATGTTGCTAGAAGCATGCCCTCAGTTTCCACAGTGCACCTGCTCTTCCAGCTCTACCTTTTAGTGTTCAGTTCTTTTACAAGCCCATCATTTTGTTTCAAAGGATTAATGGGGGATTCTGTTCCAAGGTCTCTCCCTGCCCACCATGAACGAGCATCCCGGAATACCATCCCTGGTCTCAAGGTGAGGCAAGTGTGTGTGTTCCAGGAGTAGGACAGAGGCCTCTGGGCACCGGGCCTGCATTTGTTCTGAGGGGACGGGTGAGAGAGAAACAGGCCCAGGGCCAGCTCTCAGCTGGGGTCTGCGCAGCGGTGGTATTCTCCCACCAGGAACCAAACTTCAGAGCCTCAGATTTTTTTCTGCTCTGTGGCTGCATTCCTTTCCTCCCAACTTGTCCCCCGTAGTCAGCATACTCAGATATGTTACATTATTTAATATTACTCTAGAATTTACATATGGTTAAGGAATTTCACAAGTAGGTGCACTTCGCATAGGATTAAAACCCAGATGACACTGCAGTCCCCACCTCTCTGGCTACCCCAAAGTCCCTCAGATTTTTAAGTGTTCACAGCCCCTTCCATATACAACTATTTGGAAAATGTCTTATCTTCCTGGTCTACACTATCTCTGTCCACTAGCCCTTATTCAAGCCACCATTGTTAAGAAGTTTCTTCCAGGGGCGCCTGGGTGGCACAGCGGTTAAAGCGTCTGCCTTCGGCTCAGGGCGTGATCCCGGCGTTACGGGATCGAGCCCCACATCAGGCTCCTCCGCTATGAGCCTGTTTCTTCCTCTCCCTCTCCCCCTGCTTGTGTTCCCTCTCTCGCTGGCTGTCTCTATCTCTGTCAAATAAATAAATAAATAAATAAATAAATAAAATCTTTTAAAAAAAAAAAAGAAGTTTCTTCCAATGTCTAGGAGAGTAACATTTTTTTCTTGTTTAGGCACCCGTTTTAAAACTGGACTTCTGGTTCCGGCTCCAGGGACAGTGGATTGCATCTGCCATAAGCGCCAGTCCACTGACACCATTCTAGGCTCAGCTGCACTTTAGATTCTGATTTGGGCAGCGAGTACCAAGATCCTCAGTAGGCACTTAGTACAAATCTCCTTATTGGGCTGACTGGGCAACAGCACCCCTGCTCTCTCCACTAGGCTTCTGAACTCACGTCCCTTTGTCCCATCATGGTAAATGGACTCCTCATGAAAGTTGTGACTCCTGAGTCCATCCTCTTATCCGCGCTGGCTGGTAGAATTGGAAATCTTGTCTTGGCCCCTGTTATGGCAACTTCAGAGCAACGTAACGCGATTTGGCCCACCCAAGTGATGTCCCTTGCGCAACAGTCAGGCCTGGCAGGAGTCTTGGACACCCCACCTATGGCAGGATTTACTGTGCTGTGCTCTGAACCTGGTGGGGCCCCTGATGCATCACCTTAGATCTCAACTGGGCCTTCACATGACCGGAGAGTACTCTGTGCTTGGCCCGTGTGCTTTCTCTCAGTGCAAAGAATCTTTGAGGTCAGCTTCCACAGCCAAGTACCCGGTATTTGTATACCTCTCATGGGGAAGGACCAAGCCATTCCAGCCCGCTGCCCCACCTTTTGAAAGCCAGTCAGCTATGTCTCATCAATCAACCCTGTGATGGTCTCCCCTCCCTGCTCACAAAGTATCTCATCCCCATCGCCCCGTGCACGCGTTCACAAAACTCATCTCCATTTTAAAACCAATTCATCAACTTTTATGGTATGTTAAAAATAATTGATCCCATATTCCATCACTACTAGATTCACATTCAGATTTTAGAATACGGAATCTCAGGAAAACTTGCTCTCTGGGGTCGGTGACAAAGAACAGACAATCCCAGCCTCCTATAGAATTCCAGTGCATACGAAAGAGTTACTCTGTGTTATATTTGCAACTCATATGTGTCCCCTAGCAGCACCCTTCCACTCATGCTATTATCTCTTCTCTCTTCGTTCTTCATTTTCCTGAGCTGTCCTATGATATATGCCTACATTCATGTTATCCATTTTAGAACATAAACTCTCACAGATTAGGTCTACGTTCAAGACGTATTATTCTGTAAAGTACCAATCACAATGACATTTGCACTTACACGTTTTTTTAACTACTGTATTTTTGTTACAACGATTATCCTAAACTTAAAGTGGGAAAGCAAAGTAAAGGTATTATTAGCCATTTGTGGATCAGTATTTTACTTTATGTAAAACTGTAAAGATAATGGGTATGTGCTTTGAAAAATACTATTCAAGTTATTATTTCAGTTATTTCTATATTATGCATCTCCATAAATGTGCCAGTTAAAATAAAAAAGTATATTGTCCTTTATATTATAATTATGCTTTTATCTAGAAATAAGTCACTCTTAGCCATGCTTCCATTATTTCCTTCACAGCTATTTATTTTCTTTATCCTATAATAGCTGTAAATTTCTAGAATGATAGTCACAGAATCTTACACCTGAAAGGCACTTTAAAGCACTTATCCATTTCTCTCCCATTAGGCAGAACTGCCCTTAAACATATTCAGACAGATGAATACACACACAATTGAGAAAATGTAAAGCGAATATTTCCCTAATTATAAATACAAAATATACATTTTTTTAAAGATTTATTTATTTTAGAGAGAGAGAGAGGGAGAGTGCGCGAGTTGGGGGAGACGCAGAGGGAGAGAATCCCAAGCAGACTCCCCACCAAGCCCAGAGCCCCACTCTGGGCTCAATCTCATAACCCCAGGATCGTGACCTGAGCTGAAGCCAAGAGTCAGATGCTTAACTGACTGAGCCACCCAGGCACCGCAAGACATTTATTTTAAAAAGGAAGTTCTGTATCATCCCTTCATTCAGTATGAAATACTTCTGGTTTAGGGGCGCCTGGGTGGCGCAGTCGTTAAGCGTCTACCATCAGCTCAGGGCATGATCCCAGCATTCTGGGATCGAGCCCCACATCAGGCTCCTCTGCTGGGAGCATGCTTCTTCCTCTCCCACTCCCCCTGCTTGTGTTCCCTCTCTCGCTGGCTGTCTCTGTCAAATAAATAAATAAAATCTTTAAAAAAAAAAAAAAAGAAGTACTTCTGGTTTAACAGTATAAATATTCAGTGAGGAAGGGTAAAATAAAACAAACAAAAATTATGTTTCTTTTGTTAGTACTTAGTATAAAAAATGTCAGTTGTGATTTGATACTACTATTCTTTTTTAAAATTTAAATTCAATTTAATTAACATATAGTGTATTATTAGTTTCAGAGGTAATTTAGTGATTCATCAGTTGCATATAACACCCAGTGCTCGTTACATCACATAACATCCTTAATGCCCATCACCAAGTTACCTCATCCCCCCAGCCACTCCTCTCCAGCAACCCTCAGTTCATTTGTTTCCTATGGTTAAGAGTTTCTTATGGTTTGTCTCCCTCTCTGATTTCGTCTTATTTTATTTTTCCCTCTCTTCCCCCATGATTTTGTTTTGTTTCTTAATTCCACAGATGTGTGAAATCATATGATAGTTATCTTTCCAATTGACTTATTTTGCTTAGCATAATACCCTCTAGTTCCATCCACGTCATTGCAAATGGCAAGATTTCATTTTTTTTTAATGTTAATATTACTATTCTTAGCGACAGGTTTTCTGTCCCCTTCCACCCTAGTTGCCATTGCCTAGAACCATGACATTTAGAAAATAATACCACTAGAAACTGTTCAAAACAAGAATTTCAAAGGGGAAAAAAAAGCCCAAGCCAATACAATGACCATTTTCCATATCACTCTTCTGTATTTACCAATATATATACTGAGTTTTTAAAAATTATAAGGCACCTCAGCGATTAAGCATCTGACTCCTGACTTTGGCTCAGGTCATGATCTCAGGGTTGTGAGATCGAGGCCCATGTCACGCTCCACACCGGGCATGGACCCTGCTTAAGATTTTCTTTCTCTCTCTCCCCCTGTTTGCCCCCCCTAAAAATTAAAAAAGAAATCATAATCATATACTCAGTTTTTTATGTAATATTACAGCATAAATATTTTCATATTCTGATATGGTGCTGATATCTTTCATTTTAATAAATTCATAATATCTCATTAAGTGAAAGCACTCTTATCTTTTATTTTCTATTATTCCATAACAGAAAATGATATAATGAGACAATAAATATAATGAGACAATAAATATGTTTGGTTATGCAATTTTCTTCAACTGAAGCATTGTCTTAATCTAAAGTTCCAAAAATTAACATTTTCAGGACCTGATCTTGAATTTCAAATTACTCTTTTCAAACGATCCTTCTAATTCCTCTGTCATCAGCCAGGCAGAGTGCTCTAGCACTAAATGTTTTAGTGATTTTAATTTGCACTAAGTTTTGAACAGGTGTCTTTGATGTAATTACTCTTTAGGGAACCAAATAAAAAGAAAAAAGTCACTTCAGCTGCTGCACACATCATATTATAAAAAAACTAAGATTAATTTCAGATTATTAGAGAATGATTTATAAAATCTTCTATCAGATTATCAGATATCAGGTATCATAAAAGAGCAGTCAGGAAATAAGAGCTGCTGCTCCCTCTTACCTACTAACCACCCCACCTCGACCCCTGCTCTAGAGGACCTTTGTTAAATGTTAGACCTGAACATATTAAAGACAATTCTGTTTTCTGATCTGATTGTATTTCTCCCTTCCTGAAAAAGTTTGCTCCAACTGGGCTACAGAAAAATTCCAAATCCTAAATTGTGGCTCTAAGACAACAGAAAGAACCTATTGATAGCAGTACCCTGGAAGGAGCACAGGCCACAGACTCCGAGCCCCCAGGTTCGCGTCTCATCCCTGTGCTAATACTTAACCTTCCAAATTGCTTATCTGCACAGTGAAAATAACAGTATCTATTTTACAAGGCTATTTAGAAGATTAGATGAGAATTCATTAGAAAAGGCCCAGAATGAAGGGCCTCCTTAACGTGAATTCCTTTCTTTCTTTCCTCTTCTATCTGGGCTCGGCCTTCTTTACCCCACCCACCAGGGATCCCCATGCCCACCTGTCGCTCTTCTGTTTCTACACCTCTCCTTATTCTATACTTTCCATCGAATGCCTGTTTCTCCATCTCCAAAATCCTACCCACCACCCAAATAAGAAGCTTTTCCACATTGATTGCCCCAACTGAAATGAACTCTTTTCCTGTGCCACCATTTCCCTTATAGCATTTACCACAGTTGGTATATGTGATGGCTGTAGATGGGGCGTCATATGCCTTTTTGAAACGGAGCCCATGTCTCAATGCTCTTGGGATCCCTCCATCACCCAACAACACCTGGCACAAAATAAGCCTGTGTTTATTGTTGGTTTATTTCATTCTACCCTATTGGATGCCATGCTTTTTTCTCTCGTTCTCCCTTCTCTGCCCTTAGTCTCTCTATTTCACACGCAGTGACATTTCACATTGAACACATCCACCATAAACAACAGAGATGGAAGGCTATGAACTTCCCCTAACCTCCAAACAGATACACAAAAATCCCAATAAGTAAATGAAATGACAGTTTTAAGAAAGGGAGGGGAAAAAAACCTAGCCTGTCAGAGAAGCAGCTTTTGTATGTCTAACTCTGTCTGTTTTGGGATATAAGCCAAAGTCAGGGGTCCAAGACTATTTCAATTCTATTGCATTCCATTTATTATTTATATAGTGCATATTGCTGGAGTCCCTAAGCACTTTAAAATGAAATACAACATACCTCTGGGAGTGAGAAAGGAAATGAAGAACGGGGAAGAGGGGGAGGTGTTGGAACGCTGGTAAGCACGGTGAAGTCTAAGCTGAGACAAGCGGCTCCTCCCCTGTCTGACACAGGTGTGAATAACGTATTGTTCAATGTCAGTGGCATAAATTTACAACGGGAGCTGGAAGCCAACCTTTGCAGGAAAAGCTTTCTTTATCCTTTGCTTGAAAAACGCACAGTCCTCAGGGGAGAAGGACACCCTCCTTCTCTGCTCTCCATTCTGAAATTTAGAACCTGATCAGAACATAAATGAAACCCATGCTTACCATATAAACCTCGCTCTTTGAGACTTTTTTTTTTTTTAATTCCTTGTGACACCAGAACCTACGCGTGCAAATGCTTCTGGCTGCTGTATTTTTCTCATATGGTTCCATTTCCTATGGCATTTGGAAATTCTCAAAAGAGAGAGAAGCAAAGGGAAGAGTCCGACGGTGTCATCTGCACACTAGGGAGCAGCCCGTAGCACCCGTCTGTCCTGCAGGCCACGCGCCACAGACCTATGTACGGTAGCAGGTCAATACTTGCTTTTCTTCTCCCTGCATTCTTCAGGTATTTCCTGATAATGTGCCCTTCAGTAAGAGGGTCTAAGGAAGCCTTGGGATGGCTCCTGAAATTGAACAGCATGCACATGCTTTGACCCCAAACCTCAATATTTCTGCTGACCTTAGATGTGGTCTTCAGGCAAACTCAAACTTTATGCAGGGGCAGGGGTGGGGGATGGGGGTGGGGGGATGGTGCTTTGATAAAACTTTTTAGACATGCAGATTTTCTCGGGGATGCCTTGGACTAAGGGAATAAATGAAATAGAGATAAATAGAGATGCCTCAGCCTGGGGTGTTCACTATTCTCTTCAATAATTAAAAATGCTGTCTCCAGTGGGAGCAGAGCGCTTGCTGTGGAGGTTATTATGGTTTGAAGCATTTTCCGTATGAGTGGTGAGGGCGGGGGCGGGGGCTAGGCAGTAAGATCCTGAAAGATGTCAGCTCCTACAATGAGATGGGAGGATTTCAGGGACCCAGCAGCTCAGCCTGAGGACAGAGGCAGGCAGGAGGGGCGCTCAGAAGGGGATGGCCACTGTCCTCCACAAACAAGATTTTTAAAACTTAAGTCTCCAGTTGTTTTCCATTCAATGTATAATGTCCCTTTGTGACCGCCTACCCTTCGGTAAAGACTGTTAAACACGACAGCTTTCTGTTAGCAGTGCTTTGAGGAATATGAGGGAAGCATGTGTCTGTGTTTGGGGAGGGAAGAGGATTGAAAGAGGTGTTAGCATAAGAGACCACTGAGGTGTAGAGGGAGAAGGGACAGAGGCAGCCAGCATGGGCTTGTAGAACATGGAAGCACCATCGCTGGCTTCTCTGAATTGTTAGGAGTTAGGACTGCATTTCCTGCAAACGTGTAAAATGCGAAAGGGGTGGGAATGGGAAGGAAGATCAGTGTTTTATGAATTTTAAAGAAAGAGAGGAGTTGGAACGATGACAAATTGGAATAAAAACTGCTACAGTATGAATTTGTTTCTGATGAAGAAAAGAAAGAAAAAAGGGAAGTTAAGGGAAGAGAAGGGAAGGGAGGAGAAGGGAAGGGAGAAAGGAAAGAAAATCTCTGCTGTCCTATGCTACACCATTCATGGCTTCTATCTGCTGAGAAAAAAATCCTGAGGAAGGGAATAGCGTGGTCCATATCTTCCAGAAATGGCTTTAAATGGAGAGGCATTCAGAAACAGAACATACTTCAAGCTCTCAGGAACCACGCTAGATCCCTGATTGGGACCTGAAATGAGTAGATGAGGGCTCAGGGAACCCAGGATTATGAAGGGCTGGGTCCTGTGCCTAAGGGCTCCTGACTGGCCCACAGCCATCCTTGTGTCTTCCGGGGTGTTATTACGCATTTGTAAATCAATAGACTACCCATCCATGTCTATTTGTATTTTAAACGATTTCACGTAGAGTAAATACCACAACCCAAAAGGTTGACAATGAAAACTAGCTGCCCTGCAATGTTGTGCACGCTCAGCACTTTCACTCGAATCCTTTGTTGTTGTTGTTGTTGTTGTTCAATTTGATCCTCATGATAATCAGGTAAAGACAAATAGCACCATCACTACCAAGTCTACAGAAGAGAAAGAGTGAGGCTCACATCTAGAAGTTTCTGCGGTTAGTAAGTGGAGGAGCTGAGTTCTAAGCCCAAAGCCCTTCCCCATTTTCAGTGGGCTGTACCTGCACAACTAAGTAGTTGCAGTCTGTGGCACCGGGGAGATAAATCTTTTCCTTGTGCAAGAGTTGTGTGGCTTTGTTTTTGTTTTTTCAGGGTCTCCTTAAGTCACGGGGCGTGGGAAGCATCACTCCACTCTAGCTGATTACTGCTGTGCAGGAATGTGGGTCCAGGTCTTCCAATTTTTCAAGAGAATCTGGACATGTATATTTGTAGACAAAGTCTGATATTTTAATCTTGGTACATCTGAGAAAGAAACGAAATCGACACCTTGTGCAAACCCAGCATGCCGGCCACCCTTGTGAGACCTCTGCCTTAAATCTGTGTACTTGGTTCATTCCCAGAGCCAGGGGAAAGGTGATGTCACTGGCTTCTGCTCCTTTTTCTCCAACAGCCTCACCTGGTCTGAATATCTGCCCCTGGATTCCTCATCTTTTCTATTTCCCTCCATCTGAGTCATTTTCACTTTTTCTTTGGCGGAAGGGGGGGTTCCTTTGGGAATCCAGTGGTGTCAAGGGAAACGTTGTGTTTGGTGTTTCAGCAGCCTGAACTGGAGTGAGCTAGAGAGTAGATAGCTAGAAGGCGTGGGGGCAGGGAAGGAAGACCAAGGAAGGATGAGGACCCACCGTGCACCAACGCTGCCTGCAAAGGAGAGGAAATGAAAGACTGGAGCTGATAGCACTCTTAGTAAATATTAAATAGTAGTGCAACAGAGAGTAACGGGCCACAGAGCAACTGTGATAAGCACGCCAGTGGTGGACTGTATTTCAGCACACAGCACGTGCTAGAGCTTAACACAACTCTTCTGAGGTGGCCGCGGGGTTTACTGTGCTGGGAGAAAGACCTGAGTGATGAGTACCCGGGCAAACACTTTTGCCATCATGAAAACAAATAAATGGTGGAATAAGAATGACAATAAAAGAAAGAGATTCTATTTCCATCATTCTGAGTAGACGTGACATCTCATGGCAAATACGATTTCATTAATTAGCAGCAAGAGAGGTTAGAAATGACCATAGTGTAGCTGGGTTTACTCTGCCTTGGCTAATGAAAGTGCTTTTGAATGTGACCCTTCAGTAACTGAGGTAACAATATTTCTTAGCTCCTATTGTGTACAGAGTAGCAGGCCCTGTGGCGGGAGGCACGGGAAAGGTGGTGGTAATCTTTTCTTCTGAGCAGCTTAGAGTCTCCTGGTATTAGATTTGCAAAAAGGATGAAGCTCCTCCCCAAAGCCCCGATCAAATCTTCAACAGTTTCAAGGAACACAAAAATCTACGTACTAGACACCTCTCCCAGAAAACATATCACTTTGCATTTGTCTGAACATAATTCAAACCACACTTACTAAAACTATTACCCTGTTCTACAGCCATTTTGTTTTTATGTTTCTGTAAGAAAATGCAAAGAATAGCATTTTCTTGGAATAGCATTTTCTTGGAAGCCTCTTTATGATTTTAAAAATAAAACAGTGTTCATATTTATCTAATCTTAAGGCTATCTGAATCTGTGAGTTCTCCTAAATCACACTCCTTTCTTTTTTTTTTTTTTAAAGACTTTATTTATTTATTAGACAGAGATAGAGACAGCCAGCGAGAGAGGGAACACAAGCAGGGGGAGTGGGAGAGGAAGAAGCAGGCTCATAGAGGAGGAGCCTGATGTGGGGCTCGATCCCATAACTCCGGGATCACGCCCTGAGCCGAAGGCAGACGCTTAACCGCTGTGCCACCCAGGCGCCCCACACTCCTTTCTTCCCCATCCCTCCTTTTTATTATTATTATACTCCTATCATCATGAACTTCATATATGTTCATTAAAAATGCAGTCACTTCTCCCTCCCATTCAGTTCAGCAGACCAACACTAAAGCGAAGTGGTCAACCTGTCTTTCTACTTCTCAACCCTGACGGGATTATCAGTAAGCGCAGTCAAAAAATAAAACAGATCAGTGGTAGTGACACCCAGTAAGAAGAATGAGATCCAGATGCTGTCAAAATTAAGAAAGGTTTGGTTAATGCCACCGTTAACTTTATTTTCACTGCTTCCCCAGCTGGGTCAAAAAAAAGCCAGGACAGGGCCAGAGAAATGTGTTCACAATGCAGGGCATCTTTTCAACAAGGCACAATTTTTAAGAGAATGTCTAAGTTATTTGATGTGTTGTCAAAAGATTGCCTTCTATCTATCGGGAAGCTTCAATTCTACGAGCCAAAAGTAGCCTTTACCTCAGTGCTGATTTCCTACCAAGACCTCCCAGGTATCAAATGTGCTTTTGTCTCTTCTGTGACAGGGGAAATATCAGTGATATAATGCTGTGTGTATCTGGCATCTCTATGACATCTGTGGAAGTCAAACCCTATTTCCCAGACAGACACAAAAGTCATGTGGCTTTTAACTCATTTTTGAGTAGATCCTGACCTAACCTAAAAAATTGAGAACAGGTGACCAATATTCCCAAAGAATCATAAAAATTCAAAACATTCTAAAGAAAAAAGACTTTCAAGAAAAGTTGACTGAATACCCTAAGACGGGATCAAACAACTGAATGTATTTAAAATCAGTTGGTTTGCATTCCATTCTTTAATCGATCTCTGAGAATCTTGGTATCATCTCCATATTTCAAGCTTCCTTCTTGCAACTAACTTCTCAACAATTTTCAGTTATTTATTGTGGCTTTCAGGAAAGCAATAAAAATGGTTTTAGACTTTTGTGTGTAGTGACAGAAAAAAAAAAGGCTTAATTGGTCCAGCTGCGTCTTCTTGTTTTTCTAAATATAAAATAATAAGTTAATCTGTATTGAATGTAGAATCCACCAAAATGTGATAAACTAATGGTTCTTTATCTTTCTTGACAGTAATTTTTCAGAAATCTCTATCATTTTTGTAAATTTACCATAATCAGAAAACTTCCTTCTGTGAAAATCAGTCATCAGGAATTTTTTTAAAGCCTAATGAACGTATGTGACATAACCTTAAAACATTTGACATCAGTATTTTAAGGACTTCCAACCACATATTTCAACCTAAAAGCTCCTGTTTTATATTCTGAAGTTAAATAATTTTTTTGAATTCTTTATCATTTGGGAAATGATCTCACCTCTTAAAAATAAGTATTAGTTACCGTTGTAAACACATTTCTTTGACAATGTTTTCAGGAGCAAACGGATAGGTATTTCCAAGGCGGCATCCTTCTGTGTATTGAATGCGGGGGGCGGGGGGGGGGGATTGTAAGGCGTCCCCTCCCCCCTACTTTTCTCCCCCGTAGCCCAGTGGCTGTAGTTCACGTCAGCGTGGCTCGGTGCCAACAGAAATGCCTATGGAAAGGAAAGCCTGTTCTCCACAGAGAGCTGACTGCTTTGTGAAAGATGAGAAGACAAAGCCTAATACAGTGAGACTTCTTTAGAACATTTTCCAGGGAACTGAACATTTTGAATGTTCTACGTGGGAAAACATGCGCTGGGAGAGCAGTACAATGACGCACTTCACTGCACTTCCACTTGCCAAACATTCCAGTGCACCCTGCGCAGGAGACGAATAAACTGGCTTAAACAGGAGATGGTCAGAAGCTCACGAACGCTTTCCTCCCGCCCCCTCTGTGGTTACACAAAACGGTCAAAACAGAGGCCAGGTCTGTTCTCAAATACCACGTGCTGGAGGAGGTAGAAGAATCTCCTATGGGTCCTTGACTGGCTCAGGTGGCTTAGAGAAGGGCAAGACAGTAGCTTCATAGACGACAGAAATCACTTGGAGAAGGAACAGACATCTCCGAGTGGAAGTAAGCACACCGCGTGGTAAGGATCATCGTCTCTCAATGTTGGGAATTGGGGCCCTTCCACCTTTACTCTTTGTGCTTTTCTCTATTAAGTGCTATTCCATTAAGTGCTAACATATCATGGTTCTCATGTTTGAAAACCCGTCTTCTTGTACATTTCAATTTATTTCAAATCATTACAGAAACTCACAAAATTGAGGACAAAATCACAGAACACCAGAGAGCTGGGCTGGCCATACCGTGCTTTGAGCAGCCTGCTGAAGGATCTGGTTCCAGCCTAGCTTTTTTTTTTTTTTTTTTTTTTTTCCTGAAGAGCTGGTTAGGTGGGTGCAGGAAGTTCTACTTACTGGGTTTGTCAGTTATCTAGAAGCATCGTGGTATTTTTTAGATTACCAAGAATCTGTTGTAATGTGACTTTGTGACACAGCAGATAAAAAGATCAAGATAGATCACTGCTGGAGACTGTGTTTCCTAAGAATGGATGATAAGCATTAGCAGATAAAAGAAAATGTAATCAATCAAGTAATGGAACAAGGCAGGAATGAGAGGAATGTTTTTCAATTTAAAATCTAGTGTAAATTTTGCCCTTAACAAAATCAGAGAAACTGTAAAGAAGCAGAGGGAATTCTTAAATACACAGTTAAGGAAGAAAAGTAATGCTTAAGTAGATGCGTAAATGGTTTCAGACATGAATATATGTATGTATGTATGTATGTATGTATGTATGTATAGGGGTTTCCCTTTCCTGTTAGGATTAAGTAATTTTTTAGAGTAAATGTATTCAGGAGTGGATTAGTTTGTCAATAACAACCACCTATTTTTTGTAGCTCCGTAAAAAATAATCTTTAAAAATGCACACGAATAGATGTTTGTTTTAGAAAAACGTGAATAATATTTTTTAACTCTTCTGAATGCTAGTGGTCTAATAGAACTGATAGAGTCATGGTCACTAATGGGGAGTGTTCCAAAAGGCCTCAGAAAATACAGTAATGAAAGAATGAGACAACCAAGTATCAAAGTCTGAAAACTTCCAACTTTCTATCCCACCAACCCCACCCTTCCCACAGCTGCCCCCCAGGGATATGTCAATCTCCCAGCACTTGAGGGACAGTGTTAGGAGTCAGTGTTGCTGTTCAAGAGGCTGAAGTAGATTTAGAAACAATAAAAGTTCTATAGTTATCATCCCCGCTCTTAAAATACCCCCAGCCACACTGCCACTGAGGATTTCTCATTGGCTACCTGTGGCAAAAACCCTCTAAATGGTCTCCAATGATCCCTGGTCTCCAACACCTCCTGCTATTCGTGCTCTTGTGTAATGTCCTACCCTTCAGTATGGACTGGTTTAGTGACTTGTTTCTAGCAAATAGAACATGGGATGTCGTGTACTAGATTCCAATAGAATGTGCCAAAGGTGATGGGATGTCATGTGCTAGATTAGGTTACAGAACGGCTGTTGCTTCTGTGTTGGGTGCGCTCTCTCACTTGCTCTCTCTGAAGAAAGCCAGCTGCCATGCTGTGAGCTGCCTATGGAGAAGCACACAACACAGCACACCCGCCCTCGAGGAATAGGACCCTGGCAACAACCGTGTGAGTGAGTTTGGAATCAGCTCTTCTCCCACTGAGTCTCCACAGAAGACCTCAGCCTCAGACGACACTTGGACCACAACCTCATGAGAGACCTTGCGCCAGAGGCACCAAGCTAAGCAACACCCAGATTCCTGACCCACAGAACCTGTGAGAAAATAAATATCTGTTTTTTTAAGCCACGCAGTTCTGGAGTGATTTGTTATGCAGCAACAGATAACTAATACACCTTTTGGTCCGGTGGCACCCTTCCATCTTCTTCAGTCCCCCTTCTCATTTCCTGCACTGTGCCCCATCTCTCTCATGGCCATTCCCCACACCGCATTCCTTTAACCCAAGAGAAACTCTAGGGCTAGCTGCTGTAACAACAATTTTCAGCTTATATTAAGAAACTGTGAGTCATCCAAAATACATAATGTATCTATGATTTCATCAACTTAAAAATATTCTAGCTCTGAAAAAAAAACCATATTCTAGCTTTGGTACATTTTATAAAGTTGAGATTAAAATCTTTGATGATTAAATACTCCATTCCCTGATTATTTAAACTTTTGATAGTAATAAAACAAATTATTTTCAGGTATTTTAGTTATTTGGGGGCTACCATTTGATTTGGATTGTTGCTAGATATTAGTGTGAGTTGTCCATTCCTAAAATCTCTGTTTCTCAGCCTTCTGGGCTCAGCTGTTATTTCAATACCTCAAATAAAATGTTCTGTGTCACCCCTTTCCCTCACAGTATAGACATTCCTCTCTCTTCCAGGATTTTGGAGGGTACCCTGAAGGCTCTTATTCCCATTAGTGTCCATTGTCTCTGGAATTACTCCCCTCCCCCAATGGTCTGCTGGCCTCTGCAGCCGAGTTTTGTTCTACGATGGGCCCTGCCCTACTTTCTTCAACTCCCCTGAGATGCCACCAACACAGGACTGCTGAATGAAAGCACAGAAAAGCACAGATAACAAACAACTTAAAATTAAAATTCAATGTTTCCTGAAATTAGACTTCCCCAGTTTCTTGGATCACTGCCACGTGGAGAAGTCCCGACTGTCCTCCTCGGGGTCTTCTGTGCCCCTCCCTCAGTGACCCCCTTAGTCTACCAAACCTTCTCTTCCATCTTGCTATTTTTCCTCCAGTTTAAGAGGCCCCATATCTACTCCCCACCAGAACCTTAATTTTCCTTAATACAAAGCATTTTAACTTGGTTTTGTTTACACTTCCGCCATTTAGGTTGAGTGACAGCGAGGAATGGGGAGGGGTCTCACCTTCTACCACAAAAGAGGCCCTAGGCCCATTCATGTGCTTTTCTCTAGAGGTGGTTACCCTCTCCTCAGCTCACACTGTTCCTAGCCATTTAAAATAATATTTCTAAATGTTACATTAGCGTTTAATAAAAAGATGTTAAAAAATTCTAATAAAAGAAGTGGAGTTTTTTCTTAAGACTAGACCAAACACCCATACTATAAACTTGTGTATAATCCACGTGAAGTAAAATGTAACAGCCATTTTTGTATGATTTTTATGTTTGTAGCGATGAGGCCCTATTTGAGGATCATATCTGAATGCTTATTGTATGGCATGGCCAATGATTGGCAAATATTAAGGAACTATAGCTCATATCAATATCAAAAGTCTGACATTGATAAGAAACCTTACAATGTACAACTACTATAAATTATGCCTAACCTCAGGAAGCTAGATGAAGATACACAGAACTCCAGACCTTGGTTCTGAGAAGGAGTTTTAGAAAAACTTACAGAAGAACACATATCATTGGAGATGACATTTAATTGCTTATTCTCCCCATAAGTGTAAATATTTATAGTCTGTCATAAAAATACATTTCCTTAGAAAGCGTTGGTTCCTGGATGCTCACGGGGGAAACCTGCCCTCACTGACTCCCTCCTGGTTGCTAATTGTATCCAGTGTTTTCAAAGGGAGGTGGGAGTTTCTAGGGAAAATAACTTGAAGCACGTCTGGTGAACTGAATGACCGATAGGAAAAAAGGGAGTTGGGTAGAGGGAGGGTGCTGATGGAAGAAATGTTTCACAGGGAGATTTTTCCAGGCAGGAGAGAGAATTAATCCAAGCAAAGACTAGGTATGGCATAATACATTGGATTCAACCAAAGACCTGACGGAGTAGAGGAGCTTCCAAATCAAAACTACCTACCCTGACCCCATGCAGTGAGTGGTACACTCATTAAATAATCAAAAGAGCTGTCACCTAAAACTGGGTTGTCCTTTGGAACTCAAGACAATCTGTTGGTGGCCCCTAAGAGAGCAACTCATAGAGGAAGGGACTTGTTTCCCTTCCTGTCTCGTCAAGAAGTCTGAGTCAGAGTGACGGCACAGAGAATGGAATGGGAGCCCGGAGCCCAGTGGCAATTGGGTGAGCTGGGGAACGGAGATCAGCAGAAGTTCACTTTGGCCAGTGGAGAGGCTTATGCAAAATGTGGTTGAGTCACGGTCAAGTTAAAGCTTAAAGCAGAGACTACAGAAGGTTGGATGGGCATTTAGGGACTTCAGAGATGTGTGCTGGTTGAGGGAGAAGAGGAGAAATTCCAAAGGGGATTGATATTCTGTGGTTATAAAGGGAAGAGGGTTATTAAGCTAGGAAAATTTGGGCTTGAAAGTTACTATCACCTCATTTGTATTCACAGGCTGGGGAGCTGTAATAGCCTAGAGAGAATAGTTTCTACTTATGATCACTTTTTCATATGGGAGAATTTCCGTCATATTAAAAGTACCATTTTGACAGGTATGATTGTAGAAGATCAAATCTAGATTCCAGTTACGATACCCCCCCCCCAAATTAGCCAGATTTGGGAATTCACCTTCTCTGTCATGAATGTACAATAAGACAAAACTTTGACACTAAACCCTCTGAAGCTCACTGACCTCATTAATAAATCATGAATAACAATTCTGTATCATAACATTATTGTGCAGATAATGAGAAAACTTGAGGGGGGAGTGTTTAGCACTGTGTCAGGCACATGGTAAGTGTCCGATTATATTTGTTCATTCCTGAGTGAAGAAGATTTTGCAAGAAAATTAAACTGGTAGCCAAAGAACACATAAAACATTAGAGGAAACTCTAAGAGCTGTTGCTATCCATGGTTCCACGCATGCGAGAAAGATGACAGTCTTTTATAAGGTAGAGTAGGAAGAAAAGCAGCCTGGACCAAGGATCAGCAGGGTGGGTTTTTGTCTTGGCTCTGCTTCCAGCGCCCCCTGCATGCTTGGTTAGTTCCTTAGCTAACCTCCCCCAGGATCAGACTGGTGGAGGGAAGCATGAGGGGCTCCGTCTCTGTAATGGCTAAGGTCATTTTTAACAAAAACAATACACATATTTGTAAGATATGACCATTATTGTTGCTAAAACACTGGCTTTAATAATTTTTGTTTTTTAATGTCTTGTACCGCAATTAGGGGATAGCAATGATAATGTTTATGGTTTTAATTTTTAAAAACTGTATTTTTATGGAAAAATCTTAAGTGTGCCATCATCCCCAGTTAAATTAACAACTGTGGGAAGTTGGATTGATTAGACAGACAGGAAATAACACTACCATACTCCTGGTGCTAACATCTGAATTATAGCTAAATGAGTAAGAGGAAGAATACAGCCACTTTCATAGCTGGTCTTGCAACCCCACATATTTAAAAAAAAAAAGGTTATTATGGTCACAGTTTAAATATGTATTAGTGGTGTGTATTTCCTAAGAGGAGAATGGGGGAGTGGCCAAGGTGAAGGGTAGGGTGATGAGACTAACATTACGAGTATTTACTGAGTACATACTATGTGACAAGTACTGTGACAAATATTTTACATACTTTATCTCCTTTGCCCTTTGAGGTAGGCACAATCATTCTCACTTTACAGAAAATCAGCTTGCCAATGTTAGGAAGAGTTGTTGGGACTGGAAGCCAAGTCTATGACTTTATTCTATGTGTTTTCTAGATTATTGCCTACAAACAGGAATATAGGGCAGGAAACAAAAATATCTGGAGCTTAAAAGTATAAGGAAAGAGATACCTGGGTGGCTCAGTCAGTTAAGCGTCTGCTTACGGCTCAGGTCATGATCCCAGAGTCCTGGGATCGAGTCCTACATTGGGCTCCTTGCTCAGTGGGGAACCTGCTTCTCCCTCTCCCTCTGCCTGTTGCTCCCCCTGCTCATTCTCATTCCCTCTCTCTCTGACAAATAAATAAAATCTTTAAAATATATATACATAAGGAAAATTTCACTGGTACAGGGGTGGCAAAGCTCCCCAGTTTCTGAAGTGTGCTTAGAAATAGGATATTTGTGGGGCGCCTGGGTGGCTCAGTCATTAAGCGTCTGCCTTCGGCTCAGGGCGTGATCCCAGGGTCCTGGGATCGAGCCCCACATCGGGCTCCTCCATTGGGATCCTGCTTCTTCCTCTCCCACTCTCCCTGCCTGTGTTCCCTCTATCGCTGGCTGTCTCTCTCTCCGTCAAATAAATAAATAAAATATTTTTTAAAAAAAGAAATAGGATATTTGAATATTATTATGTAATTTTAGTAAATTCTGACGTATATTCACCTGGAAATTCATACCACTGCTGTATTATAACAATTTCTGGTCTGTTTCGCTTTTGTGTCATTAAAATGTAAAGCTCAATGCCTCCCCAAATGTTAGAACAAGATACTTTTGCAGAGCCCCTGCGATGGCTTTGGCGGTTGTGCTGTTGAAGTGGTTACTCTGACCGTAGCTGTTAAACTAGCGAATCAGGACAATAGCCAACTTGTGCCGAGCAGCAAACCCTGTTTCATCAGAAGAGGCTGCTCCTGATTCATCAACAATAGGGATTTTCTCTAATAGAAATGCATCTGGTGGCCTCAGGAGATCCTCTTTAATCCCTTAAAATGAGTTCAAGAGCTGTCACAACATTTCATGACAATCTGGGCTCAATTTTAACTGTCCCGTTAGCCAATTGTATAGCAGATACAAAACCACACCTGGTTAATACTTTATTTATTGGCCTTGGTTTTCTATCTCCCCTATTTTCCCTGTTTTATTTTATTGTACTACTACCACTCGGTCAAGCTGGAAAACTGGGGTCACCCTGACTCCTCATAACATCTACTCAACACATTCCTGAATGTGTACCTTCTCCATTCCTTCACCTCCGCCTTAGCTCTCTGCTTTCCTGGACCAATTCAACAGCTACCAGTTCGGGCCCCCTGTCGCCAGGCTTTTCTGCTCAAGCTCGTGGTCCACACAATCAAGCATCTTCTATTTAAGCCCATGCCTGACCAGTCTCCACCCATTAAAAACGCATCACAGTCCTCGCTGTCCACGGAGTAGTCCAAGCTCCTAGCAGAGCAGGCAGGGCCTCTCCAGTGCTATCTCCCATCTCCCCATCTCATTAGCACTGAACTTGAATCTTGGCTCTTTGTCCCCTCTCAGCCTTTTGCTCAAGCTATTCCCTTTGTCCAAAGGTCCTCTCTGCCCACCCCATCCGCCAGCCCCTCATTCCTTACCTAGATCCTCGCCATTCTTGGAGACACAGGTCAGATGTCACTTCCTCAGGGGAACCCGGTCTCACCACACTGTGAGCCCTCCAGCTCTGTCCTAGGCCTTGGCGGGTGATCCTCTGCTCCCTTGCATTAGTATACTAATTTCTTCATAAAAGTGAAAATACTCTCAGGATTTCTTTCGGTTAGTGAAAACAGGTACTAATGTAGGTCTTTTGTGAAAGCAGCCATGAACTAACGTGAACTTTCGGAAAGCAGGAAAGACTCTTCACTTTACGCCATTTCGGATTACAGAAGGTGTCACAGGAGTGCTCTGCCTTTGGGTAGTGAGGAAAACCTGGATTCGTTACACCAATTACTGTAATCATCACTGACCTTTCTACATTTGATTGTAACTCTCTGTTGATGGGTCTGTTGCCCTCCTTCAGAATGTTAGCTCATGCTTTTAAAAGTAGGATAGAAAAAGGTAATGGCCAGAGAGTAAAATACACAAGAGAAATGACCAGAGGGTCATAGAAAATAATGCAAATGGTTCTTAAACCTATAAAAAGATGCTCGATCTTGGTAATAATAAGAGAAATGTCAGTTACTATGTTACCATTACTTATCTATCGTAAATCCCAAAGTTGGACAACACACTCTGCAGGTGAGGCTGTGTGGAACTAGGCATTCTCACACATGGCTGGTTGGAATATAATTGGTACAGTCATTATGGGGGAACATTTGGCATATCAAATAAATGTATATATGCTTTTACCCTTTGGTCCAGCATTCATACTTCTAAGAATATACCCCAGATGTGTACTGCAAAATACATAATGTAAGTACAGAACTATACTCTGTAGCACTTTCTGTAACAACAAAATGTTGGAAATAGCCCATTTTAACCATTAATAGAGTACTGGTTGGATAAATTATGGAAAATCTATACAATCGAGTATTTTGAAGCTGTACAAAAATGAGAAATATATTTATATAATGCTATAAAGTAATCGCTAGATGCATTAAGTGAAAAAAGCAAGGTGGAAAACGTGTTCAGTTTGTTACTGGTTTTTTTTTTTTTTATTTTATTTATTTATTTGACAAAGATAGAGACAGCCAGTGAGAAAGGGAACACAAGCAGGGGGAGTGGGAGAGGAAGAAGCAGGCTCATAGCGGAGGAGCCTGATGTGGGGCTCGATCCCATAACGCCGGGATCACACCCTGAGCCGAAGGCAGACGGTTAACCGCTATGCCACCCAGGCGCCCCTTGTTACTGTTTTTCTGAGAAAGGGGAAGATATAAGGATATATTTACTTATAGTTTTTAAAAGTGCAAGGAAAAGGAAATAACAAGATGGAGATGACAAGAATAAAAGCTAGACTTTTCTAAATATTTCTTATTTTAAGGATTTTACTTTGGAACCATGTAAATATTTTACTTAATTGTAAAATAACTTTCAACCTCCCCCCCGCCAATTAAAAAGAAATGAACCTAAATGTGTATTGAGGTGGTGGAATAATCTCAAATAGAAGAACTGGTTTTTCTCCTCTATTTTCCCTTCCCTGCAGCCCTCTGCCATCAGAATTGTTGACCCTGAGCCCGCGACAGATGTAAAGTTTGCAACAGTTTCTAAGGCAGAGGGGAAGCCTGCGTTTCCCATGATGGGTTAATGGGAGGTCCTCGGCTCAACGCCAAGATCTCCTTTATTTTCTGCTTATTTTATTAAAGAATTACTTTTCCCCATTTGGCTTCCTCCTTCCTTTCTCTTCCCAGCACTATGAAAATCACAAGTGACATAGCCAAATGGGCAGGTTCCTATCTCCTGGCTAGGCAGGATCATGACCTGAGCCAAAAGCTTAAATAACTGAGCCACCCAGGCACCCCAAATAGGGAATTTTCTGAGAGAAGGTTTCAGCTAGGGATAGAGAGCCCTTGACCATAATAACCAGAATTAGGTAACTTCAGAAAGAGCAGAAAAGCTTCTGAAACTGCAGAGGGCAGTTCCTTTATGGACAGAAACAGTGCAGTGCAGGTCGGGATCAAAGACAATAACACCAAAGTTCAGTAGCAAAACCAAGACTGACTCTAGTTGCCCACGCAGGGGAAATAGAATCAGTTTCTGATTGCAAGGGTTGAGGGGTTAAAATAAGCGGCCATGTTTGTGCCCATATTGCTGTCTGGTCCTCACACATAGGATTCTCCGGAAGGTGTGGGGCAAGATGGTTATTTGGTATCTACACCTGTGAACAGGAAGAGGCAGAGGGAGAAAATGAACTGTGATGAGGGCTCAAGAAAACCTTGGCGCATCAGGCAAAAAACTTGTCCTGTGGCAGACAGGACTTACACTCCCACCTGGCTTAGTTACTTGACACAGGCTGCCCTGGAAAGGGCTCGACCTCCAACAGAAGAGGCAGGTGTGCAGCTAAAGCCTACCGTGAAGGAGCTGACAGCTGGAGGCTGTGTGCTGACTGCATTTCCTGCAGTGAGGAGGCAAGCCCTCCCTTGAAGGGGAACTGGGGGTTGTATCTCTCTGCCCACCATGCTGCCGCACCTCTCCATAGTCAATACTGCTTTTATTTTAATTTCTTTCAACAAACAAAAGGTATTACCTTTTCATATATTTGGTGTTGAATTTGAAATTACCATTACAGTTTCTATTCCATGGATTAACAGGTGGTCAATATTATGTTTCTGGGAAGGCTGAAATTATCTGGGAAGGCTGAAATCATCTCCCTCAGAAACATTTATTAAATATCTATTGCATGGAAGTCTCTGGAAATCAAAAAGATGAATAAAGACGCTTTTCCCATGAACTCTTGGGAATTAGGTTCTAGTGGGGTGGCAGACAACTAAATAGACAATTAAAACGAATGGTAAGAGTTTAAAAGATAGGTATAAACAATATGCTATAGAAGTGTAAGGGTCACGAAGGAGAAAAACTCAGCTATGTCTGCAGGCATCCTCCTGGAGGAGGAGATGTGGGCTCTGGCCCTGAGATGACAAGAAATATTTGCATAAGAACATTATAGGAAGAGTGAATTGCATGTGTAAAGGCTGAGAAGAATAAAAGAGCATCACAAATTATGGAAACCATAAATAAATTGATATGACCAGGGCACATATTGTAAGTATTGGAATTGGAGCTGGGAAGATATACAGATATGGATACAGATACAATTATTCATTCATTAATAAAATTGTATATTGTATTTTATCTAGCCAGGGTTTCTCAAATGCATTGAATCATGATTTGTGGTTTTTGCTTGTTGTTTTTTGTTTGTTTACAATAACACCCCTCTGCAGAACATTCTCTGGGAAATGTTGAAAGAAGTCTTCATTGAGCTTGCCAGGTCGTCTGTGACCTAAGTCTGTTCTAGATCCAGTACTTGAACAGGTCTGTTTTGACTTGCCACTGACAGATTTTAAAAAGATATTATTAGATGCAGATCCTGGGAATGTTACAGCTGTATCCATCTGTTCTTAGAGACTGGAATACAGAACTTCATTAGAAGGAATACCATTATCTCCCTGTCGTAAAGAGTCCTTAGCAACCACCTCGTTTAGGACACAGACAGGGAGAACAGAGACTGCAGAGTCTTTGACTCTTTCTGGGGCAAACTGGTCTGAGGAAGAAAGTCCAGGTGCACAGTGAAGACCTTCGCCATGGCATCCGTATCATTTCGAGAGCCAATATCTGCCACAGTAGGAAAACGGATGATTGTGACAGGTAAAGCGTTTTCGTGTATGCTTTCACACGGAAATCAACCCTTCCTTTATCCCTCACCTCTATCATGTTCACGTATCATACGCACATGGAAGAATGAAATCATCACATATGTCTATTTTACATGATACTGCTACTCTTACACGCACAGTCTGGGCATCAACACCATGCTGCCCTAAACAGATCGGCGACATCCCAGTTTTCACTCCATCTACGCTAACTTTCACAAGCGAACATTCTTATATCATAAAGTTCATGTTTTGTGTAAGGGCAACTACTTTGATGTTAACTGAAAGTATACTTTTGGGGGCACCTGGATGGCTCGCTCAGTCGGTTAAGCATCGCCTTCAGCTCAAGTCATGATCTCAAGGTCCTGGGGTCGAGTCCCACCTCGGCTCCCTGCTCAGCAGGGAGTCTGCTTCTCCCTCTCTCTCTCAAATAAATAAAAATCTAAGAAATAAATAAATAAATAATAAAAGTATACTTTTGATCAAATTTTAATTATTACCAATTTAGTCTTCTTGTATTTTTATAAACTTGATATATTTGGTTAATAAAAATTTAAGCAAGATGTACATTAAACCTAGTACAATTGTTGGCTTGCGTTTTGTTCAACTTGCTTTAAATGATCTGAATGGTATGTGTGTGTGTGGAATTATAATAACATGTAATTAAATAGAATATGACTAATTGTGATAAGTCTATAAGAAATAACTAAATTTCATCTTATTCCCTTTATAATTTTAAATCATGAGCATATCTTACAAGCTTATCTTCTTGCCTATCTATAAATTTCCACTTCAGTCATGAGAAACCTGGCTCCAACTATCTGCCATCCACGTACTTGTTTGATTCAGGTATACAGGTATACAAGTATCAGAATTATTAACCTGAACTCCATGGGAACAAACTTTATCAACTAGAGGATGGTGCCTCCTCGCAGTTCCTTTTGCCTTTAGACGTACAGACTCTACTCATTTCCAAAGTTACCTAGGTCGGCGTAGATTCTTGTCACTGTATGAATTCCTTCCTGGAATCCTCCAACTTCCTAAATGATTTTTTAAAATTTATATACATCAAGGTTTGCTCTTTGTGCTGTAAGTCTATTTTTTAAAATTTTTATTTATTTATTTGAAAGAGGGGTTGGGCTGAATCCCAGGATCCCGAGATCATGACCCGAGCTGAAGGCAGACACTTAACTGACTGAGCCACCCAGGCGCCCCTGTGCTGTGAAGTCTATCGTAAGGCCATGTATCCACCATCAGAGGATCATACAGACTAGTTTCACCACTCTAAAAATCCCTTGAACTTTCCCTATTCATTTCTTGCTTTTCCCTCTCTGAGCTCCTAGCAACAACCGATGTTTTCACTATCTATACTTTTGCCTTTTCCTGAATGTCATAGAGCCAGAATCATACAGGATCTAAGCTTTCTCAGACGGGCTTCTTTCACTTGCCAATATGCAATAAGTTTCCTTTAGGTCTCTTCATCGCTTCATAGCTCATTTCTTTTTAGAAATAAATATTCCCTTCTATGGATGTCCCACCATTTATCTATTCCCCTATGGAAGGCCATCTTGGTTGCCTGCTGTTTTTGCAACTCTGGAAAAAGCCTCTATAAACATCTGGATGCTGGCCCTTGTGTGGATATGTTTTCAAATTAATTTGGTAAATACCTAGGAATATGCTTGCTGGATCATACGACAAGACTATGTTTAGCTTTGTAAGAAACTGCCAAACTGTCTTCCAAAGCAGCTGTACCATTTTGCATTCCCACCAGCCAGGGGTGAGCATGGCTGCTGCTTGGGCATCCTTGTCAGCATTTGTTTTTGTCTGTTTTGGGGGGGTTGTTTTGTTTTGTTTTGTGTTTTGTTTTTCACTTTTAGCCATTCTAACAGGTATGTGGTTACATCTCACTGCTGTTTAAATTCACAATTCCTTAATGACTAATATTCATATACTTATTTGCCAGCTGTATATCTTCCTTATTGAGATGTCTGTTCGTAATGTTTGCCTATTTTATAATTGGGTTTTTGTTTTTTGTTTTCTTACTGAGTGTTAAAGTTCTGTATGTATTTTAGATACAAGCCCTGTATCAGATAAGCGTTTGTAGATTTTTTTCCCCAATCTGTGACTTTTCATTTTCTTAGCATCGTCTTTCATACAGAGGAACTTTTTAGTTTTAATAAAGCACAACTAATCAATTTTTTCTTTCATGGATTATGCTTTTGATGTTGTATCTAAAAATTCATCACCACACCTAAGATCACTTAGATTTTTCTCCTATGTCTTTTCCTTTAAAGTTTTACAGTTATGTGTTTTCAGTTAGGTCAATGATCCATTCTGAGGTGATTTTGTATTTCTTAAACTTTTCATTTCCATCAGCCAATACATTTTCTCTTTTCCTTAAGCCACTTTGGGTTAGGTTTTCTGTCACTTGCAACTGTGGTTCTTCACTGATAACTTAAAATTTCTTCTAATTCATGTCAGTGTATACTTAGTTTCATGTACTTACATAATTCTAAGTTGTCACCTTTGATAGCTTTCAGCATATTGATACAGAATACCTAACTTCACATTCTCCTGTATTTTATATTTAATTTCCAAATTTTCAATGTTATAATAAAGCTACATGACTATTTTGCATAAATTATTTTTCTCTGTTATATTCTAATGGTATATTTACAAAGAATGGAATTAGCAGGTTAAAGATAAAAACCTCTATCATTCTACTTTTTAAAAGATTTATTTATTTATACTAGAGAGAGAGAGCGTATGCATGTGAGTGGGGGGAGGTGCAGAGGGAAAGAACTTCAAGCAGACTCCCAGCTGAGCGGGAGTCCAATGCAGGCTCGATCTCATGATCGATGATCTGAGCTGAAACCAAGAGTCAGGTGCTTCACTGACTGATGCCTCAAAGATTCCATTATTCTATGAGACGATTCAGGGTGCATTATTTAGTGTACTTTGACTACTTATCTAATTTGACCACTCATCAATTTTTATTTTTCTATCAAATTTTAATATTTTTCTTTTAAAATATGCTTGAGACTAAATTTGTTTCATAATGCTTGAAATTCAATTTAACGAATATAAATTGAATCCCTACTGAATACTAAAAACTTGGCCAGGAGGGGTGACTGGCTGGTTCAGTTAGAAAGAGCATGGGAGAGGCACCTGGGTGCCTCAGTCGGTTAAGCATCTGACTCTTGGTTTCAGCTCAGGTCATGATCCCAGGGTCATGAGATTGAGCCCCATGTTGGGTGTTGTACTCAGCCTGGAGTCTGCTTAAGATTTCCCTCTATCCCAGGACGCCTGGGTGGCTCAGTGGGTTAAGTGTCTGACTTTGGCTCAGGTCATGATCTCAGAGTTCTGGAATCGACCACCGCATTGACTCCTTGCTCAGCAGGGAGCCTGCTTCTCCCTCTGCCTGCTGCTCCCTCTGCTTTTCTCTCTCTTTCTCTGACAAAAAAATAAATAAAATCTTTAAAAAAATAAAAATAAAAGATTTCCCTCTGCCCTTCCCCGTGATCTCTCTCTCTCAAATAAATAAATAAATCTTTAAAAAAAAAAAAGAAAAAAGAAAGAGCATGGGACTCTTGATCTCAAGATTGTGAGTTTGAACCCCATGTTAGGTGCAGAGATTAGCAAAAAAACTAAATAAACTTAAAAAAAATAAATAAGTAAATAAAAATAAAAACTTGGCCAGGACCTTTGGAGGATACAGAAATGAGCATGAGTAAGATGCTCTTTTCCTTCTAGAAGCATATAATCTGTTGCTCTGGTTAGAACATTATAGGTTATCCTGTTATCCTACTTGTTTAATCTAAATATCCATCATAGTGTAGTGTGGTATTGAAAGGAAATACAAATCTCATTCCAAAGGCCTTGAGAAATAATGTAAAAGAAGGAAAAGGAGGAAAAGCATATCACATTGCACTTCACAAAACTAAACCACACATTTTGTTTTGTTTTTCCTGTTCATTTCTTTTCTTTTTGAATATCACAATTAGAGCATAAATTACTTCTGACATTATTAGGTGGATTTTAGAATGTATTTAGCTTGCAATTAACAAAGGGATAGAGATTCTCGTAGAAAAAACTGTCAGTGAGTCTAACTTTTAAAGCTTTATTTTTTGAAGGTTTTATTATTTGACAGAGAGAAAGAGAGCACAAACAGGGGAACAGCAGGCAGAGGGAGAAGCAGGCTCCTTGCTAAGCAAAAAGCCTGATGTGGGGCTCAATCCCAGGACCCTGGGATCATGACCAGAGCCAAAGGCAGACATTTAACCGAATGAGCCACCCAGGTGGTCCTCCAACTTTTAAAACTTGACTATAAAGGTTGATATGTAACTGCTGAAAACAAATGAGGCCCAAAATGGAGTCACTCATGCAAAGCGTCACCTCACCAAACTGAGGGTTCAAACAGCATAGGTTCTCTCAGAAATGGATCCTAAACAGTCCACCAGGAGCCACCTGACTAGTAGTAGTTAGATCCTCTGCCTAACAGACACCTGCAATCCCCTAAAGGAAAGTAAACCTGCAATAACCAATTTTTGCCTAGTATGAGCTCCTTGTTCTTGCTTCCTTCTGCCCATAAAAGTCTTTCATTTTGTACAGCTCCCTGGAGCATCTTTCTATCTGCCAGACTGGATGCGGCCCAGTTTATGAACCATTAGGTAAAGCCGATAAGATCTGTAAAATTGACTCAGTTGAATGTTGTTTTTTAACAACGTGTACTCTATAAACTTCATTAATCTGGTATTCAGCTTGATAACATTTTATAAACTGAACACTGTGTCTATGTATTTACTTTTTAGATCAAGATAGTGCACACTTTTATCACCCTAAAAAGTTCCTTAATGCTCTTTCCCAGTCAATCTTCCCAAAGTCAAACACTGTTCCGCTTTCTATAATCCATATGTTTTTGATAACTGTGGGTTTAATCTGATAGGGCAAATTAATCATCTATACTTTTAAAACATTTTATTTGCTGGCTTATTCTACCACAAAGGATTTACTAGCAATTTGTTAAGTTCTATTACATAGTGAGGAGATTTTATAGATGTTATTTTTGTATTACAGAGATCTTACTATGAAACTAATATCATAAACAAAATTATGAAGAGATTTTAAAAATATTTTCAAGCATGGTTATGTATTTTTAAAACATCTATTTTCCAAAAAACGGCTTACCCAGTTCTAGGTCCTATGATGTTTTAAAGCTTAAAAATAACATTTATTTTAAAATACATTCTTTCACATTGAAGATGACACAAATGGAAAGATTTTCCATGCTTGTGGACTGGAAGAACAAATATTGTTAAAATATCCATACACAAAGCTATGGACAAGCTACAGATTTAATGCAATCTCTTTCAAAAATACCACCAGCATTTTTCACAGAACTAGAACCAATAATCCTAAAATGTATATGGAACCACAAAAGACCCTGAATAGCCAACACAATCTTGAAAATAAAGAACAAAACTGGAGGTATTACAATCCTAGATTTCAACATATACTATAAAGCTGTAGTAATCAAAAGCCTATGGTACTGGCACAAAAATAGACACATAGATCAATGGAACAGATTAGAGAGGCCAGAAATCATGGTTAAATCATCTTTGACAAAGGAGGCAAGAATGTGCAATGGGAAAAGGACAGACGCTTCAACAAATTGTGTTGGGAAAACTGGACAGCTACATGCAAAATAATGAAACTGGACCACTTTTTTACATGGCACACAAAATGTATTAAAAACCTGAAATCATAAAAATCCTAGAAGAGAGCACAGGCAGTAATTTCTCTGACATCAGCTATAGCGACATTTTTCTACTTATGCCTCTTGAGGCAAGAAAAACAAAAGCAAACACAAACTATTGAAACTACATCAAAATAAAAAACTTCTGCACAGCAAAGGAAACAATAAAACTGAATAGGAGAAGATATTTACAAATGACACATCCAAAAAAAGGGTTAGTATCCAAAATATATAAAGAATGTATACAACTCAACACCAAAACAAATACAATAATAACCCAATTAAAAGTGGTCAGTAGACATGAACAGACATTTCTCCAAAGAAGACATACATTCAGATGGCCAACAGACACATGAGAAGATGCTCAATATCACTCATCATCAGGGAAATGCAAATCAAAACTACAATGAGATATCAGGAGAAAAAGGAACCCTTGTGTGCTCTTGGTGGGAATGCAAACTGGTGCAGCCACTATGGAAAACAGTATGGGAATTCCTCAAAAAATTATAAATGGAACTACCCTATGATCCAGTAATCACACTACAATTTACCCAAAGAATACAAAAACACTAATTCAAAATGATAAATGCACCCCTATGTTTATTGCAGCATTATTTACTATAGCCAAATTATGGAAGCAGCCAAGTGGTGTCCATCAATAAATGAATGGATAAAGAAGATGTGGTATAGGGGCACCTGGGTGGCTCAGTTGGTTAAGTGTCTGCCTTCAGCTCAGGTCATGATCCCAGGGTCCTGAGATCAAGCGCCACATCGGGCTCCTTGCTCAGTGGGGAGCCTGCCTCTCCCTCTCCCTCTCCCTCTGTTTGCCATTCTCCCTACTTGTGCTCTCTCTCTCTCTGTGTCAAATAAATAAATAAAATGTTTAAAAAATATATATATGAATATTAGCCATAAGAAAGAATGAAATCTTGCCATTTGCAGCATCATGGATGGATCTAGAGAGTATATAATGCTAAGCAAAATAAATCAGTCAGAGAAAGACAAATAACATATGATTTCACTCATACGTGGAATTTAAAAAACAAACAAAGCAAAAAAGAGACACACCAAAAACAGACTCTTAACTGTAGAGAACAAACTGGTGGTTACCAGAGGGGAGGTTGAATGGGGGGATGGGTGAAATAGGTGAAGGGGATTAAGAGGACACTTACCACGATGAGCACTGAGTAATGTATAGAATTGTTGAGTCACTATATTATACACCTGAAACTAATATAACACTGTATGTTAACTATACTGGAATTAAAATTTTAAAAAAGGAAAGAAATATACTCTTTCATTCAGAATTTTTCATTTCCCACTTGGTCCAAATTAAAGTGATGGAATAATTAATATGGGATGTTAAATTAAAAAGACAGCATAAAAGATGATTTCATTTCACCTATCGCTTTTCAGATGGAAATACTGAGGTTCAGAGAACTAAGGCTTGCTGAACGTCACACACCTTGATAAGAAGGATGGAAGCCTCCACTTGCCCCCTATTTATACGATGTGTTTATGTGCACGATATCCAGATTACTGACTGAATAAAAAATTAATGTATTTAGTTGGCCATCATATACCTACTAGAAAATCTGCTAATGTAAACCAGGACTGTTATAGGATCCTACCATACAAAGGAGTGATCACAGCAAGGGATTTCTGCTAGAAATATATTAGAATTGGAAATACTTGCGAGGAAATGACCAAAACCCAATATGATGAATGAAACTATAAGTGGTAGGAGAAGTACATAAATGTGTATGTAATTTTGAAAAGCACTGCTCCATTAGCTTGGATTCCAGACCCATTTATTCATCTCATTTTTTTGCCCTGTGAAACTGTCACACTAATAGTTACGTCTCAAATTCAATTACTTTAAAAATAGAAAATGACTTCACACTGAACTGCCTGTGGTTTCCTATTTGAAGAAAGAATGAAACTGTCGTACTGCAAATTCAGCTGATGTCTCATCACTATCATTCACGGGGCAAATATTTTACATTTTTGAAAACTAATTCATGACAAAAGCTTATACATTTTAAAGGCACTGACACATTCGGTTGGCTAATCTGTGTTTTATTCTGTAGACTTAGCATGTGATTTGCCTGAATCAAAATTTATCTACAAGGGACAGCAGTTTCAAATCAATCTCACCTAAACTCATTGATCATCCACATCATCACCGATGTGAATTGCAAGAAAAAAAAAACACATCAGTTGCTGCTATCACTTTGAAAAGCAGGACAAGCTTTGTCCCATGCTCTGGTTTTCTTTTTTTTTCTTTTCTTTTCTTTTTTTTTTTTTTTTTGGTTTGGTTTTTTGGGG
>NW_024423453.1:46720061-46728884 GCF_017311325.1 Ursus maritimus | reverse complement strand
TTTTTTTTTTTTTTTTTTTTTTTTTTTTTTGGTTTGGTTTTTTTGGGTTTTTTTAGAACAATAAATATTTCTATTAAGTGAAATAAGATGGGAAAGAGAAGCATTTATTTGTCTTTCTGGGCTATCATTTAATTTTCCAAAGTTGATCCTTTGTACGTTACATTAATATCACTTCTTTAAATCAGGAACAAATGCTCAGGATGGAGCAAATAAAAGTTTTTTGTTGTTGTTGTTGGAACAGGGCTGAAGAAATGGTTTTTCTGTCAAAGCTTAGCTGAGTGTTTACTGTGAGCTGGGCACTGTGCTACCTCCTAGGATAAGCATGAAGCTCCAGCTTCAAGAAACAAGGACTGTAGGAAACTTAGGCATCAGTCTTGGCTTTTCTCAAACTTAACCTTTCTTTTTTTTTTTCTTTTAAGATTTTATTCATTTATTTGAGAAAGAGGGATGACAGAGAGCACGCGAGTGGAGGCAGGAACAGAGGGCGAGGGAGAGGGACAGGCAGACTGCGCGCTGAGTGTGGGTGACCGTGGGGCTCGATCCCAGGACCCTGTGATCACAACCTGAGCCAAAACCAAGAGTTGGTGCTCAACCAACTGAGCCACCCAGGCGCCCCACAACCTTTCTAACTCACATTTTCTCATCTGTAATTGGGGATAATTGTGCCTCTTTCATAAGGTTTGCTATGAAGAATTCATGAAATGAAAGTGTCCTGCATATAATATGAATTTAATAACTTTTTGAACTTTTTTGTAGCTTTTTTTTTTTTTCTCGAGAAGGGGATTAGCTAGAGGAGGGAGGTACTGGGGAGAGGACACAAAAATCATTCTCAAATCCCATTTTTTTCACAAGAAGCCAGCCAAGTACACTTTATCACCCGAAGTCTGAACCATAAGCAGGTTTGTAACGGGTATGAAGAGATATAATTCAAGATTATCTAAGCCAGTGGTTTTTAAACTTTAACGTGCATATGAATCACCCCGAGAGTCTTGTTAAAGTGCAGATTCTGATTCCAAAGGTTTGGGTTGAGCATTTCTCTCCAGCTGTCAGGCGAGGCCCCTGCCGCTGCTCCAGGGACCACACTTTGAGTAGCTGGGATCTAAACATTTCTGACTCCACCACTTGCTAACTACTGTGTCCTGAACAAGGTATTTACCACTCTGTGCCTCAGTTGTACCATCAGTAAAAGGGCAATAGCAATATCTACTTCAGCGGGTTGCTGAGAGTTTAAAGTGAGTTAACGTGCATCGAGGACGTAGAACA
The DNA here is from genome assembly GCF_017311325.1 of Ursus maritimus. Classification (NCBI taxonomy): domain Eukaryota; kingdom Metazoa; phylum Chordata; class Mammalia; order Carnivora; family Ursidae; genus Ursus; species Ursus maritimus. Next base: position 46,727,621 of record NW_024423453.1, on the reverse strand, counting down.
GTGCCCCGCACGTGGAGAGCTCCACATCCGTGTTCCTGCTGCCACCTGACACAGATCACGAGCAATAGAGCAGCACGGCTGGCTCCTGCGCCCAGAAGATGAAGCTCTCTGTGAGGCTAAGAATTAGAGCCCTCACAAAACATATTTTTTAACCTGCTAACTGTTGGCCTTTGGGATTTTCCTGTAAACTTGATCTAAATCATACTAAAGAAAACAAGTTCCATTAAAAAGGTGTTACAGTGGAATGGCGGATTTCAGAATACGACACGTGAACGCCGTTAATTTATGTCACCTTGGTGAAAACTATATGTCGTTCTATAGTCAGGGAGAGTAGAAAGATCTCCTTAGGGTGCTCCGGCTGGGGCGTCTTTTCTACAGGCACCCACCTTTGCTGTTCAGCTGGAGTGCATTTCTCTCCTTCCTCCCTCTCCTGCAAGAGGGGCGGCAGCGCACGCGGCCAGCCAGCGAGGCAGCACTTTCCCCCGCCCCTGCTGTGTACAATCCTCGTCCATTTCATTCCCAGCAAGCGATAAAGGATAAAGTGCCTCACTGTCTTGTTAACCCCAGTTGCCAGCAATTATCTCAGAAAAGGTAGAACCTTTCAAAGAGCCAATTAAAAGGCCCCTCGGACCACAGACATCATCTTTTAGAAAAATACACTCTAGGGGAAAGTCTGAGGCAGATAGAAGATTATCCACACCTTTAAGAATAACAGTCCTGAAAGAGACCTGAAATCGTTTGTTTGGTCAAATCCTTGACTTGGGGCAGCACTTTCGAAAATAAAGGAAATCGCTTCTGGAAAACTACACAACTGCAGGATTGTGTACGCAGAATTACAGAATTGCAGGAGAGGGTCCACAGTCAGGGATGGAGACTCGGTTTCCTGGTACTTGACTTTCTCACATCTCAACTAGACACAATTGAGGACGTAAAATGTGAAGCAAGTGACTCCACCATAAGGTGGCTTCAATGGCACGTCCACCGAAATGGGTTTTCCTGTAGTCTGTTCATGAAAAGGGATCACAAGGGATCATTTGAGGGGAAGAAATGAGCAGACTGACTGCCTCTGTATTAAGTGTTGAACTAGACAGACACCATAGGGAGGCCCGGTACTTCACTGCCACGCCGATCTGAGAGGACGGAGTTTCTCTGACGGCACCTGGAACAGGCTCAGGAAATCTTCTGGTAGAGGAAAGGGGAGACCCAGTTTATTTCTGAGCCTCATTCTTGACAGTTAAGTGAATTGCCTTGGGAATGGAGGTTGGGGTTGCTGAGGGCACTGCTAGGAACCCCAAGTGGCCGGAATACGTTCAGTACCTCCCAAGGGCATGAAACAATGATCCAAACTCACAAATGCATCATTAGGGGAGGGAGGCATCTACAAAGGGAAAAAGAGACACAGGGTGCCATGAAGTGTGAGTCAACTCCAGTTTCTGGGTTCTCGGTCCCATTCTGCTGCCAGCAATACGAAGATCTATCTCCCTAAAGGGGACTCTGAGCTAACCACCATCCCAAATGCAGGGCACTGATTCTCAAAATGTCATAAGCTTAAGGACCACTTATGGAAAATTCTAAAAATGCAGAATACCCCAAATTTGGAGCTTTTCTGGGTTCTCACACATGACACAAACACACCAAGACTTTGTGATACAGTTGGGCCACGAGACGGGGGGGAAGGCAGAGACTCAGGTGCTCGGACTGTTCTGTGTTCTGCTCCTGGAAGCTCACATATGCTTCAATCCTATTACTCTGTAAGCTCTAACTTGCCTTTCGTCAGAAGAGCAAAAGTCTCAGCTCACAACCACTGATGTTTAAAAGTAGTTGAAAAGCCCACAATTAAAAGAATAAAAAGATGGGAACATTTGTATAATTTAAATCAGTGTGCCTTATATCATTCTATAAATGATTATATAAAAACAAAATATGTTTTCTAGCCCAGTGAATTATGGCACTGATGACAGGATAATCAAGAATCTAAGTATTCAAAACTCATGCAAACAAAGCTATCTGAAGTTAAGGGAAGATTAGTGACGAAATGCTGATAGCCATTGGGTTACATAAATTCTTTGTTCGTAGCAAGGAAATAATACCTCCCACATCTCTTTATTTTAGGGATTTCCAGACTCTTTCAAACTTCAATCTGCAAGCTAAACAGCTATCACCACCCTCTTTTCACAAAATGGAAACAGAAGAAAGTAGATGGGCTAGTCATGTGGGCTAAATAAAGATTAAAGAAAAAAAAAACCCCAACAAAAAACGAAACATATGATTCTACAGTCCTAGGAACTGATGTGGGAAATCTCACTCATTTCCTTTCCTGAGGATCGTGTCACCACTTGGGACACAGGATCCAGCGCTAATCCACATCCCCTCCTCCGTCACTGCCCCTCGCAGGCTGTGCACGCACGCGTGTGGTCACACTGGCTCACGCATGTACCCTGGGACATGAGGAAATGCCCTGCAGAACGTCGGCTCCTTTCGTCTGCAGGGCTTAAACAAACAAAACAACAACAACAAAAACACAACTCAACCAAAAACCTATCAGTTCTAGGTCTCAGGGATATTTTTTTCCCTCAAACCAATTGTCTTAGACTTCCTTGAAATGGGCCCAAAAAATAAATGATTGCTCATCATTGACCTCAGCGTGTAATTACCCAAAAGATAAAGATTGAAATGAGCTTGCAATAAATCCCCAGCACTGTGAGCATTCTCCCGCTGCTTCTGAGGGAGGACAGGTCCTATGGAAATGCGGTCTGTATGTATAGATTGTTCTGTGTAAGGACTATAAAGTAGGAAGTTATTTACATTAGTCCATATATTGGTCAAGAACCTCAGTAACCACTGCTGAATAAATCATTTCTTGCTGCCACCCACCCAGAACACTCTGAGGCACAAACAGCAGCACGGAGAAGCCTCTCGTTCACAATCAGTGTGGGAAATCCAAGAGCCTCTGCCTTGATGATCTGGGGTCTGAGGATCACTGTCATCTGGGTCCACGGCACCTTGATAAGGCTTTCTCCAGTCGACAGTCACAATTTTAAAGGCCTTTGGAAAATTGTGACATTTATTTGCGACATCAGCCTTTATTTCAAATCAGACTGTCTCCAACATTATCTCCAAATTTGGATGGGAGTTTGTCCAGCCATTTTTGTGTGGTGATGTAACAAAGAGACAAAAACTGTACAGTAAACGTTTACTTCACCGCTGTGAATCACCTAAAATAATGACAGAGTGCCTCAGCTTCAAATGTTTTCAAGTTGAAAACATACATTTGGAGCTGAGATTGTGCCCAAAGGAAAATGATGTATTGCACAAAAAGTCAGAACCATCTATTAAAGCAGAGAGTTCACAGAAAGTGGGATAGTGTCGCCCCACAGATAAATGGAAAGGAAATGACATCCCACCCTACCTGGCCCAAAGACAGAGCATCTAAGGTCAGAGTTACTTCAATTTCCTGTCATCCACCTTTTTACATCTCAACTAGTCGCAACAGAGTGGATAAACTTTTTTTTTTTATATTTTATTTACATATTTGTCAGAGAGAGAGCACACAAGCAGGGAGAGCGGCAGACAGAAGGACAGGGAGAAGCAGGCTCCCCACTGAGCAGGGAGCCTGATGCGGGACTCGATCCCAGGACCCTGGGATCATGACCTGAGCTGAAGGCAGATGCTTCACTGACTGAGCCACCCAGGCGCCCCGAGTAGATAAACTTCTGAGCACGTGACTCTAACATTAGGCAGCTTCAAAGACAACTTCTACCATAATGGTTATTCCTCTGGTCTGTTCATTAGAAAAGATCACAAGCATTTGAATCTTCTGCTATCTCCTACCTTCACCAAATGACTGATACACCTTTAACCTCTGTGACTACTCCCCACCTCTACCCCCCGTCTCTCCTTATTTTTCTCTCCTCTACAATTACAGAGACAAAGAAGAATGAGGAGCAAAAAGCTGCGTATAGATCATCACAAACCCTAGTTGGTCTCGGTTTGCATTTTTTTAAACAGCTACCAAAGGATATTTAGGGAATCTTGATTAGAGCTTCGCAATCCAGCTCCAGTGCAGAGCTGACTTACTGCCTGCCTACCTCCCGCGAGCAAATCCAACAGGCCAGATGGCGGCTACCACCACCTTGTGCATTTCCTTAACCTTTCCCCTGGCTTTAGTTTCTCCTGTTGTCCAGATTGAGACCTCCTTTTTCCAGCTACCTTAGCATTCTGTCCTAAGTTGACCAATTGTCCCAGTTTACCCCAGATGAAGGGTTTCCTGGGACACTGAATTTTCATTGTTAAAACTCTGACCCTTAGTTGCTGCCCTGGCCAGGCCAACCTCCCCAATCACAACACATCCACTCTAAGGTCGGATAGAACTCATTCTTTGAATTCTGCGCAATCCAAGTAGGAGAAATGTTCACGATGTCAGGGCACTAAGCAAGAGTTCCCTCATAGATAGGCCATTACTAACTTCCTCTCTTGTAATCAGAATAAGATGAAAAGGTTCAGGCTATTTCCCCAGATATTGCAAGGTAGATGTCCAGTGGTGACCAGACCACTAGACAGTCTGTCTGAATTACTCTCCTGAGCTGGTGGCAGTGGGCTGATCATGCGTGGTGGGTATATCACGGTCTTTCTTGGGAGGCTGCCTATTTGGGCAGCTCCAGCAGGGGGACCAGGACCTCTGGGACTCACCGTCTTTCTGGTTCCAGCTTCAAAGATTAGGGAGAGACAAGACATATCTTAGCACCCAGGGCAGCAGAGCAGAACACCTTCACAAAAAATCTGTAGAAGGCAGGCATGCATGAACTGACGAACAAAGCCTTGAGACGTGTGCAGTCTAGGTATTTTCCTTTATCATACTCTTCATAGGCACTAACTTACACTTTTGACTGATTATTCTCCTACCCAAAGAGTCATTCTGGATATCAGTTTATTCCTAAATTGGGTCAGTTAATTATCTCAGCACAAAAGGACAAGGCAGAGAGAACACATTGTTTTTCACTCTTTTAGTTCTCTGCCTAGAGAAGATGTGTGGGGGTGGAAAGGAGAGGAGCCCTCCACAGCACCTTCAGCATCTTCTTCCTCTCATCCAAAATTTCTCTAACACTACTTTCCCAATGATCTATATGATTTATTTGCTAATAGAGCATTGCTGAGAGCAACATCCGGAAACAAATTTCAGACAGAATTTCTGCCTGCTCCCTTCTACCTATACTCCATTCGCCCAGCCCCCCATCCCCTTTTACTCCCTACAGAGCTTTCCAGAGTGGTGGTTACTTCATGCTCCTTTGGAGAAGACAGAGATTTGTTTTTTAGTAGAAATGGAAACGTAAATGTATTGCAGAGGCATTGTGGGAAGCAATGGCAGGGAATCATACAAGTTCAAAGGGAATGGATTTAACCCCTCCTTCTTCCAGGGGCCCAGCTGCTGCTCACCCAGTGCCTCCTTGTGGGGGGCAGGCTGCTGTTAGAAATGAGAAATTGAGAGCACAGTAGGACTCTCCACTTTAGCCTTTTGTAACTGACACACGGGGGTGAAGTAGGCAAGCTGCAGCCACAAGGGGCTACCGAAGAAAAGGTAGGAAAACAGAAAAGAAGACAATCTAGAAAACCTCCCTAAGAGAGAAGGAACAGAATTTTTAAAAAAAGAATTCCCTCCCCTTTTTTGTTAACTAGAAAATTGGAAACTAGAAAAAAAAAGTTCTGTAATTCTTAAATTGTTTCTTTTTTTCACAATAATAATTAGCATGAAAAAGTAACACCTGATGGAACAAAGGTAATGTAATTCTGTAATTTGCAAACCCTGCAATACTAACTGGGCTAAAGAGAGTGCTGCCAATTGGTCCATGTTTATTGCTGTAATTTCTTCATCTGCTGTAAGAAACAGCCAGTGTTTGAAGAGGGGAGAAAACTATGAGGTTTTTTATATGAACCTATTCATCTCAAAATGGTCTGATTAATGGAGATTGGGGCTGATGTTGGAAGCCTGCTTTACATTCCATTTCTTTTAGGGAGACAGCAGAAAACGTTAACAGATTCCCATCCCCAGATTTCATGTGTATTTGACCGTATACTTAAATTTTTTAAATTATAAATTCTAATTTTTCAAATTTGTGCATTGATCCTCATTGATCTGCACAAGCCCTGCACAAAAGCTACATTTTCTGTGAGTACCTCTCACTAATCATGCCCTTCTCTGAATTTTTTTTTTCGATGAAAGGCAGCATTACCCAGCTTTGCTCTAGTTGAATCAGTGTGTAAGACTATTTTATATTATATTTATTTATATGATAAGACCACTGAGGGCCAGGCCAAGCCTTATCCTTTTGCCTCCTCCTTTGCCTCCTCTTCATCTGTCAACATAACACTGCAGATGTAGTAAACACTTAATATAATTTTGAAACAGCTCTAATCATTAATCAGTCTAATTGCACAAAATTCTAGGTTTTTATCTTTGGTCAGCATTTTAATATATGGTATTCATATCTACATATAAATTACAATGCAAAGCATTACAAAAAGCTTAATTTCTCTGTTCCAGCTCTCTTCTTCTAGTAGGATAGACTGTTTCTCTTCCCTTTGGGTCTAGTAAAACTTGAAAATTTTGAATTAGAATACTTGCAAAGGCATTAACACATATACCCAGAAGTCACACCAGTGTTCCTGGCTTTTGCTTTACAAAAGCAACAAAGGGATATTGAAAATTTTCATTTTTAAATGCTCTAGTACACTTGAAAAAAACTCTTAATAAACCAAAAATTATTAGCTGTATTTTAAAAGCTGAATTATTCCTGTAATAATGTAATACTATTTCAAAATGTGTTCACACTCAACTTAGACATTCACAGTCAACTGGTTGGCATGAGACACTGGATTTTTCTTCAACAAGGGAATATTTGTATAACATGCATACCCCGCATTTATTCATTTCTTCCACAGATATTTTTTAAAGATTGATTTATTTATTTGAGAGAGAGAAAGAGAGAAGGAGAATCTCAAGCAGACAGCCCACTGAGCACGGAGCCCGACTTGGGGCTTAATCCCATGACCCTGAGATCACAATCGGAGCCAAAATGAAGAGCCAGACACCCAACCTCCTGAGACACCCACGCGCCCCTCTCCCTCGGATATTGATTGCGTGCCAGGACCCAGGCATTCCCTGCATTTGGATGTTGGTTGAGGAAGGGAAAGAGACCAAAGGCAAAACAAATCTGGGACTTCCCAATTCTGTTAGTTTAGAGTCAATTAACATCTAACAATATTGTTAAATTATTTACATTCTTGTGAGGCTGGAAGTCCCCAGACTGATATTCCCATAATTCAGTAAATGTACAATGTTATTACCATCACTGTGTTAACAACACATGAAAAAAAAATTAAGTTGCATTTCACATAAAAATTTAGGAGATTCTATGGAAAGGTAGGTGTAGATGTTGAAATACTCATACATTTGAAAAGACAATATAGAAAAACATAAAACAAAGAATTAGACTATTGGTTGATAGGCTGATCATGGTGACATAGTAAGTGTGTGTGTGTGTGTGTGTGTGTGTGTGTGTGTGT
>NW_024423453.1:46675926-46720051 GCF_017311325.1 Ursus maritimus | reverse complement strand
GTGTGTGTGTGTGTGTGTGTGTGTGTGTGTGTGTGTTTAAATGTGTTTCAGGAGAAAGAGATCCATCAAGAGTTAGGGCCACTTGGGGTCACATACTAAAACATGAATGGATTAATCCAAGAGTGCTTTTCTCATTTTTGTTTTAAATTGTGGTGAAATAAACATACATAAAATGGTCAATCTAAAACTTTAAAACAGAAAATGGTAAATACTTAAAAACATACAACTCTGTATCATTAAGCGCATTTACACTGTTGTGTAACCATCACCACCATCCATCTCCAGAACTTTTTCATCTTACAAAACTGAAACTCTGTACCCATTAAACAGTAACTCTCCTTATCCCCCTCCCCCACCCCTGGCAACCACCATTTTACTTTTTGTCTTGATGAATTTGGCTACTTTAATAATCTCATAAGTGAAATCATACAGTATTTGTCTTTTTGTGACTGGTTTATTTCACTGAGCATAGTATCCTCAAGGTTAATCCATGTTGTAGCCTGTGTCACAATATCCTTCCTTTTTAAGGCTGAATAATATTACATTGTATTTATTATGGACTGAACTGTCCCCCTACCCCAGTCCACATTCATATGTGAAGCCCCAGTCCCCAATGTGACCATATTTGGAGTCAGGTCCTTTATAGAGATAATTAAGGTTACATAAGGTCATCATTCTAATCCCATAGAACTGGTGTTCCCATAAGAAGAGGAAGGGACATCAGAGGGCTTTCTCTGTGTTTGTTCAGAAGAAAAGCCACACAAGAAAATAGAAAGGGGCCAACTACAAACCAAGGAGAGAGGTCTCACCAGAAACTGACCCTGAAGTTACCTTGGTTTTGGACTTCTAGCCTCCAGAACTGTGAGAAAATAAATTTTGTTTAGGCCACCCAGTCTATAGTATTTTGTTATGATGGCCCCAGCAGACTAACACATACGTATATAGCACATTTTTAAGAAAGAATTATTTATTTGAGAGAGAGAGCGCACACATAGGTGTGAGCAGGGGGAGGGGCAGAAGGAGAGGGAGAGAGAGAATCCTCAAGCAGACTCCATGCCGAGCATAGAGTCTAATATGGGGCTCCATCCCAGGACCTGAGATCATGACCTGAGCTGAAATCAAGAGTCGGTCACTTAAGCACCTGAGCCACCCAGGTGGCCCTATCACATTTTTTTAAAATCCATCCATCCATTGATAGATGCTTGGGTTGCTTTGTATTTTGGCTACTGTAAATAATGCTGCCATGAACATGCGTGGACAAACACCTGTTCCCGTTCCTGCTTTCACTTCTTGGGTGTATATCCACAAGTGGAATTGCTGGGTCATATGGTAATGCTGTGTTTACTTTTTTGGAGTAATCATCCCATCCTTTTCCACAGCAGCTGTGCCATTTTACACTCCCACTGGCAATGTGCAAGGGTCCCAGTTGCCCTGTGTCTCCCATTTTAAAAACATATAAATAGAAATTTTGGTTTCTGCAAGGAACCTGTGATTACTCAGTAACAGTTGGAGACTTGGAACTATTGACCACGTAGTCAAATGTGTAAAATTAATTTGCTTTCCTATAAGCAGTGATGTAACAGTACACGATACTGCTTTCGAGGAGGAGATTCAAAATAAACAGGAATGTTTCATGCCATTTCATATCAGCATTACTTCCAAAATTATTTCAAAATTCTGTGATGTTAGGTTAGCCAGGGTTATTCATGTTTAAAAGAAAAGGTCACCTCCCCTGCCCCCTCACCCATGTCATCTGAAACATATTTCTAATTTTTCCTCCCTGGGTAGTCTAAAGTTGCCAGATCCGATATCACCTCAGAGACCACCCTCGAATTGAATTACGGCATTTGTGATCTTGACGTTATTTGCTTTCAGCTCCACATCTTACATAATCATGCAGCTCATAAATTGAGTTTAGGAATATGTTTCTTTGCATAACCTATAAACTCTACGTTCTGCGCTAAACAGGAGATTTTTTTTAAAACTTAATCATTATTTTCAATTTTTATGGATATAAGGGGCCACTGGAGGAGCAATTGCCGTACACATAAAAACAATTCGAAGAAAATTTTAAAGAAACAGATTGGTAGTAACGTTTTTAGTATAGTTATTATCCATGCTAAGTACCTCAATTAATCCAGGATTATGATCAAAGCTTTTAATTATTCTATGCTATTCTTAAACTGTCTCTTGCACACATCAAAGAATGGAGATATATACGTCAAATAAATCTGTTAAAGTACCCTAACTATTCCCTAGGAATTATTTACAGCGATTGCAGCGTTTTCGTTTTTCGGGCTACAAGGCAGACTGAGGTACAATTGGCAAGTGAAAGTCAATATTTAACTGGTACGTCCCCTGGACATTGTATTCCAGTTTTAAGCTTTGACGTTTAATAATTGAGGGAGGAGAGCATGAGTGAGCTCTGTTTTGTTCAACAGTTTTCTCAGTGATTTGAATAGAAAGAAGGCATGCCATTAGGTTTGCAGAAGGCATAAACCTAGGAGACAGAGAAAAGGAAAGAGAGAATAAAGTGAGATGCTGATTTGGGTCATAAAAGATAGTATTTCAGAATTAGGGGCTGAAACTAACAAGATCATAATTTAACAGGAATAAATATGAACCTTGCACTTAGGGTTAAAAATCAACAATACAAAGGAAGAATAGCTAACATGTTGTGTAATTGCTTGGTGTGGAGGTTTTGGCTGACAGGGGATTCAAGATGAGCCCAACTCAGGTCAGCTAACTCACGTTAGCACAGGGGCCGACAAAGCTGAAGCAATCAGAGAGTTCCGTGTTCAACAAGCAAGCCAACTCTGCCCTGACTGGACCACACGGTAGCATTATTTTGGGTGATGAGTGCTACATTTTAAGGAAGAGATTAACATATTGAAGAGCATCAAGAGACAGGATAGTGAAGAGTCTGAAAATCATGTTACATGAAGAATACCCAAAAGAAATGAGGCAGCCCAATTTGCAAAAGAAGCTAGGGTGAGCCTTTCCTTTATCTGACAGGCTGCCCACTAAGAGATTATTAAATAAAATTCAGAATTTAGATGACTATTACAGGAAGGCAGATTTCAGTTCAATGTATGGAAGAATAATTAGACCTGTCCAAAAATAGAATGTGCTCTGTGGCTGGAAATATTCTGGCAGTTGGGTGAACGTCAGCCGCAGGACGGAACCCTACTAGGGTGTAAGGTTGTACCTGCTGACCTCTAGAGGCCACACCAATCCAAAGCCCCCCAAGAAACCACTGGAAACATGTACCTCTCTGCCAATACTGCGAATGCAATAACTGGACTTAGGGCTGTATTAATGTGATTTCCAAAACCAACTGGCAATCAAAGTTGATTAATATAACCGCTAATGCAATACGACATCTATTTATTTTAGCATAGGAGTTTTGCCCATGGTCTCTACTGCCAAAGCCACCGGAAAGAAATCACAACCAGTCGCACTTAGTAACCCATTCTCAGAGCCGCTGAATAGCAGATGAAACACGGAAATATTTGAAGATGAAATTACCTTGCTCCCTTCCCATAAGAGTAGCAGCTTGGTACCCTTTCTTGATTCCAGGAATATATGAGTTACAGTTGCAGAGGCCATAATTAGATGCTTTTAAGAATCAAAACACCAACATTGTTAGTCATTAGTTGGCACACTAATTAATATATGTTAGAAGCTACTTTGCATTCTTGCTCCTTCGGAAACAACAGCAGTAGGATAAGGCTGTGGTTTTCAAACTTGGGTATGCAACAAAATCACATGGAGGGATCGTTTAGACACAGACTGTCAGCTCCCCCCACTCACAGTTTCTGTTTCAGGGATAGCAGGAAGGGCCTGAGATTTTGCATTTTTAATAAGTTCTCAGGTGATGCTATGCTCTTTCCACCCCTGCATTCAATGACATCAAATTGGTAGTTTTAAATTGGCCATGGTGGGAATACTGACACCACAAAGTTTGGTATACGTAAATGCTAAAATCATAGCTTTTTCCGAGAGCCAGTTGTTAAACATTTACAGGGAAACCACTGCTACAGACTCCGAGCAGAAAGAAAATACTGGATGATCCAATGTCTAGTGCAACATTGCTCACATTCACTTCATTCATGGATTTAATGAATGTTTCTTGAGTCTTAGCTCTGTAACCACAGCAGTATTTTTTCAATTAAAACGTGTTGAAAGAATTTAATAAGGATGGAGTTAGCAAAATAAAGTGTACTGTTGGATTAAAGTGGATAATGAAATATGATTTACTATCTTAATGATTTGCTGTAAAAAAGTCAACATTTGATCCATTTTGTAAATATGTGTTAAAATTTTAACATGAAAATGATCAGACCAGTGATCATTAAATAAATGTACGTATCAGATCTTCTTCATCATCATCATCACTATCATCTAACACTGACGACATAGAATATGCGAGGCACCGTTCTAAATTCTTTACATGAATTATCTTAACGTAATTCTTGTAAAAATCTGTCACATGGATATTGTTATCCCCATTTTACAGATAAAAAACTGAGTCACAGCAGGGGCGTGTGTGTGTGTGTGGAATATCTGGCAGCCATGTATCAGGTGATCTCACATGTAATGTCCTGAAAACCTCAAATACAGCATTTTTTAAAGACAGTTTATTGACAACTACATTATTCTTAATCACTATATTCTTAAATATATTTTTAATATGTCTTAGAAGACAATACTGCTAGCATCAACACTTGCACAGAACTATACTAGAAAAACACTGGCGTTCCAAGGAAAGCAATGTGCAACATTGATTCAATGGCATTAAATCATGATAGCCTGACCCTCCTCACTCTCCTCTTTGAATAACACCTCTCAACGGGAGATCCCTCAGCCCTCTTTTACCATTAGCAGACACTATCAACATTTGCCATTGTAACTACCTAATTTCTATGCTTCCATGAAGTTGGCCTATCTATACTTGACATATTTTTTAATTTATACCTCATTATTAGGTTATTACTAGTCTGCAATTGCTCTGACTTAAAAAAACTTCTGTCCCTAAAGTCCTCTTTTATCTATTTGATTACAACTCATATAGATCCAGGGGATTTCTATTTGTCACCATCTAGTATTGCCTACAACCATCTTTCATACTCAGTGTTTTATTCAAAGCCATAACATGACCTAAAGTGAGTATTATGTGGAGTGAAAACTTAGAAACTCTCGAGATGTCAGCATGTGCAACATATCCTGTAGGGAGTGTAATCTCACCTTAAAAGGGATCCAGCAGTGAGCAATTAGCTATAGAAACCTGGGAGGCAGGTTTCAGGGATGAGTAACAAGTTGAACATGACATTGCACTGACAGGGCGTGGTCACTTATCCACACATTAAAGCCACTAGCTCTTCCCTTGCATAAACACAGTTGCTCAAATTAGTTTCATTTTGGTCTCCTGAATAGACCCTTCTAGACTGCTTCTGTCTGACTCTTCAGTGAGTTATGCTCACTAAGACCTCGCCCTCTTTAGCAAACATTGAAGCAAATACTCCCGATCTTAAGAGCCACATTATAATTGCCCACAAGCTTAAGGATCATAGAATTTCACAAGTTTCCAAACTCGAGACTAGCGCTGTTCAACAGGACTATAAAGCAAATCACAAATATATAATTCAAAGTTCCCTAGTAGCCACATTTTAAAAGTTAAAATAGGTGAAATAACTTTAGTAATAGGTTTTATTTAACTCAATATATCCAAATTCTTACCATTTCCATATGAAACACATATCACAAGGTATTAATGCAATGTTTTACCTTCTTTCTTTTCTACTCAGTTTTGGAAATCTGGTATGTTTTCAACTTACAGCACATTTCAATTTGAGCTAGGAACTTTAGTACATCATACCACTTGTGGCCATGGCTAATACATTGGAAGGTTCAGCTCAAGAACTGTTAAAGCTCAGATTAAAATTTTTGTGGAACATCCAAATATCCAAACACCACGCCTGTCGATGGGTTTTTAACTAAGTTTCTGGAATGAAGGAACAATGAAACACACTCGACCTGTAGCTTCTATACCAGGTCATCATTTATAATTAGGATGAATAACAAATCAATTATATGAAGAACAGCTAGACGCTTACCACATGTAAGTAAAAATGAGTAAATGTATTAAAATTGTGATACGGTACAAAAATAGAACAACCATGCTGGCTGTCAGAATTTCAACTAGGCATAATCAGGTTGTGTGTACCTGGGCTAGGAATGCAGGAATTCATAGAGTGGTTCCTTGATTATTTTTAATATTTAAGGAAGCAAACACAACAAATATAGTCTCCAAATCCACTTTGCAACAGACTCAACAGATAATAACTCTTAGACAGACAGTGGTTCTGTCTGAATTTCTCTTCAGTGCCGGACATTTTCTCAGCTGGTATAAGACAATAGAATAATAGTCTTGCCCCCATTAGCAATCATAGAACATTCTAATTGGTGACTTTTAGGTTCTAGGGAATGGTAGTTTCAGCTACAGCTTTGGTCCTTTGAGCTGAATGGTTTGCATTTCCGGCAGCTGCGTTCTGTCTAGAGGGGAGTATTTTTCTGTCTACCTTGACCATGGGAAGAAGATTTTTAAGGTCTCTTTTGTGGAAGAAGAATTTTTCTTTTTTAGATTAAAATTAAATCTGATCTCCATCTGTTTGGCACCATGATACTTCCTGTGTAATAGCATTAAACATTTCTCACTACAGTAGCCCAGGGCGTTGTATTTACTCGTCTCAGGGCTAATCTTGTAGAAGCTACAATAGCATTAGCGTGGAAGAAGGAACAGGCCGGGCAGAAGGTGACGGGAGTAATAGAAATGGTGGTCAGAAGGTATATAATATGACAATAGCTATCATCAGGCATCTGTTACGTGCTAGTTACATGTCTAGGCACGGAATACACATGCTACATACAATATCTCTCATTTCCTGCAAAAACTGTATGAGGTTATTAGATGGTGGTTTCATAGTTCAGATAAGGAAAAACTGAGCCAGAGAAACTAAGTATTTTGAAGAAAGCCACAAACTTATTATGAAATAGAATTCAGATGAGGTATGGTCTCTTCTCTTTTCTCCACATCATGATGCCTCCCAACAAAGCAAAACAAATGAGAAAGGAAATGGTTTGCCATAAACCACCTGCAAACCACAAGAAATACTGAATGAAAGGGCAGAGTGTGAATTACACAGGGAGAGTGATATAAACTCAGTGGGTAGAAGTAAAGTAGGAGAGAGGGAAAAAAAGTAATTTGAGTGACCATTATATCAACAGCTTTCAAACTTTTCTGACTGCAACCCACAGTAAGAAATGCATTTTATTCAGGGACCCAGTAAACTACCAGTGTGTGTGTGTGTGTGTGTGTGTGTGTGTGTGTGTGTGCATTTAGTGAGGTATATAGTTAGTGGTATACATATCACTAAAAAAAGGATCAAAGGCAATTCAGCAGAGAAAGGACAATCTTTTAAACATGGTACTAGAGAAACTAAATATCCATACACAAAAAATTTGAACTTTCGAAATTGCATCTCCCATCATATATACAAATGAACTTGAAATGGATCATAGACCCAAATGAAAAACCTAAAATTATAAAACATCTAAAAGAAATCATAGGAGATAATCTTTGTTAGACAAAGAAATTTTAGATTCAACATCTAAAGTGTGATCCATAAAAGAACATGTAGAAAATGGTCTGTATCAACATTACTCTCCATAAGACACTGTTAAGAGGATAAAAATACAAGGAGAGACTAGAAGAAAATATTTGCAAAATACGTGTTGATAAAACACTTATATCCAGAATATATAAATAATTCTCAAACTCTCAATAAGAAAACAATGCAATTAAAAAATGAGCAAAAGATTCGGATAATTCATCCCAAGAGATATATAGATGGCAAATAAGCACCAGACGCTCGACATGATCAATCACGAGAGAAATGCAAGATAAAACTGCAGTGAGACACCACAACCCACCGATTAGAATGGCAAAAATGAAGAGCAGCTCTAACAAGAATTACATGGATGTGGAGAAAATAGAACTCTCATACCATGCGGGTGGAAATGTAAAACGATACAGCCACTTTGGAAAGCAGTTCAGCAGTTTCTTAACAAGTGACTACACCCACCATATGATCCAGCTATTTCATTCAAAGGTATTTACCTAAGAGAAATGAAAGCACATTTCCATACAAACATCTCTACACAAATGTTTATTCGTAACAGTTACACACTGAAAACAACCTCAAAGTCCATCTGCAGGAAAATGGATAAACTGTTGACTACCATACGGTAAGATACTGCTCAGCAATAACAAGGAATAAACTGTCCGTACATGTCATAATACGGATGATCTCAAAATAATTTATGCTTGGTGTAAGAAGCCAGACAAAAGAGAGTGGATACTGTATTGGTGTCATTTACATAAAATTGTAAAAATGCAAATTAATTATAGTAACAGAAAGCAGATAAGTGGTGCTTGGGGTACGGGAAGAGGGTAGGGAGTGAGAAAAAGGATTTGCAAAGGGGCATGACGAAACTCTTGGGGGTGATGGGTACATTCTTTTTGTTGATTGTGGTGATATTCCATGACTAGGGTTGCCAGATTTAGCAAGTAAAAATATAGGATGCCCAATTAAACTTAACTTTGGATAAAGAATATGTACTAAAAACATATTCTTTTGTCTGGAACATACTTAGACTAAAACAATTACTCACTGTGTACCTGAGATACAAATTTGACTGGATATCCTGTATTTATCTGGCAAACCCGTTACCTGTGTACATATAAAACTTAACAAATTGTACACTTTAAATATATGTGGTTTGTTATATTTCGGTTATACTTCAATAAAGTTGTTGGGAAAAAAAGAAGAAGAAATTGAGGTTAACCAAGGAAGACAAAATGACTTTCCCAAGTTCACTCAGCCAATGGCAGCGAGGCTAAAACCAAAATCCCTGTTGCCATTCTCCTTGTCCAAGTGCTCTTTCTATTATACCAAGTGGATTCTAGAGGAACTGTTTGCTCACAGGGATGGAAAATAGATCCCAAAGTAAGGATATTCAGGTACGGAGTGGTAAGGAAATTTAAATTAATTTATAATTTGTAAATCTCTGCTCTCATGTGGCTTTGTGAGTCTAACAGTTCACCTGTTCACAAATCCATTTCAAAAGCAAAATACTGCAGCGTAGTGAAATCTATTCTAGGAATAAGTAAGCAGTCATTTTATTTCAATCCTTTTAACTGTCTGGGAGCACAACCAGTTCCCCAGGGGTCCAGGTAGAAAGGGCTAAAGGTGTAACGAAAAAGGTATAAGAAATAAAAGAGTACCTATCTGTTGATTACTGCTTTCTTGCTTTTTACAATTAAATATTTCTCAATAATTCAAATGGCAGGTTTCATATGTTTTTCTTATAGCATAGCTTCAGCCATTTCTACTTTTTTTTTTTTTTAAAGTAATCTCCTCACCCAACGTGGGGCTGGAACTCATGACCCTAAGACCAAGAGTCACATGCTTTACCAACTGAGCCAGCCAGGCATTCCTGTACTTGTTTATTGTATCATTTACAAGGTGAGAAATACCACTTACTAGTCTAAATTGCCCTGGTCTAAATTGAATTCCCTTGCTGGCATCTAGAAATAGACAATCCTTTCCTGATACACTGTTTATCGAGGCAATACAGAAGGAAATTGCCATATTTCACCTAGGCTAAAAAGTATTATTTTATTTTAATAAATTACATTTTAACTTGTCTGTAATTGTGATGTGCCTTACTATCAATGTCTACATTTAAAGTTGTAAATTTCTTTTCTTTTCTCATTTGAAGCAAAGCTGGTATTAAGTCAATGGTACATTTTCTAATTCATGGCACTGTAACTGGTGTAGCTGTTTCTCCCCGGTCCAGTGCTGGTTACGCTCTTCTCCTTGGATTAGGTGGTAATTACCGTCATTACTCAGAGCACCAATGGAGCAATGTGGACTCTCTCGGCTCTTTCCAGTGGGGTAACACCAGTGTAATTCTTACCTGACGCTATTTCTAATCTATCTGTATAATTTAGTATCCCACCCCACTTTTTTTTGGTTTTTATTTGCACTGGCAGGATAACTATGTTTGCATCTTCTCCTTGGTCACTTAGGCAAGCCTAATAATAAAATCAAGATCACAAAGTCAGAAATGAGATGAGACCAAATTCACACCAGCAAAGTAGAATAAAACAATGCTCTTTACTGGGACCTATTATACAAATAAAAAGTGAACACTTCCATGCAAAATAATGCATTTAAATGAAATGGTTTTTTTAAGTACTTTTGCTGTGAAGTAATCAGCACAGAAGCTTCTTATCTAAAATGTGAATGGCAGCTTCCTATCTAATGGTAGCTTCCTCTGTAAAATAAAAGGCAAATATGAGACACACTCTAGATCAGGGGTTAGTTAACTACAGCCTGTGGACCAAATCTGTTTTCACACCTAGTATTATGCAGCCAAAAATCGTCTCTAACTTTGTAAGTGGTTGGAAAAACTTAAAAGAGGAATATTTGTGACATGTGAGATGACATAAAATTCTAACTTCAAGGTCCATAAATCAAGTCTCGTTGGAATGTAGGCACACAATAGTTCACATATTGTCTATGGCTGCTTTTGTCCTGCTGGGGCAGGGTTAAGGAATTGTGACAGAAATGGTGTCACGCACAAGCGGAAAACATTTACTCGCTGTCTTTTACAGAAAAGTTTGCAGACTCTGCTCTCTTTCAAAGGGTTGAAAGAGAGGGGTGCCTGCATGGCTCAGGTGGTTGAGGGTCTGACTCTTGATTTCAGTTCAGGTCATGATCTCAGGGTCCTGGGATCGAACCCTGTGTCAGGCTCTGTGCTCAGGGGCGTCTGCTTGTCCTTCTCTCTCTCATTCTCGTAAATAAATAAATAAAATGTTTTTAAAAAGGGGGGCGGTTTAAATAGAGAGGAACACCAATGACTGCTCTCTCTCCCTGCATTTTGAGAAGATGAGTTCTGATGGAGCCCCTGGTTTACCTCCATTTCTATGTATCATTTCAAGATAAAGCTCTATCTTCAGGTAGGAGAGCAAAACACCAAAACAGATTATAATGGTTGGAGATCATGATCAAGAACCAAAGGAGGGTGAAGTAGTGACTCCAAATAATTGATTCGGTCTTAAAAGTAGATTATAAAGCAGCAAAAAGTTACATGATATGTGTGTGTGAGATTTCTTTTTCTTTCTTTTCTTCCTTCCTTTCTTTCTTTCTTTCTTTCTTTCTTTCTTTCTTTCTTTCTTTCTTTCCTTTCCTATGAAGAACATTTCCCTATATTCTTTGCAGCAGATAACTCAGAGGTCAATACACCCTCTTCCTTTTAGAGAACCTCCATTTTGTTTGGGTGTCTACACTCACCTCCCATGACTCAGGGTTAAACCCTGACTCATCCAAGCCAGTCACTGAAATCTCAATCCTCTTCCCAGTGCTTGGTTTTCAGAAGAAATGAATGACTCAAACCTGGCCAATAAAATGAAAGAGGAACTCATCTGGGGTTTTCTAGGAAAGGCTTCTTCACTGACCCCCCCCCCCCCCCCCGCCATGGGCATTATGGTATCTGCATTTGACACCTGGAACTGACAGCCTCGTTGGAACCTCAAGGGGAGCTTTGCTTGAAGGCACCTGATGCAGAAAACACAGATGGCAAGACCCTACACTTCTGAAGACATCACTGAGCTACTGAATTAAGCAACCACACAATCTTCATACCGCAGATCTTATTATGCGACATAATAATTTTCTTTATTATTAAATCCATTTGCCATGGATTCCCTGTTATTTATAGTACTCGTGATGAGTTTTTATTAGTGCTACATACATAAATCTTTCAAAAATCCTTTTTCAATGGGACATCTAGAGCCTGTTTCCATGAATGGTAAAAAGTTCCTTATAATACAATTGACTATTTTATGCATGTTTATACTAGGAAAATTCCCAAGACAAAAACCAAAAAGGAACAATGAAACCTATTCATTATTATCTCCTTATATTTCCCCTTCAGGTGAGATGAACCTGTAGAGAATCACCTGGTGGCTAAGTTTTGTCAGGATGAGGCTGTCAGTTTTATTTTCCAACTAAAAGCCCAGAGATGTTTGCAAAACTTCTGATCTTGCCTTCTTCCTGCACTCACCAGGAGAAATACAGAATTGTATAGTTTGGGATTATATCAGCAACCTTAATGATAAAGTAGTCATTCTTTCAAGAAATATTACAAAGTGTTTGCTTAGTGTATTGCATTGCTCAGGATGCTGTGGAAGTTTCAAAGCAAACAGAAGACCGTTCGTGTCTCTAACAGGAACTAACAAGGGCTGGCTTGACAAGCAGGGAGACAGGACGTGCAATCATGAAACAGCTAGGAAACCTAAGCAGACACATGAAACATAGATCAAACTGTACTTTAAAGTTTCAATGAATAACAATGTCTGTCATGAGAGCAATGTTTCCTAGCGGAGATGAACACAGTCTTCTTTCGATTGTATGGTGTCTTAGTCTGTTTGGAGTTACTGTAATAGAATATCATTGCCTTGGGTGATTTATTCACAACAGAAATTTATCTCTCATGGTTCTGGAGGCTGGGAAGTCCAAGATCAAGGCACCTGGTGAGAGTAGATTCCGTGTCTGGTGAGTGCCCACTTCCTGGTTCATAAACGGCTGTGGTTTTTGCTATAACCTCAAATGGTAGAAGGGGCGAGAGAGCTCTCTGGGTTCTCTTTCATGAGGGCGCTAAACCCATTCACGAGAGCTCCACCCTCAAGACCTAAGCACTTCCCACAGGCCCAACTTCCAAATATCATCATGTTGGGCCTTAGGAGTTCACATATGAACTTGGAGGGGGACACAGTCGTGCAGTCTACAGCATATGAAAAAGCCAAAAGACAGAGGTCATGTCTTATGAATCTTTGTTCACCTTGACCCAGTTCCAGGCACTCAGGAGGGTGCCATTAATATGAGTTCAACCATTGGCTGAACTGTGCATAAGTATCAAGTGAAATCTCTATTTCTTTATAACTCTAAATTCCAATTTATAATTTCATATATAATTATCATATAAGTTACCTTATTGACACAATAATCCATGAATTTATTGGAGGCACTTTGAGTTTATTGGAGACTGCTTCCAGTTTCCATGTTTTCGGATTATCCACAGGAGGTTTATTGTTTGACACAAGAATAGATGCATGTAGCAAGGATGTTTCTGCCTGATGTTTATTTGGCTCTTTCAGAAATCTTATAAACTTAATCTTTCAGTTCGCTTAATGGTTAGACCCACTACATAATTGCACCAATGGGATTGAAATGAATGAAGTCCTTAAGATTTTTCCAGTCCGTGGGTCCATTCTGTGGTAATTGTTGGAATTCAAGAGTCCTATTCACATTAGCAGTTGCAAAATTTAATTTCTAGCATCGTCTCCTCTCTTCTTCCTCCCACATGCATATGTGAGATGTATCCATTAGCGTTCATTTCATAGTTCTGCATTCTTACTGTCACCTCTGACCTCTGTCTTGCCTTGAGTCTCCCAATAAGCCCAGCTGTTCTACACAGCGCATCTGTAATGGCAAATTTATGCCCGTATTGTCAACAGATTTCCAAATATACTTATTAAAACACTCATTTCCATGTTTCACTTGATTCCTTTCGATTTATTTCCTTGGAATGTTTCATTTTGGTCACTGAAGTGGAGAATTGGCCTCATGAGGCAATATTATAAAATGAAGTAATATTACTGTGAGCTCTCATCCTTCTCTCTGCCTCTAACTAATAAAAATAAATGTTGTGAAAAGCAGTTCTTCCTCTGACCTTATCCTTAAGTGTCATATCATAAAATCCAAAATAGGAGGATTTAAGGCAGCTCTGGAAAGTAGATTGCTCTTTAGATACTTAAAGAAGTGCTTGCTTCTCTTTTAATATGAGTTTCTATGCTTCCTGTCTTATGATGGATTTCTGTTTAAGTTTATTGGTTCATTTATCTTAAGTAATCTCTACACCTGACATAGAGTTTGAACTCACGACCCTGAGATCAAGAGTTGCACGCTTTTCAGACCGAGCCAGCCAGGTACCCCTTTTGATGGAATTTTCAAACTCGTTTATTCAACTAACAACTCACTTCAGCATTCAATGCATATTTCTTGAGGACCAACTATGTTCAAAGCACTCTGCTGGCAGCTAAGAGTTTACAGAGGTAATACATATCTACAGTGGAATATTATTCAGCCGTGAGAAAGAAGGCCATTTTGCCATCGGCAACAATATGGATAGAACTTGAGGACATCATGCTAAGTGAAATAAGTCAGACAGAGAAAGACAAGTACTATACGATACACTTATACATGGAAACTAAAAAAGCCAAACTCATAAAAATATAGAGAAAATGGTGGTTACCATGGAGACTGGGGGACCAGGAGAGATGTTAAGGATACAGACTTGCAAAGAGTAGTAAATAAGTCCTAGAGATCTAATGCACAGCATAGTAAATATAGACAATAATATTGTATTATTTGTATTATTGTATTATTTTCATCAAACTTGCCAAGGAACTAGATATTAATTATTCCAACCATTACAAAATTATAATTATGTGACAGGATAGATGTGCTAATTATCACACTAATGACAATCATATTACAATATATGTATCAAATCTATATGTTGTACACTTTAAATGTACACAGTTATATATCAAATATATTTCAATTGACTCTTTTTAAAAAGTTTATAGACATAAATAAGACATAGCCTTTACCCTCTAGGAAGTTAAAAATAGAGAAGATCCAATAAATATGATATAAAAAGGAGCGTGAAGTTAAAAGAAACTACTGTTGAGGCAGTGTGGGAGTGTCTAATTTTGACTTGGGGGGTTAGGGGTGTTTTCTAGAAAAGCATCACTCACAACAAACCTTGAAAGATGAACTCTGATAATGAGAAAAAGTGACAGAAGGTAAAAATCAATTCGTAGGCTAGGGTCAGATGATGAAGACACTCAGCAGCCATCCTAAGAAGTCCGGATGGAAAAAATTATGAGTACTGCAGAAAACCATTTCATGTTTTTTTAGGAGAGGAGGTATTTATTTTAACTGAGCTTTAGTTCCCTTTAGGCAGCTGTGTGGAGGATGGATTGGACAGGATAGAAGCCGGAGCCAAGGCTAGTTAAGAGGTTATTGTGATAGGGGCGCCTGGGTGGCACAGCGGTTAAGCATCTGCCTTCGGCTCAGGGCGTGATCCCGGCGTTATGGGATCGAGCCCCAAATCAGGCTCCTCTGCTATGAGCCTGGTTCTTCCCCTCCCACTCCCTCTGCTTGTGTTCCCTCTCTCGCTGGCTGTCTCTATCTCTGTCAAAATAAATAAATAAAATCTTAAAAAAAAAAAAAGAGGTTATTGTGATAAGTCAAATGAAAGCTGATGAAAGACTGTTTACTCTTACTGCCTGCCTCTTAAAGGAAATACAAGCTCCATGAAGGCAGGGTGTTTGCTTTGCTCACTGCTATATCCCCGGCACGCAGAACAGTGCCTGACATATAGATCACTAAACACTAGTTGAATAAATGCATAAGTGAAAGAATTAATGAATGAATGAGTTCATTATTAATTAAATGAAACCATGCAAATGTAAAGAAGTCAAAAAAAGACATTTGCCTCAAAGATGGAATTTTCTCTTTTCCTATTGACACATGCCATAGCTGGGTCCTTCTCAAGGGTTGGCAACAGATGAAGCTTGTTGGGAAACCTCCCAGACTGGCCTGTCTGTGCTCTTTTCAGCCTCTGTGGCAATCTGCTTCCTTAGTGTCCACCATCTTTCCACCATCTAGAGCAGAGGTCAGCCAACTATGGCTCCTGGTCCAAATTTGTCTTGCCACCTGTTTTTGTAGGGTTGGTGAAAAAAGAATGGCTTTTACATTTTCAAATAGTTAGGGAAAAAGCAAAAGAAGAATAATATTTTGTTACATTCGAAAATTCCACGAAATTACAATTTCAATGTCCATAAATAAAGCTTTATTGGCACATAGCCATGCTCATTTGTTTACATGCTGTCTACGGCTGCTTTTGCCCTACAATGAGAGAGTTGAGTAGCTGAGACAGAGACGGTATGCCCTACGAAGCCAAAAATATTTATTCTCTGGTCCTTTATGATAACAGTTTGCCAACCCCTGATCTAGATCCTTTCCTCTCAGGAAACGATCTGAAGTTCACAATAAGGAGTAAATCGTTCATCAGTGAAAGCTCCTAAAATATGTTTTTTAAAAATGCAATAGGTAAGACAAAACATCAAATAAAAATAAAAAACAAACAAAACAAAGAGGAAAAGGCGCAAATAATAATATTAACTATATATTATATGCTACATTCTCACCGAAGCAGTTCTTTAAATAAAATTGATTCTCTCCTCTCCATCAACATGGCCACAAGATAGGTAGGCATCACCATTCTCATTTTACAGATAAGGAGCCAAAAACTCGAAGGGTGAGCCACCTTTCCTGGGTCACAAAGCCGCCTAAGACAAAGCCAGGATTTGAAACTACAGTAGTTTAGATTCAAAAACCACATCCTTAACTGCAAATCTAGAATTTCAACACAAATGAGCAAATACTGTTGGGCACATGCAGAGGGGAGAGGAAATGTACACAGTTTTTCCATGGCAGGAGGATGGAGAAATGTGGAGCCACGAGCCTGGCATAGGTTTTAATGGAAGTACATCTCCTTCCCCCATCATAATGGGGCTACACAGTCGGAAGAGTTCCAACTGATTGACCAACATGGGGCAGATCTGTGTGAGCACCGTAGCTGCCAGTGGTCCCACTAGAGCAAGCCTTTAGACAGAAAATAGAACTTTAAAGAAGATAAGCAAGCGAGGGCTTTATTAACCCCAGAGCTACCGACTTCACTTTGGCAAAAGAGGGCTGAAGTTTGGGGAAGAGGATGAAAGAACCAGGAAAACTTGCCATAGGATGAAAAAAAAAAAAAAAAAACCCCAAAACCTAGAAACACCCTAAGGGCTATAGCAAATGTAGTTGAACAGAGATGATCATTGTTAACGGAAAAATAAAGAGACCATGGATTGCACACAAGTTGGAAGTTTTACTTTTAAGCAGGGAATCAGAGCCAGCATTGAGTCTAGGATCTGGAGGATGAGGTTTGGAAGAGCAAAAATGACACGCTTAAAGCCAACCACCTGTGCAGCAGTCTCATTAAGGAAAGCCCCTTTCTGTGTGCTGCTGGCTGGGCAGTGAGATGTGGGCGTGTGGGTCAGGTAGACACTGGGCTGGCTCTGGGCCATCCACTGTGAATGTGGGCCTGTCTTGGGCTATGACGTCTAGCTGCCTCTGTCTCGTAAGGCAGATGCCTGAGTCCATTATGTGCCCAGGGCAGGGTCTTCCCAGGAATCTCCCGTTCCACGAATATCGTGTCACACTATTTCTAAAGCACAGATGAGGAGACGGGAATTTAGAAAAATCCAGTGGCTTGACTAAAGCCACAGGGAACCCTGAGTGGAGCCCTCTCCCACCTTAAACACACTCTTGTTTGCAGATTATTTGTACCTTCCGCTACACTGTTTAAAACTAAGTGCTTTTGATTCGGCTGTCAAGTCATGGGTCTTTTTAAAAATGGCTTGCAGTCCCCAGCGTGACTAAGGAACTAACTACAGATATATATCTTCTCTCACATCTGTAGTAGCATGTGGTGATGACAAAGTTTTAATGATAACTGAAACATTACACAGAGGCTCCGTATTTCCCCCAATCCATTGGTATCTGCAGAATGTGTAAACATGACCCAGTATGGAGAAAAGATGCATGTTTAAATAAGTTTGGGAAACACTGGGTTACCTAGTTGTAAACACGTTTATTTACCACAGGATTTCTCAGAACTTTTAATATGCTTTCATAGGCTGTGAATATCTAAAAGGCAAACGTAGCAAGCCGTGTTCCCAGATGTTTTTGACTATAAAGCACCCCCGCCCCCGATACATATATCTTCAGGTGCACTCACGGGAGCAGCATTTGACAAAACATTTGGGAAAACACTGGCCTAAACATACACTGAAGTTTTAGCAAGACTAACCACAGTTCTGTATTTCATTGCCTACAGAAGAGCTTGCAAAAATTCCTTATGACAGGAGTTTTGTAGGTAAGACCTCAACCCCTACCACATTGAGAAAAAAATAGTTTTTCATGCTCTGGCCATTCTGTTCTTTACCAAAGTCGTTACACCTGAGGGAAAACCCGACATGAATACAATGGAAGCCCCAATGTATTCACCAAGGGAAATTAGCCACAGTGAATCCTCAGTGCATCATGGGGAATGACGGTGATTAGGAAGCTGTGATAACACCTGCCCAAATCACGTGTCTGAAGAGCGATTTCTTATGTTTCCAACTTCCTGGGAAAGCTTAGAGGACTTTTCCAAGCACAGACTTGTTAGCACGTTGACCATTCCATCGGAGTACCTGGTCAAAGCCCTGACCCATCTGTGTGCTCTGCAAACACTGAGCTCCCTGAGCCGAAAGCCAGATGAAAGGAGCCACAGGGCCGGGAGGGACCCAGGTGACATCACGGCCATAGCACAGCTTCTGCCTCCAACGTCTTTGGTCAACTTCTGGTAACGAGAACGAAGTTTCTTCTTTGCATCCCTAACCTGTCCACACAGTCTTGCAGCTCTGTTGGTTCTGGGATCTGAAACTCTTCCTGGCCTGCAGCTCACTTTCTATTTTAAATCAGTACCATTCTTCCCATAGATCTTTGCTCCCCTTTACATTTCACATCCTCACCTTTCAAGACCAGGTTTATTTAAGTGATCCTTTCCCAGACCTTCTCCTATTTTTGCTTGTTTTACCCACTTCCACAATTCATGGATTCCTTTTTGTTCCCTGTTTTGCATTTAAAATACTACTATTTATTAAATACCCCTGCATTTGGCCATCATCTGTTATAAGCTGCCCTTCTCATCTGAGAGTCTCCATTTTCCCGTTGCCTCTGATACATTTGGGAAATTTCCTAATTCTCATTTCAGGATTTTATCTATCTACATCAAACACCCCAATGTCTCAAAGCCCACATCCTACAAGTGTGGCACGAGTGAGGGTTTTTGGTATCTGAGACATGTCTGTGTTAAGTTGATTCTAAACAGAGCAGTAGACTGTGGGACAATTAAGAGCCCAACCTGTGAGACAGCCTGTCTGGCAACGAAGAGCTTGTTAGCTGTGACTCCAGAAGAGTAACCAGTCCTTCTGGGCCTCATTTTCCTTACCTATAAACTGGAGAAAACAATATTACCTATCTCATGGTTATAAGGATTAACTGAAGTAATTAATATATCTAAAAGACTTATACTAGCACCTAGAACATGGTAAATGCCATATAATCATTAACTATTCTTATTTTCACCATTTAAAATGACAAAAGCATTGGGGCGCCTGGGTGGCTCAGTCCTTATGTGTCTGCCTTCAGCTTAGGGCGTGATCCCAGAGTTCTGGGATTGAGCCCCACGTCAGGCTCTTCCGCTGAAAGCCTGCTTCTTCCTCTCCCACTCCCTCTGCTTGTGTTCCCTCTCTCGCTGACTGTCTCTCTCTCTGTCAAATAAATAAAATCTTAAAAAAATAAAATAAAATAAAAAATAAAATGACAAAAGCATTTTAGAGCCAAGTGTAGAGTTGTTTTTTTAAGTAGGCTTCATGCCCAGCATGGAGCCCAATGCGGGGCTCCAACTCAGGACCCTGACATCGAGACCTAAGCTGAGATCAAGAGTCAGACGCTTAAACAACTAAGCCACCCAGGTGCCCCAAGTGTAGAGTTTTTAAAAAGTCTTTCTTTCTCTCTTTTTAAGGCCCGGATTATATAAAGGATCATCTGCCTAAAGTTCATCAGCACACTTCGTATATAGGAGAAAA
Organism: Ursus maritimus; assembly: GCF_017311325.1. Taxonomy (NCBI): domain Eukaryota; kingdom Metazoa; phylum Chordata; class Mammalia; order Carnivora; family Ursidae; genus Ursus; species Ursus maritimus. Next base: position 46,700,109 of record NW_024423453.1, on the reverse strand, counting down.
GCGCCCAGCATTGGAAAAGACTGGAGATCTCAGATATTTGTGGAGGCCTGCCTCAAACAGAAGCTTACCAGCAAAATATAAATATGAGTATGTTGGTGAAGTTGGTTGGGGAATACCAGAGTATGGTTTTATCAACCAAACAAGGCTTCAGACTGGCTTTCAGATCAAGGTATTGCTCTTAAATACACTCTTCATAGCATATTGTTTCTGATTTGAATCCTTTCTGAGTATGCTTCCACAGGAAATGTCATGTTCCTGATTTGTCATTGAGAAGTAATGGGATTTGAGTTTTGCAGAAAAATAAATGTGTGAATAAATGGACTTGCTATGATTCCCTTTTAGGCTCTTTAATACATGAGAGGAGAGGTGTGAAGAGAAGGAAGCCATGCATAATCCGAAAGCATTTGTGTTGGCTCTGGAATGCACTCAGATTCACATTTATGCTGCGACATTCACACATACTTCCCCCATCCTAGCACTGCATTCTGAGTGGGTGGTATAAAAGAAGCCTGCGCTGGACATCATCCACAAGCCGAAATAGAGAGTTCCAGATCTTTAAAATGCACTGTGTTGATAATGCCTTTGTATCAAATAATTCAGGGTAATTAGCCAAAGGGTTCTTAGAAATCTTGTCTTAGTTCCTTTTAGTGATGTGTATGTAGGCATGAGCCCAGACAGGCTCTCTGAAACAAAAGAGAACCCAGGTGATTTTAGAAGTAAAATCTGAGAATTCAGACTTTTTTTTCCAGGCAGGCCTTTGCATTATCTGAAAATTGAACAAGTATCAATCATGAAATAACTGGATTTCCTCAAATGCTTAAGGCAATATAGTACAGCCTCATATAGTAAAGGATAACAAAAGAAAAAACCCTTTTTCTGGCTCAATCTATGGCAGTGGGAGAAAGTACTCGCGAGCTCAGGCTTTGAAGAGAGAGTCGGATTCAAATCCTGACTCTGAGTTGGGTTTCACTGTGTGACCCCGCGCTAGTGAGTTCACCTCTCTGGGTCGCTGCTCCCTCCTGGTCCACATGAGAGTAGGTGGTAGAGTGTCCGCGTCACAAGATCACCTGAATTCCCATCCTCGTTCTGCCATTCTGCCGCCAGCTCGCTGTGAGTGGCCTTGGGCAAGTTCCTTAACCTCTTTGCTTTCTTCATTATGAGTCTTAGTATTTACCTTCCTGGGATGTTGTAAACATTAAGCAAGTTAATATCCATAGAGGGCTGGGAACAGTATCCAGCACATATCAAGCCCTCTATGTATTTAATACTATTTTTGTTATGTTGTGAGGATTAAGTATGAGATTACAAGGAACACCCTAGGTATGATGCCTGGCACATGGTTGACAACCAAATGTCAGCTCTTAGTACTATGGTTGTTGTACTTAATGTTACTCAGTGTCATTTAACGGAACTAAGGCTCAGGTTCTTAAACTGTGTCCTATTCCACTTAAGCAAGAAAGATGAAGATCAGAGATCTGATTAAACATCAGAACTGGCCACCATAAGGAAGAATACAGCCCAAGCAAGGTGCTGGTTTGAACAGAGTCCGTAACTTTGGTTGCCTTTTTGCTTCTCGTTGGGTGATGCCCTGCATCTGTCTGCCCATCTTGAGTGTGCATAGCTTCTCTTCCTTCTTTATCTTTAAATTAAGAACACATTTGCCTATTCAAATGAAGTGTATTCAAGTACTCGTTGGACTTTGAAACTAGCTGTGAATCCAAAAGAGATATCAGCCACAAGCTAGCCTTCCAGGAAGGAATTTATTCTGTTTCTTCCATTCATATTTCACAGACAACTTTAAATCATTACTCTGTTCGGTAGCACTGTCTTCTTAACCCCTGTGAGATGGTCTATACCACACAAAGTATTTTCTCCCCCGACTTGTGGCACATTCAGAAGCTGGTCTTGTTTGGAATAAGCTGTGAGAGTTGTCGCCTATCCTCTGTGTACTTTCTTGGCCCTGGCATTTTGACAGGAATTGTTTCCAAAGATGTACCTGTTTCATAACAATCTTAAACAACACCTTATAGGTTTCCTTGGACTCAGAACTCGATAATGAGAACAGCAAGATTCACTGAGAATGACTGTACATTTGACTCTTGAACAGTGAAGGGGTTAGGCGTGCTGACCCAACAGTTGAAAATCTGGGTATAACTTTTGACTCCCCCCAGATTTAATTACTAATAGCCTACTATTGACCAGAAGCCCATGGATAATATAAAATGCTCAATGTTGATGATTATGACATTTTGAATAGGTATTATATACTGTATTCTTACAATAAACTAAAAAAAGAAAATGTTACTAAGAAAATCATAAGGAAGAGAAAATACATTTACAGAACAGTACTGTATTTGCCAAAAAAAATTCCTCATCAAAGTAGACTTGCACAGTTCAAACCCATGTTGTTCAAGGGTCAACTGTACATATTAGCAAATAACCATCTATAATTTATCCACCGTGTAAGGCCTAGATTTTGTCATCAAGGCTCCTAATCTTCCCCTCCACACCCAGGCATGGCTCCCTCTCTACATCTAAGGCAATATTTGTTTTTGAGTCTAGCCTCAGACTTAGATTCCTTACCAACCCAGCGCTTCCGGCAGCTACTTCTGGTCCATATGACTTGGTGTGAATTGACATTTGAGCTGACACAAACACACACACTCCATACATAAAAATGAGCTCCTAATTACAAACAATATACGAAAGTCAGTGGCATTAACTCACACTCCTCCCTCACCAGGGAGCTGGCTAATTCCTTAGTTTGATGTAACTTAGGGAAATGGGGAAATGTCTCAATGTCCCTCCTGTTCTTTCCCTGGTTCCTTGTCTTTAGTGGACCCTTTCTACATCCCTCCACCATCCTTGTGCATAATAACCCCAGTGAAGTCGGCGCTTTGTTTCAGCCTAACTTCAGGGATTGCTCAGTGTCTCTCACTGCAGTTGCTCAGAACTTTGATTTCAAGCACAAACCTTCATCTAGTGGGTTTTTATAGCCTGAATAGCTACTCTTTCTAATCCACTGCTCCAGGTTTGTATAAGACCAGCAGCTAAGGGCCCTCAGGCACCTCCATTAAACTCTTGGTAAAATGCCTGGGGCAGCCGCTTCCTACCTGGGAATGGTCTCTCCTATTTGGGGCATTAGGAAGGGTTTTACAGATCATCTGCATTTTGGTAGAAAGATAATAACTTCCAGACTGAGTGAGACCTGAAAAATGTCCCCAGATCACAAAGGTCAGTAAAAATCACAATATCGGGTTTCTTTTCTGGATCTTTTTATGTTTAGCTATTTCCTACTCATATTTATATGGGCTGCAATGTCATCATAGTACGTGTGTATATAAACCAGTAAAGATCATTGCTTTTGTTATTATCTCAGATTTAAGAGCAGTACATTCCTCTTCTTCTTCTTTTAAAAAATGGATTTAGTCTCTGCCAAACTATATGTGATGTTTTTCCAAGAATATATGAAGACCAGGCAACCCTCTCGGGTCTCTTTCCTCTTCAGAGCTTTGTATTATCACTTTATTATCGTTCAATAAACTTTGCTTTGCTGCCCACCAAAAAAAGAATATGTGAAGACCATTGAAACAATTTTGGTTTCAACCCCATGCTAAACTGAGGGGCATTTCTAACTCCTTCTTAGCTGGGCATGTCTCCCCTCCCCCTGGTTTTCTCGTTAACCCAAACCTCAATAGTATGAGCTGGCTTCCTGGCGCCATTTTCTGCTCCTGCACTCTGACCTCATGACCAGATGATTTACTGCATTTGGTTTTCCCAGAGAAACAATGTTATACTGGACGCGATAACTAGCTCTTCATAGGTGTGATCCCAAAGACAATATTAAACTGATTAATCATAACATATATTACAACCAATATGTCATGGACTATAACAACTGGAAAATCTATAGGAAGTAATAAAAAGAACTTCATGGGAACCCATCAATATATTTATATGTGATACAGTATAGTATAATAAAAAGTAAAATCTTCAAGACTCTGAAACTTCTGCCTCATTGGTAAATGCCACAAATTCCAGGGTTCAGAAGTGCAGAGGTCCTCTCGATGATGGTTTCAGGGATATTGGAACAGACTTTTGATGAGACGTTGAGCTTCTTGATGGCTGTGAGTAAACTGATCCAGGTTTGTTTGCTTCATTAGACATTTTTTCTCTCTGTGAATGTATTTAGAGAAAGCAAACGTAAAAATAGCTTGTGTGTTTATCATGTGAGAAAGTTTCTGTAATTATCTCCATTTTACAGTTGAGAAAACTGGAGGTACTGACAGGTGGGTTTCTTGTCTGACGTCGTGCCGCTAGTAAATGGTAGAGCCAGGATTTCAACCCAGACTGTGAATTCAAGGACTCAGTGGGAGTACAGTGTATATGAGATGATAGCATTGAAAATGAGGTCAGAACCTTTGACTCGGGGGCCACCGTGTGAAGCGCACATCTGCGTGATCATCATTCCGTGAGGCAGTCTGGGGTCAACCCCAACCGCCTTCTCTTACAGACAGTGCATCATTTCCTCAAGTTTCTCTCAATTTTCTCCCAGCTTTCCATTCTGCTTCATTGGCACCCCAGAGACTTCATTTACACTATTAAAATGAATGATGAGTAGATATTACCCACATACTTGATATAGTGAGAAATAGCTTAGTACCAGTTATTTTTGAATTTCTATTTAATAAGCACTTTACAGTGCTTCAAAATATATCATCAAATTCAATCTTCAGCATTATGGAAAACAAGAAGACAGTGAGGTCCTAGTGAACCGCCCCTTGTTTTCTTGTCCTAGCACGACCCTGTGCATTCTTCTAAACTATCCACCTTCACACAACAGTGTCCTAGAAAATCTTCAGATCCACCTGGGAAAGAGGATCGCCAGCATGGAGGTGGTCAATATGTAGACCACCAATCACATATTTCAGAATTTCTGAGTGTTTTCCACACCAAATTTCTTATTTACCTCTGGGTTTACTTGGGAAAATCCCATACAGTCTCATTAGAATTCCTAGGATCTCACATTCTTAATCTGCAGATTTTTAAAAAAGGTTTTATTTATTTAACAGAGAGAGAGAGAGAAAGCAAGCAGAAGCAGGGGGAGTGGGAGAGAGAGAGAAGCAGACTCCCCACTGAGCAGGGAGCCCAATGCGGAACTCGATCCCAGCACTCTGGGATCATGACCTGAACTGAAGGCAAACGCTTAGCCGACTGAGCCACCCAGGCACCCCATTGTTATTATCAATATAGAAGATTTTAAAAAGATAACAAAACTCCTTTTATCAACCAAGTTATAAAAGCAAAACAGAAAATAGCTTTTCTAAAATTAGGCACCTCTTTGCATTGCTGCTGTTCTTCCCCAGATGGGCGTGTGTTTAGCTCTCACTTTATACTTCTTAGAGTTATTTGCATCCTAACAGTTTGTGGTTTCATATAAAAATAATTACATTAGCACCTTTCATCCTTGAGTGTTGAATAAAGTCATGCATTTTCTGATAGCACAGGAAGCCCTCCGTGAGGGAGTGCCACATGCTGACCATCTGTGAGGGAGGAGAAACATTGGTGAGGACGGCCAAATAACCCTCCTTCTTCTCCAAAATAATATATTAATACCATTAACCTCCTGATACATAGATGGTATATTTTCCCCATTTTACAAAACATGGCTTTATAAGATGCCTCAAATAAACTAAAGGAACTAATTTCCTTATAAAATCTTACTTGTAGCTGAACTTCTGGAAAATAGATTTTATGTTTGATGTTTCCTTTTTCTAACAGACCATGAAAACAACAAGGGAGGCATGTATCACTGCTTTGCATTCTGTATTGTGTTCAGAGCAGTTCCGTGAAGAATAACACATTTGGGATGGAAGCGTCTGTGTTGGTAGCTAGGGACACTGCCATGCCACATTTTACCGGGCAGCCCAGCCCCGGTGACCTGATGCCCTAACCAAACACGGCTTTCTCTCTCTTGTTGAGTTGACTTTATAGAGACCATTGGCAAATTGGGAAAAAAAATACATCTTAATTTTCACATCTTTTGTTAGGATGTGGAAATGTGAAAAAGAAAGAAAGAAAGAAAGAAAGAAAGAAAGAAAGAAAGAAAGAAAGAAAGAAAGAAAGAAAGAAAGAAAACTGTAATTTAGAGCCTAGGGGGTGATTTTATTCCTTAATTAAGGAAGGCCTAAAATATGCCATGGTGGTTACTAACTTTTGCAGGACTTAACATAACATCTTGAGTATGTGTCTAATGGTAAATGTCACTTTTTTTTTTAAATCACACTACCTAAAGTGAGTAATGAAGCATAGGCCATCAGTTTTTAACAAATGTTATTTAATGATGATAGGGAAATACAAAGCTAAGAATGTGTAAATTAGAACACATTCTAGTAAACCTGTGGTTTAACTCCTTGCCAAGCTCCTTTCACTGTATTGTCAAAGAATTGTGAAATTTGCATGTGATCTAATACCCTCAGCACAGGTGGCTAAAATACCAGGACATCTGTTGTTTAAATCTGGCATTTAGGGACACCTGGGTGGCGCATTCGGTGAAGCGTCTGACTCTTGATTTCGGCTCAGGTCATGATGATCTCCGTGTTGTGAGATTGAGTCCTGCATCGTGCTCTGTGCTGGGTGTGGAGCCTGCTTAGGAGTCTCTCTCCTCCTTGCCCTATGCCCCTTCTCCCTTGAAAAAAATCTGGCGTTTATCCTGGCTTTTGAAGATCGTTGGGAGAAATTCTAAAATTACTATAAATTGAGGATTATAGTTTTCCCTACTATTCAGGGACAACACTCCCAGGGTACTTTGGTGGTATTGACAAAAATGCATAGAATGCATAGCAGGTAAGACTAGCAATCTGGAGTAACCTACTCTTTTCCTGGGATTGAACCTAGGACATCAAGAAATCTTAATTGAGCAAAGTGAAAAGGATTCATTAAGTACAGGGGGTCCCTGCTATGTGGTCCCAGCTACATCCTCAGGCAGAAAGAAAACAGAACTAAAAGTAGATGCTGTTAGGGATCTGCATAAGCTCCCTCAGCTGTTGGGAGAACTCACAGCAAAGTCTCTTGTGTTGTGGCGGTGGTGGTGGTGGAAGTTTTTAGTGTGACTCTAGTCAGCAACTGGACTGCACAAGCCCAGCCACATTTTATTTTTTATGTTGTTAAAATTATATATTTGGATATTTACTCAGGTTTTTTAATTTAAATTCAATTTAATTAACATATAGTGTATTATTAGTTTCAGAGGTACAATTTAGAGATTCATCCGTTGCATACAACACCCAGTGCTCTTTACATCATGTGCCCTCCTTAATTCCCATCACCCAGTTATCCCATCCCCCCACCCACCACCCCTCCAGCAGACCTCAGTTTCCTATAGTTAGAAGCCCCTATGGTTTGTCTCCCTGTTTTCATCTTATTTTATTTTTCCTTCTCTTGCCATATGTTCATCTGTTTTGTTTCTTAAATTCCACATAGGAGTGAAATCCTATGGTATTTGCCTTTCTGTGACTGAGTTATTCTGCTTAGCATAATACCCTCTAGTTCCATCCATGCCCTTGCAAACGGCAAGATTTCCTTCTTTTTGATGGCTGAGTAATAATCCATTGTATCTATATACCACATCTTTATCCATTCATCTGTTGATGGCCATCTGGGCTCTTTCCATAGTTTGGCTCTTGTGGACATTGCTGCTATAAACATTGGGGTGCAGGTGCCACATTTTAAATGGCTTTAAGCAACTTGAGTCTGAGATCTGTTTTATTTAACTCTGTACTGACAACATCAACACCACTTTCCTGCTGCTTGGCAAGGTGTTGATGATTACCAATAAGTAATGGGAGATGGGCGGATATGGCTTCCCTTCTCATGCAGTGTCTTTGTGCAGAGACGAAGTTGCAGAAGGGAAGAAATGAAGTTTTAAGTGTGCATTAGATTAAGAATTGTTCTACTCCTAACTTATTCCATAGGCATTTGAAAACTATTCACCATCTTTTTTTTTTTTTACTGAGACTTAGTTACACTGTTACTATTCATACAGCCCGAGTTGCCAACCCTCTTGTAATTCTGTGTTGTAAAAGCTAATTGGACAATTAACTTGGGAGAAGCACACTTTTTAACCTTTGAATTAACAACAGTGCCAACACATTAGAAAACTCCAAGGGTGAGAACACTTGCAAAGCACGCACTTGATTGTATTTCAGAAACTGTGTCCTGAGCACAAACAGAGACTTGGGAAGCTCCTGTGTAGTTTCTCTGTATCTCCAATACTTGAATCTCTGCAGACGTCAGCCCCTGGATCAACAACCCACTCTGGATAAACGGCTGATGGTAGAATTCAGCACAAATCCTAACGATTTCCAACAGATCAAGTTCTGGTCTTGCTTTAGGAGAAAATCCTTGGGTATCTTAAATAGAGAATGAATAAGGAGAACATTTATTGTCCTGGAGAAGTATGGGGAGAAAATAACAGACATTTGCCTTCTCTCTGAGAATAAATGGGGCAACCAGCACTCTTAATGCTTTTCAGGGCAAATCTATGTTTGTGGCTTTAGTGAAAAACTGAATGTGACTTACAAGCGAAAGCAGCCAGTTGAAGAGCCTTTCATTTTCCCCATTTTCTCCCTTTGCATGCTAGGCTGCCTATTTTTTATAATGTCTCAGTTTTCCCATCTGTAAAATGGGGCTTGTATTAGTTTTCTATTGGGCACAGCAAATTACCACAAATTTAGTAGCTTAGAACAGCACCCATTTATTTGTTCACAATTCTATCGGTGAGAGGTCCCAGAAGACATGGCTGGGTTCTCTGCGTGGGTCTCAGAAAACTGGAATCAAGGTGTCCGCTGTAGCTGTGGTCTCATCTGAGGCTTGCCATCTTTTCCGAGTTCATGTGATTATGGCAGATTTCAGTTCCTTTTGGTTGTAGGATTGGGGTCCTACTTCTTCGCTGGCTCTTCGCCGCGGGCCATTCTCAGCATCTAGAAGCTGCCCACATTCCTTACCATGTGGCCCCCCTCTATCTTAAAACCAGCACAGAGAGTCTCCCCCATATCAAATCCCTCCCACACTTCAAATCCCCTTTGCCAGGAAGAGCCCAGAGCTCACTTTTATGAGCTCACTTGATTAAGGGTGGTCCACTGAGGATAATCTCCCTTTCTTAAAGTCAACTGATTGAGGGTCTTCATTACAGCTGCAAAATCCCTTCACAGCAGTAATTAGATCAGTATTTGGTGGAATATCAGGGAGAAGGTGTATACACCAAGGGATGAGAATAGTGGGGGTCATCTTAGAATTCTGCCTACCATAGGGATAATGATAATAATAATAATAATAATACCATAGAGTATTGTTAAATGGATTAAGTGAGGTATGTGTGTAAAGCTCTTATCACAGTATCTAGGATAATGTCTCAATAAATGGGATCCAGTATCACTAATGCTTATATATACTATACTTTCTTGCCTACATGGATTTTTGAATTATATTATTATAAGCACATAAGAAACATGATGGAATATGTTGCTTATTATTTGGATACTCCACAGAAAGCAGAGATGCCGGGGCCATAGTCAACAAACTCATTAAACCCAATGTTTAATCTATTTGCTGAAAGTGGATGTATTAATTCAAATTATTTAAAAACACTGCAGTTAAAAAAAGAGATACCAAGATATAATTTATGTTTGAACTCAAACCCATATATAATGTAGCATAAAATGAAGTATGGGTCTCTGCATTGTTCATTTTTTTGCATTTTAATACAAAAAACACATCAGAGAATCCATGCCTTAAATAGTGACATTTTTCAGAAAGAATTGTTTTGTTTCTACTCATGCTCTGAATATAAAATGAATACTTCAAATGCACCATTCATACAAAGGCCTTTATGCCCCCTTTCTCCCTTCAATAGTTCCAGTCTAGAATAGGCAACATTATGCAATTCGGTGATCCAGCTACAACAATGAGAACACTTCTCACAGGCTGTGGGAAGAAAGACACCTAAGGGGTTAACAGTAATATTTTGCAAATTGAAGCAAGTGAAGAAAAAATACATTAGCATAAGAAAAGGTAGCCTTAGGGAATTTTCCACTCAAATGTTTGGTACTAAGAGCTCTATGTTACCAAGGAGGAGGGTAGAGAAGAGAAACCCTAGTGTCTATGCATTCTTGAAATGCATTGCCATTGTATTCATTCTACTGGTAAGAAAGACCTCATAGTTACAGAGATGAAAAATAGTTCTTTCTAGTAAAATAAATAAATAAATCAAAATTGGCTATATTAAGAAAACTATGTTGACTCAAGTACAGTAGAAAAGCAAGAGGATTCTTCAATGATCAGTCCCAAAAAGATTTCTTAAGTATGTCAGGACTAGACTAGAAGTGGTTTGAGAATAAAAGTGAAAGTATTATATAACGATTTTAGTTCTTAACTAGAATGGGCCCCAAATGTCTGCAATTAACTCAAATTTAACAGATTTTAACTCATTTCAGAAATCATATCTAATTCACAGGACCTGAATGTAGTTAGTAGATATTTCCCTTTTATTAATGCCTAGACTTCTTTAAAGATTGCTTAATAGGAAATACCCACTTTTGAGTTATGATTATTTGGGCTTGTTAAACATTCAAAATAACTGATTTCCTTAAGATAGAGACTGTACTAACCCATTTTTACCTGTTTCTGTGAAGATGCTGAGTTAGGTTTTGAGTCAGTCTTTTCTTTACTCTTAGGAACAACTGACCAGTTTAAAAACAAAAAAAGATCTTTTTGATTCTGAATTTTATTAGATTTAACACCACAGAGCAGCATGACTATCCAAATAAATTGTGATGGATTTCATTAATAAATTGAGAAGGGACAGCTTATTTTAGGCAAAATTTTTTTTATGACATTATACACTAATAGCTAAAGGACAAAAGGGGGAGGTAGCAGAAGAATCTGTTGCTTGTTTCTAATGAAAGTCTTTCCAGATTAAGACGATGCAATTTTTGAGTTCTAAAAATGGGAACAAAGATCAAAGAAGATTGTCCAATTCCTGGAAAACTTGTCAAAACGCTGATAACAAAATTATTTATAAGTCAGTTGATAAGGTCAATTTTTAGGGAATCACACGTCAGAAATAACTGAGAAAGTTATACCACGATCTATACAGACTACTTTTCAAATTTTCTGTAGAATAATAGCCCCCCCCCTTGCATTTAAACCTTGTTTTTCTTGTCCCTTCCTTTATGTATTTTATACATGAATATTAAAGAGCTAGAAGTGATCAAGGTTTCAACTTCATCTCTGAGAAGATGACAAGTAAATAGATCTGTTTTCCCAACACAAATAACTCTGAAGGACTTGATCAGGAAAGTCCTAAAGTAAAGCTTGAGGGAAAAGGAAGAAAAGGGGAAGATAAAAAAAATAATAATAAAGTACTAAGTAATTCCTCTGATGTTCAAATTATAATACGATCTTGCTACTTTTTGAGGTGTTATGAATATAGCATCCCACATCAATGTAAGTGAAAAATGCATTCCAAAACTGAAGTGAAATACTTTTGATAATCCAGATCATTGTTTTCCAACCCAAGTACGGAAAATTGAGTAAGGATTATAGACCGAAACGCTTTCCAATACACATCTGATGCCCCTATTCCCCTGGTTTATTCATAAGACATGCCATCCATTGGCTAGTTCCTGGGGTAAAGGAGCCCATAGAGAAAGGTCATTTGTTCAGTGATAATAGATTATTTCAATGTACATGAGAGAGTGCGGGGACTGTTTTTATTTATGTGGGAACTGGTCCTAAGCTACAAATATTTTATCAATGTTCTAAATTATGCTTTCTGAAGGGAGTTTTCAGGTCTATATTTTACCACAGGCTGTCTGTAACCCAGCTCTTTCCTACATTATTCCCACCACATTTGCTAATTCTGTGAGGATAAGGTGAAGTAAAAAGAGCTAGACTGTTTGAGTCTCAATAGTTGTTTGGAATGCCTGCTCATTTACAGACAGAATCTTAGAAACAGAAAGGAGCTTTGAGACTATGGGCTACACTCTTCCTACTACCAATATCTGTCCTTTTGCAGAGAGGGAAAATAAAGCACACAGGATCATATTTATTTACTTGCATTTTCCCCCTCTATTCAAGAATCAAAAGTCTATGTTCTTTTAATTGTATTTACCATCTACTATTTAACTTCCCAGCCTGACTTCCTTTTGGACTAGGAATACAGACTGTTAGACATGTTGGTGCCGATTTACCCTGGAATTAGATTACATTAGTTTTCTTTCTTTTACAGTCTGGAGAACTAAGTCAAGCCAGTATTGATAAAATGAGCCACAGATACCAAAATCCATGGTAAGCTCATGCTAATACATTTTTAATTAATAATTTAGCTAATTAATTAATGTGTTTCCTTCCTAAACTAGTTAACAAGGTTCCTTTTTTTTTAACTTTTGAGTATATTACCACTTTATTTCTTTTTATTTCAGGTAGTTTTCTTTGTAAAATTACTAATTCTAGTTCGTAATAAAAACATAAAATGTTCACGGTCTGTTAGGTTTAATTAGGGGGAGGAAAGGGGCAAAGCAGGCAGAGAGTAAGCAACTGTGAGAATATAGCAGAAAAAAGAGAGCCCGCCTGCAGCTATTCAGAACAGCAAATGGAGGAGTAAGATAGAATTAACTACATAAATAATTCCTTCTGTGAAATAGCAACAATATAATTTTTTTTTTTTTTTTGGTTAAAAAAAAACCCTCATTTCATGCTGTTGGCCTAGAAACTGTCATCATGGGTAACCTGGGTTAATAAACGTAATCCTACTGAAGTCACACAATGACTTGAATTCGTGCTATTTAAAGGCAACCTAAATTAAACATGTCTTACCTCAAGGTATGTTAAATTATGGGAAAAGAGCAAAACCTAGGCTTATCACCTATAATTCAGATTCCTAAGAGGGAAGAGATCAATCAGCATTGCTCTTATAAGACTTCAGATTCAATATGTCTTTGTTATCCTGACATTTTTGGAGGTGAGAGTTTCTGGAGCCTATTTCACTCATTTTTGTTTGTTGAAGGACACAGCGATGATCGTGTGCAAAATTAATGAATTCCAGTCTCTTTCTGCTCTACCACAACATAAGCTGTGTCAAAAAGAGAAAAGCCCTCAAACCCCATGTCAAAAGCCTACTAGTTACCACAACAGAATCCCAGGACAACAAAAGATCTCATTGGACAATTCCTGTAACTTACAAAGCATATCCTGTATTTAAAGCCATAGAGAAATAAAGCTTGCAAAGCACAGGTTCTCATTAAAATATCAACTTCTTCTATTCAGATAACATTGCAGACATCTATCAGCAAATGCTCTATCAAAAATTTCTAAGCCAAAGAAACCCATTAAATTTCACTGAAAATCAAAGAAACTTGCACAAACATTGGTGATATAGGTGTGAAAACTTGCTGCATTTATTTAAATATAGAAAACTTGTTAGAAAGTATCTGAGAAATATTGAAGCTTTGAAGACTTCCCTTGGGTGAAAGAATGTGAGCTCTATTCATTTCTAGGGAATATGATACGCATTGTGTCAGGTCAGGACATGCAAATGTTTATAAACAAAGACCCTGTACTTAAGGAACTGTGGATTCAATTGGGGGAACTGGAGATCAGATATATATTTGTATAAATTATAAAACCAACCTGCATATGTTAAGTGCGAAAGGCATAATGAAGACAATTATAATTACAAAATGGTAACTAGAAAAGTTTAAACTTTTTAAAAAGTATAATGATGACCCCCTAGATTTGCCTGTAGCCTCTGGCCCAGGTCCTTTTTTAACTAGTCAGACGCCAGTAACCTGAATGCTGCCTCCGTCTTGAGACTTCAACCATAGCCACTGTTTAAGAGCCTTTCTGCCCCTGTCTTGGGCTGGTAGGATGCTCTTGAATAAGATGCTGACTCAGACAGGCCCAGGTGTGCCCCACCCCCTTGTGTTCTCTAAGTGGGACTAAGGGCCATTGACTTTCTGGGCAAGGTTAGTGCTTAGCCTCCTATTCAGTTTTCATGTCCTGTCTTCTCAATCAATGGCGTTCACTCAATAAATCCGGTACCTCCTGTGTTTGAAGCATAGGTCGATTCTGTGGCTAGAGTGGTGAGCAGGACAAGCCCAACATATGCTCTTCTTGGAATTTGTATTCTAGGGGAGGAGATAGACATTAAACAACTATATGACTTTTAAAAAAACATTATGCTATTTCTTATGTTTTTAAATAACTTTTAAACATTACAAATATAATTCATGCTTGTGGCAACAAATCAAACCATATAGAGGTTTATTAAGAAAAAGTTAATATCATACTCTATTCCATCCAGTGCATGATAAAACATTTCATTGCAAAGGATATTTATGGGATGTAAAGAGAAGATCTTTCTAGGGACACTACTGGGACTGAGGGTCAGAGAAGTGTTCACCAAGGAGGTAATTATCAAGGTGACTTTGGAAAGGTGAGCATAACATCATTCTTGGCAGAATGAACAGTATGAGCAAGTCTCCGAGGTGGGAAAGAGTATATCAGATTAGAACCAGTGGGACAAGAGTATGAAAATCAGTGAGAGAGAAACAAGATGAGGATCAGATTTCATAGAACCTTATAGCCAGGTTAGAGAATTTGGATTTTAACCTAAGAACAAAGAGAATTCATTGGAAGATTTAAAATAGAAACAATGTCAAAAAAAAAATAGAAAGCAACATGATCTAATTTTTCTTAAGATGACTCTGGAATGTTGGATTGCTGTGTAGAGAAAGAATTGAAAGGTAACAGTAACAGCTGTAAGAAAATCAGTGAGGAGGCTTTCATTTTTACAGGTCCATCTTGAGTTTTGAGTATGATTTGCAAACAAGAAAAAATAAATTGTGATTATGGAGACTGGGGGAAGGAGGAATGATTTAGTTGAGTTTTCAAGGAAACGCAGGCTTTAAATAAATGAAAAAAAAAGAAGAGACGATATTTGCTGTTATGATGGGGAATAAGAACGTATTAGGCAATCTGATGAAGCAGATTTTAAAGTCATCTTAATTTTACAAGTGAAGAAATTGAATTTTAGAGGTTCAGTTACATGACCAAGGATCACAGCGCTAATATTTCAGCCAAGTTGACTGATCCCATTGATCCAGGCTGGGATCTGGGCTTGGACATTTTAAAACGGCTCTCTGAGTGATTCTGATGTGCAGCCAGGGATGAGAACCACTACTGAAGCCTGAAAAAAGAAGGGAACTGAGCTTGGGACGTGCCCACATGGAGACAAAATGAATGAGAGCCACAGAAGGAGAAAGAAGTCTTAGAGGAAGGGCCCTTGAGACAATAGAAGGCCATAAAGCCAGGGAGGAATTTTGAACAGAAGTGTTTAATGTAAGGAAATGGAAATCCAAGAAAACAATAACAAATATTTGGAAGTTATCAGTGGTCTCAGAAAAAGCACTGGGGGAAGAGTAAGATGATTTGAGTCAATACAACCAGCACTGAAGAATTTTTGTCCAAAAAAAAAAAAAAAAAAGAATTTCTGCCCACTGACATAATGGAGGCGAGTCCACTCTGTTTTGGGGACCAGAAGTCAAGTAAAGGACAATTAAAGGATTTCCTCCATTCTGAGGCATACTTTTTAAACTTTGACTTTCTTGAAATCAGGATGTGTTTTATAATAGCTGTTTACAAATGTAGTATACAGATGTGGTGCCTCTTTTTTTCCTCCCATGTAAAGCTGTTATTAAATCAAGGGTGTGTTATACAATTTATTGCATCCTAAAGACCAGTAAAGATATACTTCAACAAACATGAAATGAAAATCTGCTCTGTGCCTGGTGCTCAGAATTAAAGAATTAATAAGCAGGGTCCTTACTTGCAAGTAGTTCACCAAGAGATGTAAACAGAAGATTTCAATACAATAGACATTGATGGAAAATAACTACAGTAACAGGGTGTGGGTTACCTCCTTTTATCCTTCTGAATTAAGGAAAACATTCTTGGGGCGCCTGGGTGGCTCAGTCGGTTAAGCATCTGCCTTTGGCTCAGGTCATGATCCCAGGGTCCTGGGATGGAACCCTGTGCAGAGTCCCATGTTGGGCTCCCTGCTCAGTGGGGAATCTGTTTCTTCCTCTGTGCCCCTCTCGGCCCCCCACCTCCCCTCCATGCTCTCTCTCTCTTGCTCTCTCACTCACTTGCTCTTTCTCTCTCTATCACAAGTAAGTAAATAAAATCTTTAAAAAAAAAGCATTCTCTTGTTTTAAATATCTTAGGTTTCTCTAGATATGTAACCCAGTGATAACTCATTTTCACATGGTCTCTTCTATTTGCAATTGGGTGTTTTCCAGTATATACGTACTGTATTTCTAATTTCAACAAGAAGGAAAAAAAGCACAGATAGGAAGAATAGTTTACAGTCAAATTAAAAGAGGTTGTAAGAGAATGCACTGAAAACAGTGAACAAGCAGGGATTTTTGTTTTAAGAAGCAAGTAAGTTTATGGAACTAGAAAAGACCCCAAATAGCCAAGGAATGTCGAAAAAGAAAACCAAAACTAGTGGCATCACAATTCCAGACTTCAAGCTCTATTACAAAGCTGTAATCATCAAAACAGTATGGTACTGGCACAAAAACAGACATATAGATCAATGGAACAGAATAGAGAACTCAGAAATGGACCCTCAAATCTGTGGTCAACTTATCTTCAACAAAGCAGGAAAGAATATCCAATGGAAAAAGACAGTCTCTTCAACAAATGGTGTTGGGAAAATTGGACAGCAACATGCAGAAGAATGAAACTGGACCATTCCCTTACACCATACACAAAAATAGACTCAAAATGGATGAAAGACCTAAATGTGAGACAGGAATCCATCAAAATCCTAGAGAACACAAGCAGCAACCTCTTCGACCTCAGCTGCAGCAACTTCTTGCTAGACACGTCTCCAAAGGCAAGGGAAACAAAGGCAAAAATGAACTATTGGGATTTCAAGATAAAAAGCTTTTGCACAGCAAAGGAAATAGCCAACAAAACCAAAAGACAACTGACAGAATGGGAGAAGACATTTGAAAATGACATATCGGATAAAGGGCTAGTATCCAAGATCTATAAAGAACTTATCAAACTCAATACCCAAAGAACAAATAATCCAATCAAGAAATGGAAGAAGACATGAACAGATATTTCTCCAAAGAAGACATCCAAATGGCACATGAAAAAATGCTCAACATCACTCGGCATCAGGGAAATACAAATCAAAACCACAATGAGATACCACCTCACACCAGTCAGAATGGCTAAAATTAACAAGTCAGGAAAGGACAGATGTTGGTGAGGTTGCGGAGAAGGGGGAACCGTCTTACACTGTTGGTGGGAATGCAAGCTGGTGCAGCCACTCTGGAAAACAGTATGGAGGTTCCTCAAAAAGTTGAAAATAGAGTTACCCTACAACCTAGCAATTGCACTACTAGGTATTTACCCCAAAGATATAAACGTAGTGACCCAAAGGGGCACCTGCACCCCAATGTTTATAGCAGCAATGTCCACAATAGCCAAACTAAGGAAAGAGCCCAGATGTCCATCGACAGATGAATGGATAAAGAAGATGTGGTATATATATATACAATGGAATACTATTCAGCCATCAAAAAAAGAAATCTTGCCATTTGCAATGACACGGATGGAACTAGAGGGTAATATGCTAAGTGAAACAAGTCAGTCAGAGAAAGACAATTATCATATGATCTCATTGATATGTGGAATTAAAGAAATGAAACAGAGGATCATGGGGAAGAGAGGGAAAAATGAAACAAGACAAAACCAGAGAGGGAGACAAACTATAAAAGACTCTTAATCATAAGAAGGAAATTGAGGGTTGCTGGAGGGGAGGGCAGGGATGAAGGGATGGGGTAACTGGGTGATGGACATTGGGGAGGGAATGTGTTGTAATGGGCATTGGGTATTATATAAGACTGATGAATCACAGACCTGTACCCTCAAAACAAATAATACATTATATGTTTTTTAAAAGATTTTATTTATTTATTTACTTATTTACTTATTTATCAGAAAGAGAGAGAGAGCACAGCAGGGGGAGTGGCAGGCAGAGAGAGAAGCAGCCTTCCTGCTTAGCAAGAAACCCGATGTGGGACTCGATCCCAGGAATCTGGGATCATGACCTGAGCCAAAGGCAGATGCTTAATCTACTAAGCCACCCAGGTGTCCCAAAACTATATGTTGATTAATCGAATTTAAATAAAGTTTTTTAAAAAAGAGGCAAGTAAATTCTGGAGAAGCTACACACCATCACTGAAGATTGTGGGGCATGGAAGTATTTTGTTTTCTTCTTCTTTCCATTACATTTCACACAGTGCTTGACATGTATGGGCACTCAATACATACTTGCTGAATCAGATATAAAAGACAAATCCCACTTCTTATACTCATAATGGCACAAATTGGTATAGCTCAGGCCAAAAAAGCTGGACGAATTCAAGCCATGAGGACTTCCTGAGAGAGATGAAATTTAAACTGGGTTTAAAGGAACATTTTAGGAAAATCTCTAGCTGCCTACTTGGGTGGATTTTTTAATCCATGCAAACAAAAGACTTGCTGAGATGATGATATCAACAGAATTCTTCACAGGTAAATATCCTTTCAGAAAGGAGTTGCTGACCTGCCTCTGACCTAATGTCATGACAAAGTTGCCTCTTTGCCAACCAGGGACGATGATATTGGCCACTTATTTGCTAATTTATAGATTTATCTTAGGAATAATGTCTTAAAGAACACTTCAAGTTCCTGTGGACAGTAGATGGGGATGGAAAGCAGTTGTCAAGGAGGCTGCAAATTCCAAGGGAAGGACAAACGAACATGATGCCAGCCATGAAAAGAAGGGTAGCATGGGTTTGAAAGGATTGGAAGTAATGACAACCTTCTCTAACTTCTCATGTACTTGAGACTCACAGAGACACAGCTCTTTGCAGAGTTTTGGCTCTCCCAATCTACTTTCTTATTGTGTGTCTTTTCAGAATGACAGGATTTGTTAGCACCATCCTCAAGAGGTGCACAGCATGGCATCGTTGAAAAAGTGCTGAATCGAAGATCACAAAAGCTGGTTTTGCTAGGAATTTTTCCTTCCCAGTGGAATAATAAAGGACATCACAAAGGTTTAGCTAAAAGGAAGTCCAACAGCGTTTACAGTAATACGAAGTCAGAAACAACCTAATACCTCCCAAATAGGGGATTGCAAATAGTTATAAAGCAGTACCTATACAACCTGGGCTCTATGGGTGCCCGGGTGGCTCGGTCAGCTAAGCAACTGAGTCTCGAATCTGATTTTGGCTCAGGTCGTGATCTCAGGGTCATGAGATGGAGCCTCTCTGTGGGCTCTGAGCTCAGTGGGGAATCTGCTTGAGATTCTCTGCCTCGCCCTCTGCCCCTCCCCCGCCACTCTCCCATACTCTTTCTCTCTTTATCTCTCTCTCTCTCTCTGTCTAAAATAAATAGATAAATAGAATCTTAAAAAAAAAAAAAATCCTGGACTCCGAGGACAGACTTCCTAAGTTCAAGTCTCAGATTCACCACCTATTAGCTGTGACATCTTGAACAATTATTTGAATTATCTATGCCCCAATTTCCAAATTTGTATAATATGGTAGCAGAATCCACTCTATTTGGTTGTTGTATAGATGTGTTGTTACACACATAGCACTTAAAGTAACACTTGGGGGCGCCGAGCCAGCTCAGTTGGTGGAGCATGCAATTCTTGATCTCAGGGTTGTGAATTTGAGGCCCATGTTGGGTGTAGAGATTACTTAAAAATAAAATCTTAAATATAAATAAATAAATAAATAAATAAATAAATAAATAAATAAATACAACACAACACAACACTTGGTACATGCTAAGTACTCGGAAAATAGTGTGGCCATGTAACTTATCACCCAAAACAGGATACTTTTGGAAGTGAAACAGAAAGCTAATCAAATAGGTCACCTGGACAACAAACTAAAGTGAACAAATCAGGCCCATCTATTAATAAATGTTATTATTAGTTAAATAAATGAAGTATATTGAAATAATGTAGGAAATGCACTTCTCAGAATTCATATTATATTGTTAGCTAAAAAAAAATCACTATAGAGATTCAGTATGGGATATAAATTTCAAACTATATAGTTGAGTTAATCTCCCAAAAGTAGAACAAAAAGTCCAAGAGATGGAAAAGAAAAAAGGGAAAAATATGAAAATAAGAAATCAATTAAAATTAAATTAGTTTAATATCTGACCAATAAGAGATCTAGAAAGAGATCAGAGAAAACAGAAGTAAGGAAATCAATATTATAAGAAAATTTCTCAGAAGGGAATAATATGAATTTCCAAATTGAAAGTTTCCATCAAAGCCAAAAAAAAAAACCTCTATCCAAAACAAAATATATCACGTCATATCACTGTGAAACTTTGTTATGGTAGGGATGAAGAGACCATTTTAAAGCCTTCAAGAGGAAAAACAGGACATATACAAATGGTCTGGAATCCATAAGGTATCATACTTCTCAATAGCAATACCGAACTCTAGAAGACAATGGGGCAATGCCTTCCATGTCTGACAGAAAATGACTTTCAACCTAGAATTCTATACCCAGCCAAATAATCAAGAAGGAAGGTGGAAAAGAGACACTTTCAGGCATGTAGGTACGCAAAAAAAAAAAAAAAAAACCTCAAAGCATTTTTTTCCTAGGAAGCAACTAGAGAATATTATCTAGCAAGACAATAGAAGGATACATCAAGAAAAGACAAAAGAAAACAAAGCAAGAAACACATTTCCCTTGACAAGAAAAGGGGATTCCCAAGATGGTGTTAAAGGAAAGTACCAGAAATATGGCCATGCAGGGCCTAGGGAACTGTCAAATCAGATAGGAACAGGACAAATGGAGGCTTTGGAGAGCACGTTTATTGTATACAAATACTGGGTTAAGTTCCAAAAGAACCAAAGGAGCTAAAAAGTGGTTACTTCTGGAGAAGAGAACATGGGACAGGGAGCAGGGAGAGAAAGGAAGTATTTTTTTACTATAAGTTTTTTAGTACTATTTATATGTGTTATATACATGTACCTAAATTATTTCGTTAAAATTGAAAAAAATTAGGACTACATTATGTACAATGTACAAGCATTATATTTTGATAAAAGTAACAATTACAATAGTCAACCAGAATTTTAGTAGTTTGGGCTCCTAAGTGGAAAAAATTTCTGTCTAAAACTAGGACTTTTAGTATGAAAGAAATACTCACTGACTTGAATAAACAGGGCTTTCTGTTTATTCAGAGAGGTGTAAGGTGTGCCTGTATTTGGCATTAGTGAGGGGGTGTATAGAAGATTGCTTGTTTTATTCCGTAATGAAATACTGCCAAAACCAGTTGTTAAACTAGTACAGACTTAATGACAGCCACTATTTTAAAAATATATTGGTTCATAAATGTGAGCCTTTTCCCTTGGAGTTGTTTTCCTCAAAACAGCCATAAATCTTGACAATTTTCTATTTTGAAAGCTGTCTGTGCCTGACCCATTGGAGGGATTTCCATGAGTGTTAAGTAGCAAAGTTCTACAATTTTTGAGATCATCAGCACCTGCTTCTACTTCGGCCCCCCTTTTTTTTTTTTTGGTCCATTACCTAAAAACTGTCTCTGCACTTCCATCCACCAAGCCTCCCCTCCGTCAGCCCCATCTTCAGCTGGGTGGGGAGGGAGAAGGGCTCTCATTGAAGCTGCAGGTGCTGTTCAGTCAACAGAGAACTCCCATGGTTATCATTGCTTCAATGCCACAACAGTAGTTGGCGCCTGTCTATCCATTCAATTAATATCCAAGTGCCAACAATGTGCTGGGCACAGTGAGAGGCCTGGGGATTCAGGTGTGAACCAAACAGATAGAATTCCTGCCATTCTTGCGTCCTATCAGCAAGGCAGGACAGAAACAGCTGAAGATATCATTGACAATTTAATTGTGGGAGGTGCCATAAGGGAGAAATGCAGGATGTGTGTAAATGTTTCTTACGGAATGAATGAATATTCGTCATCCCAGGATGCAGCACTTGAGCAACAGGGTAAGATGCAACTGTTTTTGAAAATCTACTGTTTTTAAAAGAAAACTAGCCAAAGAAGAGATGGTGCTGTTATTCTTTATATATATATATATTCTATATATATATAGAATATATATATAGAATATATATATAGAATATATATATAGAATATATATTCTTTATATATATATAATGTATATTTGGTTACCTTTCTTTTTCTTTTTTAATTTTTTTTATTATGTTCAGTTAGCCAGCATATAGTACATCATAAGTTTTTGATTCATTAGTTGCATATAACAACCAATGGGTAAAAGGCGGTGCTGTTATTCTTAAGAAACTTACTAGGCTACCACTTGATGCCCAGGTGGAGAAAAATTTAGTTCATTTCTGAATGTGGCGCTTTACCACGCATTATTCTCTGTATAATTTATGAAAGATACAGATGTCTGATGTGCGTAAGAAAGAGGCGCTATCAATTCCCTGGCTTATCATCTATAATTTCTCAGCATTTCAGATATCAGAACTGTAGCTCTTAGAGCCTGTTCAAGAGACCTCTCAACCCAAGGGAGAAAGAGCTCTCAGGGTACTGAGAGCGCAGCTGCTGGGCCTCACAAAATGGTTTATGGCAATGAAATTCAAGCACGGATTGCAAACTAATAGTAAACAGATGAGCTAAAATTTTAGGCCCAGGCAAACAGAGTTTATGTACTGAAAAGAGTACAGAAAAACGAGGATGAGTTACAAGGGCTCAGATTGTCTTTATTTCACTATTACCTATTCAATTTTGTGAAGCCACAAACATGCCCTGATCATGGTAATTTTAAACATTCTTACATCACCAACATTTATATAAATGGCTCATGAAAGATCAATAGTATCACTTAGCTAATATCTATATTACCAGACGAAGCAACAGAATAATAATCACTCCAGTCCATTTAATATGCATTACTTATTATCATTCCCGCTTTTCATTATGTTCAATTAGCTATATGTTGGCTAATTGAACACAATAACTTTTTTATTTTTTATTTTATTTTTTTAAAAAGATTTTATTTATTTATTTGACAGAGACAGACAGCCAGTGAGAGAGAGAACACAAGCAGGGGGAGTGGGAGAGGAAGAAGCAGGCTCCTAGTGGAGGAGCCTGATGTGGGTCTTGATCCCAGAACGCTGATGTGGGTCTCAATCCCAGAAAGCTGGGATCACACCCTGAGCCGAAGGCAGATGCTTAATGACTGCGCCACCCAGGCGCCCCTGAACACAATTACTTTTTTAAAGTAGTCTCCTTACCCAGCATGGAGCCCAACACAGGCCTTGAACTCACAACCCTGAGAATTAAGACCTTAGCTGAGATGGAGAGTCAGGTACTTAACTGACTGAGCCACCCAGGTTCCCCTCATTACTTCTTTTACTTTTTATTCTAAGCCCATTCATAACTTCAGGTTCCCATATCTGGAAGAGCAAGACTCTGAAATTGGACAGAGTTGGGTTTAATTCCCTTATCTATGAAATGTAGATGCTCTCTGAGCCTCAGTTTCAAAGGAAAAGGGGGAGTGATAGTATCTATCTCATAGGCTTGTCTTGAGAATGAAGAGTCAACGGAAGTCAAGCACCCAAGCATGGATCTGACATGCAAAAGATTAGCTCCCTTCCCCATTTTAAGAAAGTCTCAAAATGACCACAGAATTAGCCACTTTAAGGCTTTCTATTCATTTTTTAAAACTATCACCTCGAAAGTGATGAATTCTAATTTTATTCTCTTCTATAAAATTTTCTCTAAGAGCACTATTTTGAGATACATTATTTGCTTTCTGCTTTAAAAAAAATGATCATTAAAATTTTTTTTTTACCATCTTCCTGGTGAGGGGTTAAACTATTTCAAAAAATTTGAGGTTAGAAAAACTTCAGCTGTTAGTAGTGGTGAATTTATTATCTGTGGCATATAATTTCTCATTGAAGTCATCATGAGGGCTCTGGTACATTTCCCCAAACATTCATTGAGCACAGTGATGAGAAAGAGAGCTTCAGTGCCCAGATGGGATATTTAAAAGACGGGGGAAAACAAACAAAAAACAAAGCAAAAAAAAAA
>NW_024423453.1:46505900-46674034 GCF_017311325.1 Ursus maritimus | reverse complement strand
ATATATATATAGAATATATATATAGAATATATATATAGAATATATATTCTTTATATATATATAATGTATATTTGGTTACCTTTCTTTTTCTTTTTTAATTTTTTTTATTATGTTCAGTTAGCCAGCATATAGTACATCATAAGTTTTTGATTCATTAGTTGCATATAACAACCAATGGGTAAAAGGCGGTGCTGTTATTCTTAAGAAACTTACTAGGCTACCACTTGATGCCCAGGTGGAGAAAAATTTAGTTCATTTCTGAATGTGGCGCTTTACCACGCATTATTCTCTGTATAATTTATGAAAGATACAGATGTCTGATGTGCGTAAGAAAGAGGCGCTATCAATTCCCTGGCTTATCATCTATAATTTCTCAGCATTTCAGATATCAGAACTGTAGCTCTTAGAGCCTGTTCAAGAGACCTCTCAACCCAAGGGAGAAAGAGCTCTCAGGGTACTGAGAGCGCAGCTGCTGGGCCTCACAAAATGGTTTATGGCAATGAAATTCAAGCACGGATTGCAAACTAATAGTAAACAGATGAGCTAAAATTTTAGGCCCAGGCAAACAGAGTTTATGTACTGAAAAGAGTACAGAAAAACGAGGATGAGTTACAAGGGCTCAGATTGTCTTTATTTCACTATTACCTATTCAATTTTGTGAAGCCACAAACATGCCCTGATCATGGTAATTTTAAACATTCTTACATCACCAACATTTATATAAATGGCTCATGAAAGATCAATAGTATCACTTAGCTAATATCTATATTACCAGACGAAGCAACAGAATAATAATCACTCCAGTCCATTTAATATGCATTACTTATTATCATTCCCGCTTTTCATTATGTTCAATTAGCTATATGTTGGCTAATTGAACACAATAACTTTTTTATTTTTTATTTTATTTTTTTAAAAAGATTTTATTTATTTATTTGACAGAGACAGACAGCCAGTGAGAGAGAGAACACAAGCAGGGGGAGTGGGAGAGGAAGAAGCAGGCTCCTAGTGGAGGAGCCTGATGTGGGTCTTGATCCCAGAACGCTGATGTGGGTCTCAATCCCAGAAAGCTGGGATCACACCCTGAGCCGAAGGCAGATGCTTAATGACTGCGCCACCCAGGCGCCCCTGAACACAATTACTTTTTTAAAGTAGTCTCCTTACCCAGCATGGAGCCCAACACAGGCCTTGAACTCACAACCCTGAGAATTAAGACCTTAGCTGAGATGGAGAGTCAGGTACTTAACTGACTGAGCCACCCAGGTTCCCCTCATTACTTCTTTTACTTTTTATTCTAAGCCCATTCATAACTTCAGGTTCCCATATCTGGAAGAGCAAGACTCTGAAATTGGACAGAGTTGGGTTTAATTCCCTTATCTATGAAATGTAGATGCTCTCTGAGCCTCAGTTTCAAAGGAAAAGGGGGAGTGATAGTATCTATCTCATAGGCTTGTCTTGAGAATGAAGAGTCAACGGAAGTCAAGCACCCAAGCATGGATCTGACATGCAAAAGATTAGCTCCCTTCCCCATTTTAAGAAAGTCTCAAAATGACCACAGAATTAGCCACTTTAAGGCTTTCTATTCATTTTTTAAAACTATCACCTCGAAAGTGATGAATTCTAATTTTATTCTCTTCTATAAAATTTTCTCTAAGAGCACTATTTTGAGATACATTATTTGCTTTCTGCTTTAAAAAAAATGATCATTAAAATTTTTTTTTTACCATCTTCCTGGTGAGGGGTTAAACTATTTCAAAAAATTTGAGGTTAGAAAAACTTCAGCTGTTAGTAGTGGTGAATTTATTATCTGTGGCATATAATTTCTCATTGAAGTCATCATGAGGGCTCTGGTACATTTCCCCAAACATTCATTGAGCACAGTGATGAGAAAGAGAGCTTCAGTGCCCAGATGGGATATTTAAAAGACGGGGGAAAACAAACAAAAAACAAAGCAAAAAAAAAACAACAAAAAACAACCCACAAGAGCTCCTGTAGCAGGGATATTTTGAAATTATTAATAAGCAGAAGGAAAGTTCTTGTTCAGCACAAAATTTTTTTTAAAGATTTATTTATTTATTTATTTATTTATTTATTTATTTATTTATTTATTTGACAGAGATAGAGACAGCCAGCGAGAGAGGGAACACAGGCAGGGGGAGTGGGAGAGGAAGAAGCAGGCTCACAGCGGAGGAGCCTGATGTGGGGCTCGATCCGGTAACGCCGGGATCACGCCCTGAGCCAAAGGCAGACGCTTAACAACTGTGCCACTCAGACGCCCCTGTTCAGCATAAATTTTATTCCAAATTAGTCTCCTTGATATTTAAAGAGGAAATACCCTCTTCTGACTAATTTAGTTTATAGGCTTTAATTAGACCACTCATTTATTGAGTCAATTAATCAATAAATAAGTTTGGGGCACTATCCTCTCCATCAAACAGCTCATACATAGTGTAGTGGGGAAGAAAGATGTATAGATAATTCTAAAACACGTCCAGAGCAATGCTATAGCTGCACAGGTGTATTATGCAAATAACCGAGCACAGGGGTGAGGGGAGGAGTCTGAAAAGGTGAGGTTAGATAATAGGGGATGAGTGGGGATGCATGGAAGGAGTGTTTTAAGAAGAGCAGATACCAGTAATAGAAGTTCAGAAGTGATAAATAACACTGATGGATGCACAAATATTTCAGTGCTACTGAATCCCAAAGTGTTATGAATGGTGCAGGGACAGGTGAAGCCAGAATTGAGTCAGGAGTTAGATGAGTTCACTTCTTTTCTTTTTGTTTTTAGTTTTTGTTTAAATTCCAGTTAGTTAAGATGCACTGTAATATTAGTTTCAAGAGTTCACTCTTGATTCCTGACTTTTAGAGGATGGAGAACCCCAAGAAGAAATTCAAATTTTATCCACCCCTCCTTTTTTACACAGTACCCAAAGTGATAAAGTCATGTTTAAATTTTGGGTAGGGGATGTGTATGAAGGGGCATTACTGGAGACAGGCAAGACCAGGCAGGAGTCTGTCTTTTAGGCCCAGGAGAATGATGGTAATCCAGAGAGATAGGAGTTAAGATGCAAAGGAAGGAACAAAGTCCAGAATGAAGAAAGACAAAAATTGGCAGGACTTAGGTATTGGATGTAGGAGATGAAATTAATAATGCAGGCAGCG
This sequence comes from Ursus maritimus, assembly GCF_017311325.1. NCBI lineage: Eukaryota > Metazoa > Chordata > Mammalia > Carnivora > Ursidae > Ursus > Ursus maritimus. The sequence goes on along the minus strand of NW_024423453.1, from coordinate 46,670,872 downwards.
ACAACTCCCGATTTCTAGTCAGAGTGAATTATTAGATAGTGGACCAACTGAGACCAAGCATAGAAGGAGCATCTCCATTAAAGGGAAGAAGGTGATGAGATGATGAGTTCAGGCGGATCTGAAGTACCTGTAGGACATCCAGTAAGAAGAAGATAGATAAATATGTGAAACTACATGAAAGAGCTGTGCTGAGGAGCTTTTTCTGTCATCATAATTCTGTTGTATCTGAAAAAACATGAGTGGATGAGAATAGGGAAGACCAGAGAAATAAAGACAGAATTGTAGGGAATTCAAACTCTTAGTGTTTGAAAAAAGAGAAGAGCCATGAAAGAAGACATAGAAGGGGTGTCTGAGTGGCTTAGTCAGTTAAGCGTCTGCTTTCGGCTCAGGTCATTATCCCGGGATCCTGGGATCGAGTCCCACATTGGGCTCCTTGCTCAGCAGGGAGCCTGCTTCTCCCTTTCCTCCCTGCTTGTGCTCTCTGTCACTGTCTCTCTCTCTCTTTCAAAAAAATAAATAAAATCTTTTTTTAAAAAAAGAAGAAACATAGAGGAAATAGAGGAGAACCAGGAGAATCAGATGTCCAAAGTGAAATAAGATGTGAATTGTTCAGTTCAATGTCTACTGAAGAAAGTAGACAGAAAGTCATCAGAGAACATAGTGAGACCAGAATAAATAGAACAAGTTGGGAAAAGTGGAAGGAAGAGAGGGATGGAAGCTCCAGTAGAATGGGTTGAAGTATGAATGGAAGATGGAGTCAACAAGTACAGGCATGGTTTTGAAAAATTTTGGATAAGAACAGAAGAAAATATAATAGCAACTAGAGGGGATAAAGGGCCAAGTGTAGGCTTTTTTAGGATGGGAGAAATGTTATCCTAGAGAAGTTTTCACTACTGTGGAGCAATGTTCCTGGGTAAGTGGTGATGCAACTAGGGGTTCAAGGCCCGGGGTCAATGTGGAGACCCCAGATGAGAAAAACTCCCTCATTTCCAGAGACCGAAAGGAAGAAGATAGGGTTTCTTTGGCTATGTAGGTGGGGATGTTCTTGTACATGTAAGTGTGGGGTAGGTATTGATGGTGGTAGTTGAAGGAGTAGAGACCTGATGGCCTCAGTGTTCTTGATGGACTCCTTGTGTATAGATTTTTTTTATAGTGGTAAAATATATATAACATAAAATACTGTTTTTTTTTTGTTTTTTTTGTTTTGTTTTTAAAGATTTTATTTATTTATTCGACAGAGATAGAGACAGCCAGCGAGAAAGGGAACACAAGCAGGAGGAGTGGGAGAGGAAGAAGCAGGCTCATAGCAGAGGAGCCTGATGTGGGGCTCGATCCCATAACTCCAGGATCACGCCCTGAGCCAAAGGCAGACGCTTAATGACTGTGCCACCCAGGCGCCCCCCATAAAATACTGTTTTAATCATTCTTATGAGTACAATTCAGTGGTCCATGAAGTGTTATGCAAGGCTCTGTCCTCTAGAGGACCAATGAAAATAGTGGGAATGAGATGCAAGTAGGAGTCCTGAGGAAACAAGGAAGGTCTAGGGCAGCTGTTGAAGATGCACACTAAGGATGAGTAAAAAGCTTGCTGTTCTGTAGAGTACTGAAGGCTCATCTGAGGTAGGAGAGTACATGTCTATATCAGCAAGGATATCTAATGTCCCATGGAAGAGTTATCCACCGTGACATAGGACCCAAGGAAAACTGGAGTTGGGGCAACTGGCTCAACTTTTAGAAAAAGTAAAATTACCTCTATACTTCATAACATATAATAAGATAAATTCCAGATGGACTACACAATTAACTATTTTTAAAGTGAAATAATATAGAATGAAGTATACAGGAACATTCATATTACGTTTATATAGTCTAAGGGTACAGATGTCAGGCTGTAGTATTAAGCCAGTTGAGAATTTATGAGTGTGTTATTCATCAATTTATCTTTAAATGTTGCCTCATACTTATAATGTGATCCTCAAGAGCATCTTGTGTTTATACTCAAGAATTCTAATTCAGTTTTCAGTAGTATCACCCCTATTCATTATTCCATCCAAACTATGGGCAAGTGTAATACTGAGGAAATAAGACAACTCCTGCCCTCAAAAAATTATCTTATGGAGGGAAGAGATACATCAACAGATAATTATACTAGAGTATATTAGGATGCAGTGATAGAAATATTGAGTCAATCAATATTTATTGATTACCTATTTCTGCTGTTGTCTGGTGTTGTGTTTAGATACTTAACAAAAGTGTAACATTGAAGTACAATGCCTTTTACAATACAACAGGAGTATTTTAGAAGGTACAGGAAAACATGTATCTGGGAAACAAAACTTTGCAGGAGGATCAGGAAGGCTTCATAAGATCCCCTGAGCTTGAAGCATGGGTAGCAGTTAGCTTCTAGAACTGCTGTAGTGGGATTGCTATCACTTTAGAGATGGAACTTCACATATTCAGATACATTACCTTGTAGCACATTATCACATATTTGACAAAACTTTTCATTTCTGGCTTCTATAGCAATGCATAAAGACGGTAGGATTTTACAGAATGCTGCAGCTTGCTTTCTGTCTAGCAGCCTAAAGGCTAACTCATTAAAATTCAAAGATGAATTACATGGTGGGTGGCAGAACAAATGTTTTCTTCACTGAGCCCAGCTAAGGCCTTCAAGACAGTTTCTCCCAGAATCAAATTCCCTCTCTGCAGCTGTTCAGTAGGACATGATTCTGGCTTCACCTACTCCTGCAAATCTACCATGACACCATCCAACCCTTCTGGTTGGAGGTTACATACGTATGGTAACAAGAAAAGAATTAGGAAAACAACACTTGGTTTGACTTTGGAACCATGTGCGTAACTTACAGGTAAGATACATATCTTACCTCATATCTTACCTTTCATTTATAAAATAAATTTATTTAAATACAAAATTAAAAAAAACTAGACATGTACCCAGTTGATGGGTTACCCCACAGAGAGGAACTAACCCAACGGACTGTAAAGCACAGTCATGTGAGTACAAATCTCTGGTGGGGTACACTCCAAGAACAAAAAGAACTGCAAAACGCTGGGTGGACGTGTTGGTGGTGTTACTCTGACTCTGTTGTGGGTGTATTGTGGGACAAAGCAAATGAGCAAGAATGTGGTGTTCTTATTCAATCATTCCCGGTTTGGTTGAGTACCAGGATTCCTGGAGTGGGAGAAAGGAAATACAGATGTTAAGATAAAAGAACTGAAAAACAATCCCTGAATGTGATTGGAAGATATATATGTACATATCGGTATGATTGTATGTGTTTACATATATTTTTTTCCTCACTCTATTCACTCTGAAGACCTAGACATAGGAACCAACTCGGTAGCTATGAGCTCCTCTACTACTCAGATTCTACTATCTATCTATCTATCTATCTATCTATCTATCTATCTATCTATCTATCTATCTGTATACCTAGATTTGTATCTATTTTTAAGTAAGCTTTACACCCAACGTGGGGCTTGAACTCACTATGTTAAGATCAAGAGTTGCACGCTCTACCAACTGAGCCAGCCAGGTACCTTGAGATTCTAATCTTCGAATAACTTTTCCACTAAAAGGAATTGGGGCTTTTGGAGAAATGATTGCTTCTGGATCTGGAGAAAGAAATGGAAAACAGGACCATAGTACATCATGCCATACCGGATGAAGAAACTATCCAAAACTGCTACAGTCCTGTCTAAGGGACCTAGGAGCCAAACTTGAAGAGAATCCCATCAGCCAAAAATAGGACAACTGGAAGAAAAGGGTAATAACCACAATGGAGTAATAGATATCATACATACATATACGTGAACATTTATGAACTCATAGTGGCTACTTTAAAAACCACAACAAACTGGCCACATTGCAGGATTCCAATAAAACAACTTATTATTTTAAAAAATGGGTAAATACAAGGAAAGAAATATTAATCTTGCCTTTCTCATATTAACTGTACCACTGCAAACCAAATAGAAGATGAGATGACTTTTTAGAAATCATTGTAATCTAGCTAATAAAGAAGGAACAACAGAATTAGGGCATCAGCTCTTTGCAAACACCAATAAATTGATGAATCTAGGGATTCATCATCAATGGCTACCAAAACCTCAAAAGAGAAATGATAAGATATTATGTACCTCTTGATGGAAGAGAATACCACCACCTGGAAAGTTATTATGAGCTGCACTGTGTCCCCCCCAAAATTCATGTGTTGAAGTCCTAACCCCTAGTACTTCGGGATGTGACTGCATTTGGAGGTAGCGTCTTCAAAGACGTAATTAAATTAAAATGAGGTCATTAGGTTAGGCCCTAATCCAATATGACTGATGTCCTTAAAAGAGGAGATTTGAGCGCACGCGCGCGCACACACACACACACACACACACACACAGAGGGACGATCATGTGAAGACACAGGGAGATGATGTACCATCTATAAGCCAAGGAGAGAGGCCTCGGAAGAAACCAACTCTGCCAACACCTTGAGCTTGGACTTCTAGCCTCCAGAATAGTAAGAAAATATATTTCTATTGTTTTAGCCACCCAGTCTGCGGTATTTTGTTATGGAAACCTCAGCAAACTAATACAGCAGTCTTGCTGCCAAAACCCAACTTCACTTAGATCAAGCCTCTAAATCCAACTAACAATGTATAGGAAATAAGATGGCAGCAGAAAATGTTAAATGACATCATGGAGATGTCAGAAAAACATATTGTGGGAAGTTTTATAGGACAAGTGACCCAGTCACTTCAACAAATAAATAGTGAGAAAGAGAAGGAGAGAGAAAAGGAGGCAGTGGGGAGGGCAGCAGAAGGAGGACGAGCAAAGAGATGAAACAGAACCTATGAATGAAAAGAAACTCAAAAGATTTATCAACCAAATGCAAGGTGTGAAACTTACTTGGATTTCGTTTCTAACAAACTATCAAAAATATAGCATTTATGAGACAACTAAAATTTTGGATACTGAATATACGGTCAAACTGTAAAGCTTTTTGGAGAAATTACAGCATGGTGACTATGTTAAAGAAAAAGAGTTTTTAAATTTTTGAGAGTCATACCTATAAGATATGATGTCTTGGTGGGGAAAGATTAGTAAGTAGAAGTGAAATAAGACTGGCTATCAATCAAAAGTGTTTGAAGTTGGGTGATGGGTGCCTAGGGATCTTTAAACTATTTTGTCTGTTTTTGTGTATAATATTCAAATTTCCAAAGTAATTAAAAAGTAATTGTATCAACTTTATCCTTAGTTGATAAAGGTCAAGATTCACCATCTGGATAGATAAAACTTGTCCAAAACGAAGTTGTGTCAATACTGTTGTAGTCTCCCAATTAACCTTCACCTGGGTTTCTGCCAAGCAGCTGAAATCAATGTTGCTCTCCTTGCTTCCCCTCGTCGTTCTCCTTTCCTCCCACAAATAAGTAAGCGATGCCCAGGAAGCACCAGCACCAAGAGAAGCCTTGGACTTGATATTTCAGGACTCCTTAGCTGCTCAGATTGGCAGAACTTCCTGAATGTCTTATGCAAAATCTCCCCTATCTCTAGCAACACTAGGAATTATATTTAACATTCCTAATAGGTGACCCTCGTCAATCCAATATGCTGCATTTCTGGTAAGATTTTGGATGGCGCCCTCCGAGGCCACGTGCACGAGAAATAGTCACTTCACATAAATCATTTAAAAATACAGAATGAGAGTCAATAAACACCTCTGTGTATTTCTACATTGTGGACACGCTCTTGGCAACAGGAACCTTTTGGAGGACGTTATTCTGCACAGGAAGACAACATGTTGGATTTCGATTGCATAACCCGTGGAACGGGAAGCCCAGCTGGCACCCATAAGGGCAACCAGCAACGTGCTGGTGACATCACTGTGGCAAGGACAGCATTTTTCACAATCTGGCAAAGTCATGAAAAAGTGTTCATTTAGGGTAATGCAAAATCTTTCTTGTTTCAATTAATTCTTTACTTCAACATAGCGGTAGACTATTTAACCAGCCTTTTGAATAAAGTGGTTGTGTTTCCTATGAAATAAAACAATAAATCAAACCAAAACGATCCCAATCTGAGGTCTGAAGCAGATGGTGTGTGTAATTTTACGGAACTGCACAAGCCTTTGATACTCTCCTTCTAGAAGAAAGTCTGAGAGTGGGCTTTTTCTACTTAAAAGAAAAATACTCTTACAGTTAGCGATCTCTTTCAGTCCTTTAAAAATAGCTGTTAAGCAATATTCTCATGTTTGAAATACGCTGCCGTTTGGAAAGACTTCTCTCGTGTTTTCCCAAACACTCCTTTGAGAAGCAATTTCATTTCTATCCTTGAGACAGTATATGTTTCATACTAGTGTGAATTACACACATTTTGTTTATAAATTTAAATAATCCCACCTACTTTTGCAAAACAGTTTGTGCCCATAGATACGCAGACCCATGTAATAAATTTGGTTTTGAATTGTTAATGACATAAAACTGATCATAGGCATTTTTGCTATTTTGGAAAGGAGGGAACTATTAAACAAGAATAAAAGATTCAAACAAATATAAAAATTTATCTTCTACATTTCATCATGAATGATTAACTTTGTCATGAAATGTATTGTAATCAGATAAGCTCTTAGTAAGGATTTCACTCATTCATGGGTACAGCAGTAAATAAGCAATTGCTTATTCTTATACTAATGTCCTTTTGACATGTGTCCATTTTATGTAGACTCTCAGCTTTCTGTAAGACCCCCCCAGAGGACCTGCTACATTGCCAAACACAGACTAGGTATTTGGTCAATACACTCTAGCGAAGACTATAGCTGTCTAAAGACAAAATCAGCAGATAGATAGCTCTGGATCTTCAATGCTATAAATTACTCAAATTGTCCTAATCATTCAGTTGAATATTACTTTGGACTTCTATCTTAAATAGGTTAAGTTACAACTCAGAGGCAGCACCTCAATTTTCCTAGTATCCTGAAGACAGAACATTAAACAAGTAAGCATGACATATGCCTTCCAGATAAATCTCTATAAGCTCCTTTGGTTGTGAATTACTAAAAATTAGCTTCTTCCATAAGCCTCTTTTTCTTTACACTCAGTAAGAGTCTCCTGGGCAACAACTAACCTAGGACAAATTCTATTAGCATTAAATTTTTCTCCATTAATAACTGCTAAATATAATTGCACACTCATTTTGTTTGTTCAAATATGAAATACTCAGAAAATGTCATGTTTTTAATCAGCTCTATGACAGCCATTGATATAGGATCAAACATGTGTTAACCCAGAAGATTAAGATTAGGTCTTTTGGAAACAAGACAAAACATCATTGTGCATGATTCTATAGGGCCAGGGAGAGAAGGAAGATCACAGTGTAAGAAACAAGGTTGGACTTAACTAAATGCTGACCTGTGGCACCCCAATTTCCTCAGTTTCTCCTTCGTGGTACTGCCCCTTCGAGATCCATTCTCTCTAGAAGGGCCAGGTGAAATGCTTTGTAGTGCCTCTCCCCGACTGTGTGCACTGAAAGCCTGGTCTCTGGTTGTGGAATAAAAGGAAACAGCAAGGGAGGGTCGAAGGGAGTATTTTCTCGGGCAGCTGGTGTCTCTGAAATCACACGACATATGTGGATGCCTATGTCAGCAGGAACACCCACTCCATCGATGTAGAAGGCCAATTCAGAAAAGGAAAAATACAATTAAAAACATCTTTAAAGCCCTAATGCTAATTCCTTGGCAGAGTCTGACTTTAGGTGTAGACGACACCATAAATTCAGAAAGATCTTTCAAAAACAGGGGTCTTATTTTCTTGCAAATGTTCCAAAGAGAAAATAACAGGGAGAGAAGGCCTGTTCTCCCAGAAAGCAGAGATCCTGCCAAATGGTTTCTAAATGTTTTTCTCAAAAATTTCCATGTGCCATCAACGGCTTTTGAGTACTTCTGGAAATGGAAAGAGCAGAAACCAATGACCCTGTGAGAAAGCAAACATTTAAGGTAACTCGCATGCTGAGAAAATAGGTCGTCGTGCTTTTCAGTCACCATATATACTGACCAGACACAGCACTAGTCTCCTCACAGGCTAGACAGGTACCGTTCCATCCCTTTGTGACACTGCACAGAAAATACTGAGGCCCTCAAGGGAAGTTTCCATATATTTCTCTATTTGAAACTCAAGCAAATAACTGTTTTCTGGGTCTATATTAGGCGACCAGACTGACTCACTGGAACCTAAACAGTTAGTAATTTGTTTCCTTAACTGTGGAATCCAGAAGACCGTAATTTTACCACTTATTAGCACTATTTTTAGCCAACCAGAGGGAATCCAAAAGATGTCCAAATAGTGGAAAAAGCTTCGCTCCTGGGCAAGACTGATGCTGGGTGGTCAATCTCCAGAATAACCAGCTACTTTGATCCGTTTAAGTAAACATATTAATTTAGGCTGGTTATTTCGCCAACGTACTGAGACTTCATTGACTTGTTTGGTCATGAATCAAAGTGGCTGCCCCAGAGTCTCCTATGGGTCCAGCTCTAGTCACAAAAAGGTGGGAACCCCAAAGACTAAGCAGAGCCCCACCCCTAGCAGAGCCCTGTCCTCAGCTCTCCAGAGTATTTTCTCTGGCAGAAGTGTCTAAATGAGAGTTGTTTGTCCCATCAGGTTTAGATGGTTACATAAGCGAGGCCCAGCCAGTTACTTCCTAACTTAGCACTGAATCTGTTTTATCTTCTCAGCCCATTTCTCTGCTGCCCAGGCTGTGAGGAAAATTTTGGTCATTTTCCAAGTAACCAACAATTTTTAAGGAAAATTCAGACATGTTTTATTATAAAAATAATACCTGCTCACGGTTTAAAAAATTCAAACAGCAACAGGGAGAGTATGAACTTAAAATCAATTCCACGTCATGCCAAACCCTCTATCGTGCACCGTCACAGACCCCCTCGCTGGAGATGACGACAAAGCATTTTTTTTTCTTTGTATCTTTATAGAAGCAAGCAAAATTGACTGAAAACATGTTCTGTGTCAGGAACTCTACTAGACATTGAAAACACAAAAAAGTAAGAAACAGTTCCTTCCCTTTACTTACAGACTTACTGAGAGTCACCATGATGACACCAAGTATAATAGGTATGAACAACATAGTAGTAGTAGTATGGGGAACAAAAGCGCACATGACTGTGGCCCACTGTGGAAGGTCAGGCAGCTATTCAGGAATGCTTTGTAGGAGAGGTAACATGCGCTGCATTATAAAGGCTGCATGAGATATGAAAAGGAGGGCTTAAAAGTGGAGCTAGGAAAGGAACTCCCAGCCATAAGGAATCGCATAAGCAAAGGCATGGAGGAGTGAACCCTCATGATGTGCTGAGGAAATGACTGGGAGTCTGGTGTAGCTAAAACAGGGTACTGGTTGAGGGGTGTGGTGGGAGGCAAGACTGGAACTGCAGCACAGGGGCCAGATTGTGTAGTGTTTCAAATTCCATACTAAAGATTTTGTGCTTAATTCTGTAGGCAACAAACTGTTGTTTTTATGTTTTTAAGTAAGGAAGTGATATAATCAAATCTGTGTGTTAGAAAGGATACCTGGCACATAAGGGGTGTAGAAAACTGTTTGCTGAATGGATGGAACAGAGAAAAGGGAGCCTGAAGGAAGGAAGACAAGTTAAGTGATACTCTCATCATTACAATGAAGGGAGCCAGAATTATAGAGGTGGGGATGGCGAGATGGTTTAGAGAAAGACTCAGTGACACTTGGCAAGCAATTAAATGTAGAGAAATGGAGGGGATAGAAAAGTCAAAGGCAGTTCTTATGATCTCTTCTGGGTGGCTGGCTATTCGGTTATGTCATTGACCAAAACAGAATACAGGAAGGAGAGGGTATTTGAAGAGGGATAAGAAATAGGGAGATGGGGAGATGAGTTGAGAAGCAATATATGGCCAACACTTTCTTGAAATTTTACCATGGGCCAGATACCATTTTAAGTGATTTATAAGTATTAACTCATTTAACTCTCATAAAGAGTAGTATTATAATAATATCCCCATTTTACAGATGAAATTGCATAAATTCAGAATCTGACAACTCTGAGTTCAAGTCCCAGTTTGATCTTGGATGAAGTATTTAATCAATCTAACCTCAGATGTGAAAAGCAGAAAATGATATCACCATATGGGATTATTATGAGATGAGAGGTAATACATATCAAGCAACTAGCATAGTGTCCAGAAGCTCATATATCTTAATGAATGCTAGAAATTATTACTAGCTATGAGGTATCCTGGTACTATGATCAGAAAGGAGCTTGGAATTTCTATTTAAGTTATAGAGGTGAAAATAGAAATTTTATACATCAGTATATTGCTGTTGGTTGGGTCACTGGATGTAAATGCCATTTCCTGGTTTGGAGATGGGTGGTAGTGTACCAAGAGATGAGACTCAAGAATGGAATTCTGGGAGAATACCAATGATAAAGGAGCAAAAAAGAAAAAGAGATTCTTCCAAAAGAAATGTAGATGAAGTAATACAAGAAGAGGAGAGACATAAAGAGAAGAGCTCTAGAAGCCTAAGTGGGAGGAAGATAATGTCAACAATTGCAAATGGTTCTGGGAAGTCATACTAGAAAGTCTGAAAAAAGATGATTTGATCTGGCAGATGGAAAGGAGTTGCTGTTGGCTGAGGTAAGAATTATCACAATGAAGTAATGGCAACACAAAGACAATGCAGTGTATGGAGGAGGTGAAAATGAAGAAGTGGAAACAGAAGACACAGGCAATTTCTCCTTAAATAGTCAGTCTCCATTTCACTTCAAAATGATTTAATTTAGGAAGCACTTTAAGAATGCTAGAGTGAGGACCTCCAAAAATCTGCTCCTCCAAGAAGAAATAAGAGCAGCGGCAAAAATTATCAAAATTACTTTTTTTCAAAACATTGGAAGTTAATAAATAAATGCTTCCAATAATCCATTAAGTATTTTTTTTTAAGAAAAATCACTGGATCTCAGAAAGAACAATGATGTTTGGGCATTTTAAATTTAAATTGCTCTATTCCCCAGAGACAAGCCAAGAAACAGACTCTTAAGTACAGAGAACAAACTGATGGTTACCAGAGGGGAGGTGGGTGGAGGGATAGGGGAAATAGGTGATGGGGATTAAAGAGTATATTTATGATGAGCACTGAGTAAGATATATAATCGTTGAATCACTACCTTGTACCCCTGAAACTAAGAGAACACTGTATGCTAACTATACTTGCATTAAAATTAAAACCTTAATAAAAAATACAAAAAATAAATTGCTCTATTCCCATCCTCCCTTCCCACCTCCATTTTGCCTTTGAAAAACCAATAGCCTCACAACCATGGTAGCTGTGAAAACTAGCAGCCTAATAGTCACTGGAAGGGAAACATGGATTTGAAGCTCCTTGAGAAGACTCATGCTCAGAGAAATGTCACGTTTGATCCATCTTGAGAATCCCTGGAAAAGCTCCATTCTTAGGTTTTGTCATTATTTGACCTGATTCTGTGTGAACAGCTCTATCTCATGGGCGTTCATCAAAAATCATCATCAGCAACTGTTTAATACCACAGCTGCCTGAGGGGACAGCACGAGCTGGGGCAAAGAGGAGCGGATTTAAAAATCTTAAAATGAAAAACTGGGAGATGAGATGTCCATAGGGGATTTTGAAAGGCTCCAACATATTCCTAGAAATCTGGAAGGCTATGAACATGCACAGTGCTGTGCACATGCTCAGGAAAAATCTGAGAAGGTCCTAATCTCTCATCTTTGGCTTATCCTGAAGCTCTATGCAAGCAGGAAATGAAGGCTAAGGTGGACTTATAAGATACCTGCCAGTGCACTGAAGGTATGCCTCAATACAAACAAAGGCCAGAAGACATATTGATTTGAGACGTTTAAGGAAATTTCTATCCAATCATTAGCTGACCACTAAGCTAACCAAGCAGAAAATTTAGAAGGCACACATGACAAAATTTAGACAATTAGTCCAGGAAAGTCATTGAACAACTACCAAAAACAATAAAGCAGCCCTAGGGAGGGGAAGGAAATCTCATTTCCAGAATTGACACATTATATTATTTGAACTGTTAATTTTTTAACACAAAATGATAAGACAAAGTGTGGTAGTTCAGAGTAGGGTGAGAAAGACTGCAAGAGGGCATCCTGAGTTGGGGTGTTGGATCCCAGATGTCGTGAGGAGAACACGCACAAAGTGGAGGGGGTGATGGTAGCAGCGAGACATTGGTTTTTGACAGGAAGACTGATCAAATAAGTAGATACATAAAGAGAATGGGAGTCAGGTTTGTCACTGTAGGAGAAGAGAGCTACAAATATGGAAAGCGAGGAATCTAGAACAAACACCGGTTAACGAACCCTAGGTAATACTGTCTGAGAAGCTTGTGTGACAATGACACCTCAAGACAAAGAGAATGCCTAGCACCTGGCTCTTCATTTGTAAATACTATTTCCCACTAAAAAGAACCAGAGTTCCTTCAAGAAATGGATTATTCCAGGGCTGAGGAAGGGAAAGATGAGCCTGGAACATCTTTTTGTGCTAAAAAATAAGGAAGTGCCCAAAGAATGATGGGGGCAGTCAAAAGGACACAGAAGTGAGATTGAAAGAGCTCCCTCTAGCTGAACCTGGGACAAACTGAGCATTAAAATGAATGCTCTACAACTTAAGCCAAGTTCCAGTATGGATGTGCTTAGCGGAATACCAGGAGCCACACATGAAACAAACAATTGTTGTTTACCTGCAGCCAGCATTTGAAAGAATCTTCCAACATCAATTTCTAAATGTATGATCATCATCACTTTTGGTTTTGGCTTTGAAACTTGATCTCAAGAGACTTTTAATAACAATACAAGTTGGCTGACAACCAAATTCTATTTCAGTTTATAAACATTTTATTTTTAAATTTATTTGGGGGGGGAGCAGGGGGAGAGGAAGAGAATCTTAAGCAGACTCTGTGCTTAGCGTGGAGCCAATGCTGGGCTCCAACTCACAACCCTGAGATCATGACAGGAGCCGAAACCAAGAGTTGGTGGCTTGACTGACTGTACCACCCAGGCGCCCCATCAGTTTATTAACATTTTTGAACACACAGTTTGTGCCTGTAGCACTCCTTTTTTTTTTTTTTTTTTTTTTTTTGCTTTCTCCTGTCTTTGCAGGTGAAGGTGCACTTGGAGTCTCAAAGTAAGTTAATTTTACCTAATTGGTTAAATTGGTTAATGGTTCAGCTGTACTTACTTAGTTTTTAACATATTCCCATTGCATGTTTTAGACTACTTTTGAGGATGAAGAATTAGGTAATGGGGCACCTGGGTCGCTCAGTCAGTTAAATATCTGCCTTCGGCTCAGGTCATGATCCCAGGGTCCTGGAATCAAGTCCCACATCAGGTTCCCAGCTCACCAGGAAGCCTGCTTCTCCCTCTCCCTGTGCCCCTCCCCCAGCTTGTGCGTTCTCTCTCGCTCTCACTCACTCTCTCAAATAAATAAAATCCTTTTTAAAAATTAAAAAAATGAAATAAAATGAATGTTATGAATGGATGATAGCCCATTGCGCAAAATAAGAAATCCTGAGTCCATATTGACATTAATTAACTAATTGAACATTTGACGTGGAATGAAGTCATTACATAAATTCCAAGTATTTTCTCACAAAATACTAATAACAAAAGGGAAAAGTAATTTTACAAAGGAGAAGCCTGGCGGGTAGAACCTGAATCAAGTGACCTTAGTGAACCTCGCCAGTAACGGGACAAACCACACCATCGCCATCCCCTGTTATTCGTGCCCAAGGACGCACAGCCTAAATCTAATCGAGAGAAAACATAAGATTCACCCAAATTGAGGGACATCTACAAAATAACCGGCCTGTGTTCTCCCACAGTATCAAGGCTGTGTGAAAGTCGCAGGATGATTGGGAAAGTGTTCCAGATTTAAGGAGACTAAAGAGATGAGAAAACTAAATGCAACGTGTGGTTCTTAAATAGATCCTTTTGCAAAACAGACATTATTGGAAAACTTGAATGGTGTCTGAGGATTGGGTGGTAGCGATACAAACATGTTAATTTCCTGATTTCCTCTGCTTTGCCCTGCAGTTTTATTGGGGAATAATTATTGACATACGTCCCTGCATAAGTTCAAGACGTAGGGCACGACAGACTTTACATATATTGTAAAATGATCACCAAGCAGGTTTAGTTAATCCATCATCTCATGTGGATTCAAAAAAAGAAAAACAAATTTCTTTGTGAGGAGAACTCTTAGGATTTACTCTCTTAACAACTTTCCTACACATCACACAGCTGTGTTAGCTCTAATCATCATGTTGCTCATGACACCCCTAGTGCTTCTGTATCTTGTGCCTGGAAGCTTCTACCTTTTGACTACTTTCCTCCAATTTCCCTGCCCCCCAACTCCCACTTCTGCTTACAAGTCTGATTTCTTTTTTTCTATGAGTTTGGTAGTTTTTGTTTTTAGATTTCACATATAAGTGAGATCAGACATTATTTGTCTTTCTCTGTCTGACTTATTTCACTTAATGTAATGCCTTCAAGGTCCCTCCATGTTGTCACAGATGGTAGGATGTCCTCACTTTTTATGGCTGAAGAATATTCCATTGTATATATATACCACAACTTCTTTATTCCTCCATCCATGTTTCCATGTCTTGCCTACTGCAAATAATGCTGCTGTCAACATGGGAGAGCAGATTATCTTCCTGAGTTGCTGTTTTTGTTTGCTTTGGATATACTCCCAGGAGTGGAATTGCTGGACCATATGGTGGTTCTATTTTTAATTTTTTGATGAACTTCCATACTCTTTTCCACAGTGGCTGTCCCAATTCACATTCCCACCAACAGTGCACAAGGGTTCCCATTTCTCCACATCCACACCAACATTTATTATCCATTGTCTTTTTGATGATGGCCATTCTAACAGGCATGAGGTGATATCTCATTGTGGCTTTAACCCGCATTTCCCTAATGATTAGTAATGTTGAGCAGCTTCTCATGTGCCTGTTGGCCCTTTGTCTATCTTTGGGAAAACGTCTATTCAGGTCCTTTGCACGTTTTAATTGGATTATTATTTGTTGTTGTTTGCTGTTTGTTAAGTTGCTTGAATTATATATTTGGGGTATTAACACCTTAGCAGATATATGGTCTGCAAATAAATTTTCCCATTCTGTAGGTTGTCTTTTCACTTTGTTGATGGTTTCTTTGGTTGTGTAGAAGCTTTTTAGCTTAGTGTAGTCCTACTTGCTTGTTTTTGCTTTTATTGCTCGTGCTCATTTTCTCTGATTTTGATAGTTATATTGAGGTTATGTAGAATGTCCTTATTTGTAGGAATTAACAGACTCAAGTATTTGGGGATGTGGGTATCATGTCAATTATGTACTTCAAATTGTTCAGGAAAAAAGCTTTTGGACTGTGCTTCTACTTTTCTGTAAGCTTGAAATTATTTCAAAAAGAAAAAAAATCTGACTCTTAGGGGCCTACTTAATGTAAGAATAGTAAGATTGTTACATGAAGAATATTTGGTTTTGTTATTTATTTTGGCATGTGTGTGTGTGAGAGAGAGAGAGAGAGACAGAGAGTGAGTGTGTGCGTGTTTGCCTCTGAGTGTTTGTATAACATCGAATCGTTGCTGATGGCCTCGCATTCATACTCCAAACCATCCTGGAGCCAAAACTTCTACTCCTTGATTTACCCCTTTTGACTTTGGTGGCTCAGTTGTAAATTCAATTCTGCGTATGTAAATCTCCACAGTTCATGTGTCTATTATTTTTGTAAGATTTTTAAACTCTTTGAAATACAACTAATTTTTAGCTTTCCATTGCTCCTGGGGATTCAAGATTCAGGGATATAGGATATTCTGAAATTAAAATAGAAGACAATAAAATATCTGACTACATGTAAGGATTTTCCTTTTCTATTCAGTATAATTACTTCTATAATACATTATTTTTATTAAATTTTTTCAAGTTTTTATTTCAACTCCAGTTAGTTAACATATACAGTGTAATATTAGTTTCGGTTATAATACATTTTTATAGAAGATGTGGCACATTTGCATGAAATGATTCTCTTATGAATCATTAATCGAGCTACTATAAAAAAATACCTGTCCCATACATTCTACTCACTAGTTCTCTTGTCCTTTAAACTTCCTTGAAATTATTCCCAGCTATTCATCTGTGTTTGTAAATAATAGCACTCAGACAACCCAGACTATAGGAATCCACTCCTCCACATCTGCTGGGGGTAGGAGGAAAAAGAGGGTGCAGAAGGATGGTTGAGTGGCTCAGTGGGTTAAGCATCTGCCTTTGGCTCAAGTATTGATCCTGGAGTCCTGGGATCCAGCCCCAGGGTGAGCCCCAGGTTGGGCTCCCTCCTTGGAAGGGATTCTTCTTATCCCTCTCCCTCTGCCCCCTGCTCATGTCCTCTCTCTTGCCCTCTTGCTCTATCATCTCTATCTCTATCTCTATATCAAGTAAATAAAAATAATCTTTTAAAAAAAGAGGCTGCAGAAGCAGGTAAATGGAGAGGAGTGGGAGGGAAGGAACCTTTAGAGTAACTCAGCTCTGATCTTCTCCCTCCCTTCCTCATTACTCCACCCACCATAGACTAGCTGAGTGTCCACGGTCAGTCAGGCCAGGTAATGAGCACTGCGGATCTTGTGATGAAGGAGACACATTCTGGGCTCTTTAAGAAGCCCTGAGTTCGGAGGGAGAAAGACTGCTGCACTAGACATTTAAGCAGATTCTAATAGTTTCTACAAAAGAAATCAAATACAAGGTGCTATCAAAGGAGAAAAAGTGCTGCCTGATAGGAATAAGGAGTCTTTCCAGAAAGGATGAGGTTTAAAGCCTCGGTTGCAGTTTGTCAGGAGAGGAGGAGGGAGGGAATTACAAGCAAAAGGAAGAGTTGCAGCAGAAGGCCGAAGGTCTGCAAGCGTGACTTCTTCAGAGCTCTCACAGGGACGGGTGAGCGCACAATGGAGCGCTCTGTGGGTGTCTGGGAGGAGGGAGGGGCTGAGCACAGACCGGAAAGGCCCACGTGGGCAGACCATTTAAAAAAAGAAAACAGATGAAAAACAAACAGCAACAGCACACACCCCTGTGTGCTGTGCTAAGGAATTTGGACTCAATTTTGAAGGCTATGGGGTGTCAGCGGAGGGTTGCTGGAGAAAGACATGCTCAGCTCCCGCCCGCTCAGGGATCTGTGGTTCTAGGACGTGGGAGGGAGTGTCCGACCCCCGTGCACTGCGAGAATCCCTGGCTCCCTCCCTTCAGTAAGCTCTCTGCTCAAGTGCTACCTCCCCCTCCTCAGCCCACCCCCATAAAAACAGCAGCCTGGCATTTTCTAGTCCTTATCTGGCTTTTGTTTTCTTCATGATACTTTCCCAATACTTGACTTACCTGTTTGTTGTCTGCCTATTATTGCTGTCTCCCCACCACCTCCTCCGGTGCTGGGCATATAGTAAGCACGTATCTTCTCGAATGAGCAAAGGGTAATGCAAACCTGCCACTAATCTTGGTCCAAAGAACTTGGGAGCCCATAAAGCTCAGATTCTAGGAAGGGAAATCTGCAGTGGCTAAGAGGCTCTGAGCACTCAGGGAGAGGGATGGTGGGGTAAGAAGCTCCAAGAAGTTCTTCAGTACCACAGACGTCCAAACGACATGGCAAATCCTATCCTATCATCCTTTTTGCTCTTCCCCAGGGCTGGCCCTTTATAAT
This sequence comes from Ursus maritimus, assembly GCF_017311325.1. Lineage (NCBI taxonomy): Eukaryota > Metazoa > Chordata > Mammalia > Carnivora > Ursidae > Ursus > Ursus maritimus. The sequence goes on along the minus strand of NW_024423453.1, from coordinate 46,653,107 downwards.
GGGAAGGCAGGACTTAGTATTCTAATTTAGGGATGTTGGAACCTAGAGGAGGATTTCAATGGGGAAGAAGCGTAGATCTTTCCTCTAACGTATTGTCCAAAGCCGGAGTCTGGAATCATGAAGCTGGTGTTTTTCTGAATTCGCCTAAGATCTTAAAATGGATGGACCATATCCTGCCAAACTCTCAGGCCACATGAGGTCTCAGCTTGAACAGGCCACCTTCAGCATCTTGTCTGTATGGCTCTAAAGGACAGGAGGATCAGTTATGATACAGGGGTGACTTCATCAACAAGATTCCTAGATCAGTATCTATCCTGGGAGGTAGTTTCCTGAGCCACCACAGCTACACATCTGGCGGAGTAGGCAGAGTCAGAAACTTCTCAGAACACTGGCTGATGGCTCAGGTCCCTAGCTTTCTTGAGCCACTATGGCTAAAAATCACCTCGAATCACAAGAGAAACAGACAAATCTCAACTATCTGAAAACTAGTAGTGGCCTAGTTTCTAGATCTTTCCAATTTGAGAACCGACCAATTTGTTCCAATTGCAGGCAACCCAAACCTGATATTATGGATATGCAAGGAAAATACAGTCGTGGTTCTATTGCCTGGCATATGGGTGATTATGAGAACACCGATGAGAGAAATTCCAAAGGAGCTGTCCTTGTCAGGCAGAGAGCAACAGCGTTGCCAAGAGCTTCCAGATCACCTAAGCTGCCCCAGCTGCCAAGAAAGGAGGAGGTACGATCATTTGCTTTTCTGAATCATCACAGAAAACATAAAATTATTTTAACATGAATTAGAGAACGATATTTAGTAGTAAGACTACTAATAATTAGTTTTATAGCTCCCTTTAACCTATCAGAACATTTTGGAATTTATATTGGATTTCCACAGTAATGTCCATACTGTGGGTAGGTGGGTATTATTCCCACTTTATAGCTGAATAAAACAAGAGGTTGTAGAGTTCAGTCCTTAAGATTATTTATTTATTTATTTATTTGAGAGAGAGAGAGAGCACGAGTGGGGGGGGGCAGCAGCAGAATCCCGGCTGAGCAGGGAGCCCAATGCAGGGCTCAATCCCAGGACCCTAGGATCACAACCTGAGCTGAAGGCAGATGCTTAACTGACTGAGCCACCCAGGTGCCCACTATATGGGTTTTTCAATATTGAGTATGACTAATTTCCATGATAGAAAGGGAATGGGGTAGCTTGGATTAATTCAGAGATTCCTATTTCCTACATGAGAGAGTCTCCTTGCTCCATCCAAGAATCTTGCCAACTCCCTAGAATATTGCTTGCCCCCTGTCACCAGAGATCTGATTCATTAGCAGTTAATTATATCTATTTGAAACATTCTGTGAGGGAACCATGGAAGTCCTCCTTGGTAGGTCCTGACCCCAGGGGCACTTCATATAAAAAAAGGGGGGGGGGAGCAGTTCAGATGCTTGCATTCCTCTGTGGTCTGATTTTTGGGCTGGGTCCAAATGAAATGATTTATTGCAATGTGTGTGGAGGAGGCTTGGGCTAGTTACTTCCATCACTGAACTAATTTTGTGTAGGATTAGAGCAATCATAGATTAAACGATCCCAAATGCCTCCTCCTATCATTCACTAAATCCAACTGAGATATTTTTGTGCATTAAAAAAAATCTGTTAAAAGACTTTTCATTTTGGAATGATTTCAAAATTATAGAAGAGTAACAAGAACAGTACAAAGTAAATTCTGATATTCTTTACCCAGAATAGTCAGTTGTTTATTTGCTTTAATGCTTTCTTTTGAAATGTGTGTGTGTGTACATATATACACATAAACACATAAACACACACACATTTGTTTTTCCAAATCATTTGACGGTAAGTTGCAGACACGATTTTTCTTTACCCCTAGACATTTCAGGGTGTATTCCTAAGAACAAAGATGTTCTCTCATATAACTGCAGTTCAATGATAAGATCCACAGAGTTTAACATTGATTCAATATTATCTATAGTTCATAATCAAATTTTATTAATTGACCCAATAATGACCTTTGTGTTTTCTCCTCATCCAGGATCCAATCTAGATTTTATACATTTAGTCCTCATGTCTCTTCAGTCTCCTTCAATCTAGAACAGTTCCTCAGTCTTGGTCTTTCATACACTGACATCTTTGAAGAGTATAGACCATTTCTGTAGAATAGCTCTTAATTTGGGTTCTGATGTTTTCTCACGAGCAGATTCAGGTTATATGCTTTTGGCAGGGATCTCAGCTAAGTCACATCATGTGATTCTCAATGCATCACATCAAAGAAGCACCTGATGTCAGTTTAACTCATTGTTGGGAAGGTTAATTGAGCAGCTGGTCACATCTTTTCCCTTTCAGAGACCAACAAAATACTGTATCACCCAAACCAATCTCTTTTTATAACCTAGGCTTTATTCTAAATTTCTAGATATACATTAGAAACTTGTTCCGTAAGTCCAATTTTTGGACCAGCCCACAGGATTCTAGTGGAGATACTTCAATAAGTACTTAAGCTTGCGCCTCTGTAATAGAAATCCTCTTCAGGGAAAATAACTTGAAGCAAGTGTTCTTACATATTCCAAAGCAAGTAACAAATACAATGTGTGTAAAGCCTCCAACATAATGCTTTACCCCAGCCACCAATGAGTGGCTGCCTCAACTATACTTAGCTGCAGTGCCAGCACATTTTCCATTCTTATACTGAAGGAATCCAAACCACGCGCAGAAAGCAGTCTCAACAGAGTAAATAACTGTCAATGGTACTGGGGGACTTGAGGGAAATCCTTCTTCTCATGAAGACAGATGGTTGAAAATGGGGATATTTTATATTCACATTCTTGAGTTTGGACCTTTACTTATAAATCTAAGTTTAGATCTTAATTATAATGTTTCTAAAACTGCAATTTATGATATTTAACAGTATGTATCATTCTTGTATACATTTATCCAAAACAAAACGGGCACAAATTGGGCACATTTCTTAACTGCTTCTACTGTATTTCCCCAAATTTCTTTTTTCCCCTTAATTTCAAGTTCTGTCTCCCAGTATGTGTTGTTTTCCCTTCTTGATTTTTGGTTCTTTTTTTCCCCCCACATAAATAATAGCCATGTATGGGTTGTCAAATTTACATATATGTTACACACACTTTTAACACCATTCATTCCTATCTCATTTCTTGGCTTGCAAATTCTCTCACTGCCCCCTTTCATTCCAATACATGGACACAATCTCAGTGATTAGTACTTCCTTTCCCTCATCCATTCACTCACATCGATTTTAACGTGCATATCAATCATTTAGGGATCGAAAGAAGGCACAGATTCTGAATCAGTTGGGCTGGGGATCTGCATTTCTATGGAACTCCCAGGCAAACCAGCTGTTGCTAGTCCAGGACCTTGAGTAGCAAGGTGCTTGAGGATTTGATACGGAATTGCAGTCTGAGCTAGGAACAGGAGGGGCTTGGACCAAAGGGGAGAGGGAGACAAGAAAGAACAGCAGGGCAAAGGTAACTTTAATGTAGTGCCTTTGGGTAAGTGCATGTGGTTTAATCCGGCTAGATAATAGCATGCAAAGAGGGGTATCTGGTGAGGAGGCTGGGGAAGAGGAACCAGCTGGGGCATTTGAGTGCAGGGTGCCAAGGAACTTGGATTTTACTGGGCTTTCAAACAGAAATAACAGTATTAAACTTTCATTTTGGAGGGGTTCAGATAGCCTGGAAGATTGATTGGACCTGTTTGATATGACAGGGAGATGAGTTTTGAGGCATTTTGGTAACTCAGTTGAGAAATGAGGGATTGAAAGAGGCAAGAGAAAGGAGAAAAGGTGATGCATTTGAGACGCAAAGAAAGTAGACCCATAGCTCTCCCCATGGGAAGAGAAGTGGAGGCCAAACCACACTGCAGAGTTTGTGAGGGGTCCCCGGGGGCAACAAGCAGAGAATGAGTAGGAAGCAAAGAAGTGAGTGCCAAGTAAACCTCTCTAGAAAACACTTAGTTGTTAAAGGGAAGAGAAATTTGGGATCAAGACAAGGCAGGGAGACACAGGACAAAACATGGGAGAAACAATTTTTGTTTACACTTTGAATAGAAAAAGTCTGTAGATTGAACCCTTGCAGCTGAGAAAAAGGGAGGATAACTGATGACTTGAGGTCCCCAGAAAGCAGAGGGAGATGCCCAGCTCTAGGAATTAACACACAAGGGCAGGGATTAATCTTTGTGGGAAGGGGGCATTTTTCTCCCACTTCTGTGAATGAAGTGTCACCTCCTTCCTTGCCATCTGAGAGGGTTATTTCTCACTCATGCTTTTCCTGTTCTCCCACATCTCCTTTGCCCCATATATCCAGAGACTATTGTGACTTGCCTGTCAGCCTTTAGGGGATAACTCTGAAATCTGTACGGTGTTAAAGCTCTTTGCTTCCGAGTCTACTTCCTATAGTCAAGGATGACAATATGCTGACTACCCAACTCCTTTTTTTTGGGTCGTAATATATATCATCCGACTGGTATCTGAAGTACCTGTATTAGTCAAGGTTCTCCAGAGAAACAACCAAAAAATGGACAGACTGACTGATTTTAAGGACTGGCTCAGACGATTATGGAGGCTGGCAGATCCAAAATCTGCAGGGCAGGCCAACGGGCTGGAGACGCAGGCAAGAGTGATGTTGCAGTTCCAGCCCAAAGGCAGTCCGGAGGCAGAATTCCCTCTTCACCGGGACCTCAATCTCTTAAATCCTTCAACTGACTGGATGAGGCCCACCCACATTCTGGTGGGTAATCTGCTTTACTCCAAAACTACTCATTTAAATGTTAATCTCACGGAGCCCTATTGCGGCCCGCGGGAGATGGGGGCACTGGAGGCGGCCAAGGTCCACCTGCCTCCCCTTTACCCCCCACGGGCTCCCGGCCCAAGGCGGGAGGACTGGGCTTGTGGGGCAGGACGCGGTCTGCGGTAGGGAGCTGCGGGATGAGAGCCGTCCGTGGGCTCTGAGAAAGCCTCGGGGTCAGAGGGGTGCATCGGCCACCAGGCAGGGCCCGCCGGGGCGGGAAGCGAACTAGAGCTGGGGTAGAACCGACGGGAACTGGGCGCGGGTCTCTGCCCGACCCACCTCCCCCTCCGCCGCGCGTCACTGAGCCCCAACCCCTCTCCCCGGCTTTACCTGGCGGGCGTCTCTTTCTGGCCTCGGTCGGTTCTCCGCCAAGCCTGACGTTAGCTGTGAGGGCTGTGGGACTCGCACGGCGGGCCATCAGCCGGGCGGGCTCTTCAGGTCTGTGCCGCCTGCGCGGAGAGAACCGTGCTCGCACAGCCCGCGAGCCGGAGGCGCTGCGCTGCAGTCTCCCGTGTGCGTTTGGATCCTCAGCACTTTAGAGCAGGTTGAAGCCATTACCACCCTCACTTCACAGCTCTGATAACCGAGACCAGAGAGGCTGAGAAATTCGCCCAGTGTCACACAGCTAGAAGGCAGCCTAGTCGGGATTTGAACCCAGGCAGCCGACCTGCGACCCTCACCCTGTCTTTGGACACCACCTCTGTCTGGAGCACAGGCCATGTTAACTGCTGGAGTCCACAAGAGGGAAGCCTTCAGAATAGGACGTACACCCTGGAGGGGAGAAGCGTTGCTGGTGGGACACACGGGTCTGCAGGAGCGAGGCCTGTAACACGATGGTTTGCTGAAGGCGGGTGACATCTGGTCCCGGCCTGACCCCGCCTTGGCTCTTGGCTGTGCCTCTCCCCTGGCCTCGGTTTTCCCTTTCTGCTGTCGGGCGGGGGTTGATCGCTCTTTCACTTGTTCTTGGGGCAGCACGGAGTTTAGCGGGACCCTAAAGAAGTTACTTTCCCGAAGGTTAGCTCTGAGGCCCTCTGTGGCAATCAGTGCCCGGCGGGAGTCAGCCCTCAAGCAGCCAGCACCACAGCGTTTTTGTCAGTCACTTCCCTCAACCTTCATCTCCTCGCTGGAAATCAGGTCCTAATAAAACCTAACATGGCGGGGGTGGGGGCGCCTGGGGGCTCAGTGGGTTGTGTCTGCCTTCCGCTCAGGTCAGGATCCCAGGGTCCTGGGATTGAGTCCCCTGTGTGGGGAGTCTGCTTCTCCCTCTCCCTCTGCCACTCCCCCTGCTCGTGCTCTATTGCTGTCAAATGAACAAATGAAATCTTTACGGAAAAAAACCCAAAAACCTAACATGGGGCCTGTTTTGAGCAACCTCCCTTCCCACCCCCACCAGAGGTGCCCCTGTCTTCCAACCTGGTTTTGAGCTCCTCCGTAGCTAGCACAGGCTCCGATGTTATAGGTGCTTTGTCTGTAACCCTGCACCCCCTCTCCCCACCCGCCCCCTCAGCTACCAAGAAGATCCCACTTGGAAAAGCTTTTTCTACTTCTGTCCTGTGCACTTCGACTAGTGCCTAGCACCCTAAATATTTGTTGCATGGCTGAGTGCATGGGTAAGGATTAAAGGAGGTGATGTATCAACCAAGCTTAAATAATAAAAAACAAATATTAATCACATCTAAAAAGTATCTTCACAGCAACTTCCACATTCATGTTTGATCCGAATATCTGGGTACCATGGCCTAACCAAGTTGACATGTAAATTGAACTATCACAGTACCTATCTCATTCAGGTGTGAGGATTAAATACATATAAAGCATCTGACAAAACTGTCCCCACACCGGGGAACCAAAAAGCTATGTGGTGTGTGTGTGTAAGTTCTTTATCAGTGGCATGGTTTTAAAGTTGCTTGAGGGAATATTGAAAACACTTTTGAAATTTTCATTTAATCCAAAAAGGAGTTTGAAATACCCAAGGTTACTTCTCCCTATAGTCTTAAATACAGCATAATTCAGTATGGCATTATGTATGTTACAAAAGTTCTACTTAAAAGCATTTTTTTTTTCCTGAGACTATATATATGGATGATCTCATCCTTTACATAGCAAATATTATATAATGCCCTTTACTTTCCTAAAATAAAATTCATAAATAATATAACCTCCTTACACACATAATTTATAACAAACCAATGTAATGCCCTAGATGTACTATTTAAAAAGTAACATATTAAAATATATTTTAATAGAGAGACATTGAAACACTAGAAAACACAATGAAGCAGGCAGAAGCTTCCATCTCTATGTAGTCTCCATGAATGCTACAATTACAAAGGAAGATGGATATACACCACTCAAATTCATTAGTACAGTAGCTGTTATTAATGTTGTTTTCCAAATTTATGTTAATTCTTTTAAAAACCCTGAATCTTACAAAGTAAAATCTTCCCTCGATTTACACAATGGTGGCATTCCTGGAAAATTCAGCATATACTAAAATCATGTGAAAAACACATTGATCTTTTATGTAAAGCAGAATTAAATTCTTAGCTTAGATAATTATAAACAGCTTTTTCACCCACATGAATGTCCAGCAGAACATTTAAAAGTCATGCAGGAGTGGGGGACAATTCCTCATTCTGTGGGGTGTCCCATACATTACAAGATATTTCTGTTACCATCCTCAGCCCCCATCCACTATGTGCCAGTAACTCTCACCCACCATTATGCTAACCAAAAATGTCCCTACACTTCCAAAACATCCCTGCTGAAAATCACTGACATATGTAACCACTCGTTTCAGCATGAATTAATGGAAATGAGACCTCTAAGTTTTTAAGAGCTAAGATTAAATGTAACAAATCACATGCAGTACCAGGAAAATGTTCAAGATAAATTCAAAAGGTTTATTGCACCAAATGCCACAGAAAAATGGATCAAAATAATACATGAACAAGTTTTAAGAAAAAATTTCTATACATTGACATTGATATCTATTTACCTGATCAAAAATATAAAGTCCTATCAATTTGTCTTACTGGAGCTTAATAACAAATCTCAGAATTTTCTCTTTTTAAACACCACTTAAATTTAAGCATATTGCAATCTTGCTCCCAAGATATATATGGTCACCAAAATTTTGACATTTAAAAATTAACACTCAGAGGGGGCTGCTTGATTTAGGTAAATATTGTATTAAAATATCCCCTCCCCCACAGCACAATAAAAAAAACAAATGCTTCACATTTACCAAGAGAAGCTAAAGACTTTTTCAATTTAATGGTGAAAGTATGCATGAACAAAATACTTTCAAAAGTACATATTAGTGGGTAAATCCAGACATTTAAAAGAATTTTAGGGTCACTTTATATTCTTTATTTTTATGTACAACCAACTCTAGTGAAGAACCTAAAAAGCTACAGACTAAATTTTTTATAAAATCTCAGGACCTAATTATAAGAGCCTAAACAACAGTTTAGTATCACTTAGCAAGCGGGGACTTTCCTCCCTCCAAAAAAGTTACTTTTGAAAAATATGGTAAGTTTAAAAAGTTGCGATGTGTAAACGGCAGTTCCATGGGATGTGAAAAGATTATAGTTACTTTTATTAAAAAACAGCACACTTCAGAAAAATGGATTGAAGCCTGTACAAAAAGCTATTTAACACTGATAAAAATAAAATACTTTGGAATTATGCACAAGTATGGAAGCTACATTTTAAATTTTCATTGTCAGGTTTAAACATACACAATTATCTTTACATTCATATCACTCGTCAATCTATTAAAAATAAAACTGCAACATGCTAGAAAGAGGTCCATCACAGTAACATTTACACACTTCTGCTGTCATGCCTCACTAGCTTGCTTAAAAAAGCAAGATGCTACAAAAGTTACACTCGACAGGTAAGACTGAAAAGTTGAAGAAACCCTAAAGGTGGAATCCTGTCAACTGAGGTAGTTTTCTTTTTTTTTTTTTTTTTTTAATTTTAATTTTTTCTTTGAGGTGGGCACTGGGAGGGGGCGGGATCCCTTTCTTGCCTCTTGGGCTACTACAGAATGAAGCCACCGGGTGGTGTGAGGGGGTGTATCTCAACGCAATTCCATGAGATTTTTTTTTTTTCTTTTCCACTTTTGGGAAGAGGTTGAATTTCAGACAGACAAAACTTGAGTGTTATTTAAAGGAGGATTATAAAAGAGCAGCAACATTCTTGGTCTGTTTTTGTAGGCAATAGATGTGAGGATTAGGTTCTGACTGGAATCCTGAGTGTCACTGGGACAACCCCCACACGTGACCCACCTGTAGTTTTCCAACAGACATTTTCCGAGAGAGAGTTTTAGAACAGTAGATTGAGAGGCAAATTAAATTTTCTCCGGCTTTGAGAGGACTGGGCTAAATTTTGATGTTTGGAGTTTAGAATCAACCATTTAAAGCTCCATTTCCCTCTACACGGGTCTAATTTTCAACATGCCGCTATGTATACACATTTTGAATGAAACTGGTTTTGTATCTAGTTATTTTCTATGAATCCCTGGAAAGTGGTGACTGAGGGAAAGTGCTCAAAACATGTAAACAAGGAAAGGGGAAAGAGAGATGAGGGGTATGCTCTAAACTGGTACAGACGGGAATGATGTAACATCAGCTATTATAATTTATTCACACGTAACGAGAAACAAATGATGAGTGAGCTGAGCCACAGGTGAGGTTCATTCTCTGTGTAACATAACAGCAAGCAGTGATGTCACGAAACTGGAGACTTTGAAAAACCAAACTCAGATGTCAGACAGAGGAAGTAAGATAAACATAAAAAGGATGGAAAACGTCAATCTTGTGAAGGAAAGGCATAAAATAAAAAAATTACAGATCTTAAGAGCCTTAATGCACCCACCTACATTTCACATCATAAAGAGAGAGGGAGAGGGAGAGAGGGAGAGAGAGAAAGGGAAAGCAGCGGTTCTGACATATTCCTAAAGAATTGTTACACCTATTTTTCTCCATTGGTACTGCTGCAATACTCTTTCAAACAAATAACTTGCATTTGTAAAAGAATAAACAAATTTATGTAACTTGGTGTTTAGAATCAGGATTTTATCAAATAAAAAATCTGAAGTCATTCTAACCCCTAAAAGCGAAGTTACTTCATAATCTCAGGTACGAAAGGGTACACGAGAAGGACCGGAATTAATTCATACAGCGGTGAAATGAAATCAGAGCCTGGTTATAATCAACCTCACTCAGGATCTGCAAGGTGCTAACAATGTTCTGATTTGTGAGATTAGCGCCTGTCTTTTCACGATCTAGTTTTGAAAAGTCTTTTCCTTTACCCTGGACGTCAGTATGTGGTCTGACGTGGCCAGAGTTCATGGCCAGTAAACTAAGTAAAGTTTCTTTTACATTTGACAAAAAATTAAGGTTTCTAAAAAAGTGAACCATGCTAATACACACGCCTTCATTTTGGCAGATTTTATAATGGGTAAGTTAATTTCTGGAGAGGTGTTTTGCAAAGGACTTAGGGATTAGAAGGCACAGAGATGATAATGTAAAAACTGAGATCATTTATGGATTGTTGGTAAATGTACAAACTAATTCCTACCATTAGTCGTCCTGAACTGTTGCAAGTTCATTTCCCGCCAGGCCAGTTGTGCCTTTCTAAGTACAAATAGTCATTTGTATTAACTATTATAAGAAGAAAGTGGCTTCAGGCGGAAGAATTTAGCAACAGAAACACTCTTGCGCTTATAGAAATAACTTTGGTAAATGGCCTCTCTTAAAAAGGCTGCTGAAAGCTCTGAAGTATGAGGATAAAACATATGGTATGAGACTGTGCACTCTGCTGCTCTGAACTACATCTTGATGAGATTAAGATGCTACATTGATTCCTGGGTTTATTGCACCAACAGTCCGTCTCTAACCTACCTGTGGCCGCATCTGCAACAAGGTAAACTCCAAGAAGATGTGGAAACAGTGGGTCCCTCAAGCACCCTCTGCCCAACGGTCGATCCTCTGTCTTGTCTTCTGTCAGGCAGTAATGCCTACAGCCGCCAGAGCGGAAGATGGCACAATGCGGCTTGCTTGCTTTCAACCTTTTGTAAAAAGCAAACTCTACCCTGGAATCCAAATCCCTTGTTCTGACTGTCTTCTGAGAATAGCAAACCGCACGTTCTCCACTTTGGAGAGCTCATGCTTAAACTGTGAAACGCTGTCCTACTGGAATGGTGTGTACACCGGTTACCCCTGCTCCCAAGTCCCTTGTCATTCTGCCCAAACACACAAGGTAATCAGTACCAGCAGCTTAGTGTTTAGTGTAGTGTTTACGTCTCCTCCTACCAAAAAGGTCACTCTCTCTGTTGATTCATGGGTAACAAAAGGCCAAAGAGTATTCACGAAAAACACAAATGCCATTATGTCAAGTAAACCTAAGTCGTCCAACGAAGCATCCACCTGAAAGCAACAAAACAAAACATAACAAAGCGCTGGAATGACTGTTTCCGTTCGCTCTTCTCATGCTTTTGACGTCACAGAGAGCTTATTCCTTTCACCTTCAGTTGAGAATCGGATTTTTTTTTTCCTTCCAAGGAAGAACTGTCCTGAGCTTTAGCTTATAAGAGTATTTGAGCGACATAAGGAGAATGAGTACTGGCAATAGCAGTCAACAGAGGCAGGTCGTTGGATTCAATCCTGAACAGTGAAAAAAGAAAATATTAAAGTAGCATGATTTTACAGGAAAGCATTATTGCTAGGTACCAAGCTTGCCAGAACATTGCTTAAAACTAACGACAAAGTGAGAGATGGAAAAATGCTAAACCTGGTCTTTTAATGTGATCTCCCAGTGGCCGCCACCCGACAACGCAGAGAAAGATGCAGGTGTGCTGTGTGTGGGGGGGGGCGGGGCACAAAGCTCGTCTTCCCACAGCCAGGGTCGCCCAGTTTAAGCCCAGAACTTGTCTATTTTCCTCAACAATGTCATCGGGCTGTACTCTAACATCCTCTTCTCCAGTATCTCCTCACTCATGCAGTGGCACTCGAACACGTACTGAGATTCTGCTACCTGGGCTGGAATCAGGCTTAGGAGAATGATGAAGGTGGGAGAATTTTTCCAAAAACTTGGGGATTTGTTCAACAGGTTAGACAATTTAGATCCTCACTAAGCTGAGCTACAAGATACTGAGAGCAAAGTGACACTAATAGATATTGAGTCAAGAGACATCACAGCATCAAATGGACGCGGCTTTGGCTGCCTCTCTTACAGCAGAGGCGGATACAGCATGGTCACTGGCTAAACACTGCCAAATGTCCTGAAAAAAATTAGGACTGCTTCAATCCGTGGAATATGTCCTATTTTTTTTCCCTTGAATTCCAAAAATGAAAAATCAAAAATAAAATTTAAAAAGGTAGCTGGCATTACTTTATGGAACTTTCTATGCTTTCTCCAGCAACGCTGCCTACAGATCTCCTTTCAGGGTAGATAAGAAGTTCTTCAGTACCTTTTGTGCTGCTGGCTCTGACTAGGAGAGGAAGGGGCTAGAGTGAGGCTGATGTGACCCCCATTAATAATGCACCAGGAGGACCGACAGATCAGGAAGGTAAATAAATCCTTATGATCCTTCTAATAGTGTCGATGGACACCTGCCAGTCAGGAGCCAGGTAAAGATCCTAGAAATGTAAGGCACACATCTGGCAATGGAAACCTGGTGAGGCAGGGCTCACGTCTGAGGCTGGTAAAGAAACCTAAACAACAACTAAGAACAACATCAACAGCAACAAAGATACATCGCAAGTTAACTGCAAAAGCAAAGGCCTCAAAAGGGAAAAACGTTTTTTTAAATAAAGTATGGGGAAAAAAAGTATGACAGGAAATGCCAAGAGCCAAACAAAACACTAAGTCATATCCTGGGTGTGAAAGATGAAAAGCCTGACAAGAATGCAAAGGCCCGAGTGTTGAAATAGTACTTTGATTAGCAGGCTTGATAGAGAATTTCAAGCCTGACATTATATACACAATATTTCCTTGCCCCGAATTAGGAGAACCATCATCACAGAAAAGGGGGTCAATTCCCCATAGACACAATGTCTTTTTGTTAGCTCTCTGTTGAAACATTAAGCCGAGAGTAACATAAGTCAGAATTTCTTCTCTGAGAGAAGGTACGGCCAAGACCCAACCCTCTGGAAGAGGTCTACACTGTCAGTAACATCAGTAGGTCTCCTCTTCCAAGGGGCTTCTAACGAAAGAGGGGAAAGTACGGTCACCCTGCGGACATGCAGGTGGCCCCTGAGAGTCCAGGAGAAGGCCTTTCTTGCCTCCTCCAGGGAGCGAAATGTAAACACAAGCTCTGCTGCATGTCTGACAGGCTGCACTTTTGATATCTTACCGAAATGACTAGAAGTGGGCAGGCAGAATGGGATTAAATTTTTCACTTTCAAGCATAAAATAATCCAGGGAGGAGACTAACATAAAGTACCACTAGCTTAGAGTTCTGCCTTTGTTCGCAGGTATGAAACTCCGGTATCAGAGATACAAAGATGGGAAGCATCAGAGGCACACATCTCATGAACCCCGAACATTTCAATGGGGCACTGGGGCCCGCGGGTTCTGGGTGAGACAGGCTAAATGGGTCAGTCAGTGGGTGCAGTGCTAGGATCAGCCCTATCACAGGGGGAAACAGTGGCACTTCACAGAACTCACCCCAGTACGACACCTAATTCTTTCACATGGACTCGTGTGTGTCCACGAAGATATTCAGACAGCATCTTACTTTTAAGGTACATCTCCTGTAGTCTATCTTCAAGATGCATGATGCACTGTGAAGCCAATAACATTCACAATGAGGGCCAGGATTCAAGTCTCTGCCAATATTCTAAGAGCTGGAATTCTCTTAATTCATTTCTAAGGACATGGCTATAATCTCATTCCTTCCCAATACACTTAAAAATTACAAACCATATCAAACCATTGGTAGGTGTAAGAAAAGGTTTTTATAAAACAAGAGTTTACTTTTTCTAATGACGATTAAGATTTTCATACATATCGGCTAGTCTTTTTTAAAAAGCATTTTTAACGTAGCTGAAATCATTCTGTAAGTGTAATTATTTCCTACTTTTTAAAAACTTTGAAATAATCCTTTCCCTATGTTATTAATAAATTATCAATGTAATTTTTGTTAAGTAATTTTTGAGAATGTGAATTATCATTATTTACTTATCCACATGGCAATCTGAGTTTTTGTTACTGTAAGTAATTTTTTAAAGAATATCTTTGTTGTTTTCCTATAGCTAACATTATTTTGGCGAAATGTATCCCCAACAGTAGAGTAAATGGAACAAGTTTACTTTAAATTTTTTTTTCTCTCAAGAGTGTATTTTAACTAGGTCTTTAATAACAATAAAGAAAAGACAATTATTCTCAGGACATCTCTACCCTTGGAATTGTGTCCAACTTCATTTTTTAGAGAATAGCAACCATCTGTGTCTTTCACCAGAGGCAAATGCTTTTGCATTTGGCAGGCAGAGCCATCCAAGCATCTTCAGTAAGACACCTGATGGCTTTGGCAAGGGTAATTCCATCATACATAATTTTCTTCTAGACCATTACGCCTGTTATTTTCAAGGTAAAAAGATTAACAGATGCATTTGAAAATGTTGATCTTGATCTGGGCTGATCAGTGACATGGAAAAGTCTCTATTCGAGATGCAATCTTTTCAGTTTTTCATTGGTTTAAAATCTTAAATGCATTGTGTTGAGTGGATGAAAAAAACTGGTAAGTGACTAAGAGTAATAATCAAAGCAAGGAGGATTTCACCAGTTCTCACGAAAATGTTCCTCCAAATAAACACAGTTAAATGGTAAAAGGATCTCCTGCTAAGTTTCAGTTCCTTAAGTAGTAAACACGAGTTTTTAATAAGAGTGTTATAAAATATTAAAAAGAACATTCACATTACATGGCATCCTTTGTTTTAAATCGTTAATTTACGGTGTTTTCATAATCCCCATGAAAACTGTAGGTTGTAATGTGGAAATAAAGACAACACTGGTCTATATGGAACTTGAAATCAAATCATTTAGAATTTTTTTTTTTTTTTTTTTTTTTTTTACAAAAGGTTTGATTATCAAATAGAACTGCTTTGGGTTCTGCCTTCCCTTTTCTGGGATTTTATTCCTGAGATGGATTTCTTTAATTTTTACCTTCTAAAATTTTAAATAGCTAACTTTCTCCTTTCAAAAATATTGAAGGCTCTAATAGTCATTTAGTCATGTTTCATTCAAGTGATTTTTAAAGAATTTTAAACTGCAGATGAAATTTTCTTTGCGGTTTTATTAGGTTAAGTAAGTCATTCATAGTATCAAGTAGCTAAACATACTTCTGTCCAAAGGAAGTAAAAAGAATTAGCTATAGCAATTTAGCCTGGATAACTAAGATGTCTAATGTAGCTATGTCATAAGAGTTATGTATTATAGAATAAAATATGAAAGTTTGGCAAATACTTCTAACAGTAAAAGAAGTATAAAATCTAATGTATCTTCCTTTCCTTACAGAAAAAGAGAGTTCAGACTCCAAGTCAGCGTGATGCAGCTTGCTACTAGGAAAAAAACGGCCTGCAAATATAGAACAAAAGTAAGGTCGTCATAACCCTTAAGTGCTTCTCACATTACCCCCTGGAACAGAGGTCCGGCAAGAGTATGCTTCAGTCTAAAGCCCAAATAAAGATTATGGTGAAAAGCTGTTGTCAGTCTTTATAGCCAGTAAAATTATTTCATGAAACTAATTATTAGTAGCTGTTTCCTGGGAACTCATGACATGTAACGCTGTTCCAAGTGCTTTACCTGAATTGTTTAATTTCATTTTCATAACTGTATGAGATAAGCTCCAGCATCTCCTCAGTTTTATAGATGTAGGTACAGACTGAGACTTTGAGAAGTCACACAGTTAGGAAGTAGCGGAGCTTGGATTTGACCCTAGACTACTGGACTCTAAAGGCCACACTCTGCTGTACAGTGGCTGTTAGAGTGTCTCATATTGGCATAGTGCTTTGCCAGTTTTTTAAAAAGCAGTATCTCAGACCTAATTTTCAGAGGATTCTCACAATATGCTTGTCGAATGGGTACTATCTCGCTTTTACAAGTGAGAACACTGAAGTTCAGAGATGCTCAGGACTATCCACCATCACAAGACTCACTGATGGCAAAGCCTAGACTTTAAACCAGTTGCACTGAGGGGTCTCCCTGTTGTGCCACACTGCCACAGCTTACATGACACACTGTATTTCAAATCACCTTCTTGAAGGCCATGGGAGCCCTGGGAATTCCAAGGTATGTGGTGCAACTGTAGGTCATTAGAACCTGGGGAAAATTACCACTCCATTCACAATTACTGTAGGTAATTAATACCCAGCTTCCTCCTTTGTTATTAAATAGCTCTGTATCTGCAGAAGGGAAGTGAGGGATACTCTGGTCTGGGGGTATACTGCAGAGGGCAATGGAGTTTGGGGCGGGGGAAGGGAATAAGCCGAGAAGGTGGGCGCGCTCTCACCTCAGCGCAAATCCCTGAGGTTGGCCATCTCACTTACGCTTCTCCTAGCTATCTGCCCTTGAGCCTCTCTTCCACTTTTGAGACCTTTCTCCCTCCTTCCCAAAATGTATTTTTGCTCAGTCTCTGCACAGACACACACATATACTTGAAAAGTATCTGTTTTATATATTCATTCCAATGCCTGGGGGAGAGCTGTTAATCATTTTCTAGGAGTTTACGGGCTCTATTTGCTGTGTTTAATATAATGTTACGAAGTTGATTTTATTATTATTATTTTTTAAAGATTTTATTTATTTATTTGACAGAGATAGAGACAGCCAGCAAGAGAGGGAACACAAGCAGGGGGAGTGGGAGAGGAAGAAGCAGGCTCATAGCAGAGGAGCCTGATGTGGGGCTCGATCCCATAACGCTGGGATCACGCCCTGAGCCGAAGGCAGACGCTTAACCGCTGTGCCACCCAGGTGCCCCACGAAGTCGATTTTAAAATCTCGTTTGAAAAGGAACAACTGATACCATCTTCTATGGGTATAGTACGTCAAAATTGTGTTTATACAAATGATACTCCGTTTTATCCTTAGCAATTTTATGAGACCAGTCCCTGAACAAAAGGAACTAAAATCCCTTCAGAAACTGGCTTGCTTGATGTCGATCTGATAAAGGAGAACTAATGAGTTCTCCAAAGCAAGATTTTAAATTTCCTTTTATGCCTGATCCCTTCCCCCATACCTTTTTTCCTTTACCATATAACTTATTCAAGATTCCGTGTCACTGTGTGTTGTTTCATGGAAGAGCTACTGTTACTGAAATCTACCCTGTTTGCTGGTGTTATGTTGCACGTTCTATTTTTATTTATGCTAATATCCAATTATACTAAAAACAAAACATTTGGATCTGTGATTTTTTAATCAAGGTACTGTTAAAAGTGCTCTAACTATCTTTCTTTGGTGATATGAGAACAAGTACTTACAAAATCAGCAGGGAGGTGAAGCTTGTAAAGCTGTAAAATGGAGTGAAGCAAACTGGACACCTGACTCGAGACCAAGACATCCTGGCCCAGTTTCATGCTGTCCGTCACCTTCCTCTGACTTGTGGCTACCTGGACACTCCACTTGTCCGTGTCTGCGATAATACAGACGGCTTCAGCGATTGGCTCATCAAGCACTGGATGCTGGAAGACAAACACAGGGGGTCAACTCTCCACAGCACTGCCAAGTGGGACTCAGAATGTCCAGAATGTTTCTATAATTTAGCATTAGCCTAACGGTTCACAAGTTGCCAGCGAGAGCTACAGAAATTGAGAGTGTTACAGGGACTAAAATAGGAATGTCATCAAATTGTCATTTGAAACTCATGTGATAAAAACTGCATTTAAGCAGTATTTTTTTTCTTCCACCCCGGAGGTACGCTATAAATGTTGTTAATGTTCACAGATGAGTGAAAAGATATGTGCCTTCCCTACATTCCAGGATAGTAAAATTCCTTTCCTTTGAAAGACTGCACTTTCCTTTTAAAATGGAGAAAATTAGAATAAGGTGTAGGATTCTACTGCCATTTCTTCAAAACAGGGTCAGGGCAACTTAATATTCCCTTAAAGTTATAGCTTTAATCATTAAGCAGTATTTATTTAGTGACCATGTGTTACATACATAAATCAACTCTAACAACCAACTAAAATCAGATGGGGGACAAATTTTTCTAGAGGAGTCCAAAAGGTCAATGATGACTACTGATGAGTAACTTAAAATGCAAAATCCTCAGTAACTATGTAGTTACAGATACAGCAGGTTGATAACCAGTATATGGTGCCATTGGGCAAACAGAGTAAACACTGAAGCAGTCAAGGAAAAGGGCCTTAAAAACAAACAAACAAACAAACAAACAAACAAACAAACCAACCACTAATGGCCTGAAACTGATCAAAGTGTAACTGCTTCATCACCAGCACCTGCAACAAGGGCACTGTGGCTCACTGGGGAGGTCATGGATGGGGGGGTTCTCCAAACGAGTTATTTTAGAAGGCTGCAGATCCAGATATGGTAACAAAAAGGGACAGAGAAGTTGGCTCAATTATTTTAAAAGGAGAAACTTAATGGGCACAAGAAATGTAAAAAAAAAAAATCAAATGTGAAAAATGAGTCATTTTTAAATCACTGGATCAAAGAGAAAAGACTAATGACAAAAGGGTGCAGAGCTGAAACAAACCGTCAGGAATCTGTGAGCCCGTTCTTGAAGAAGGGGCCTGAATCTTTTCTGCCTGAATTCTTAGCCCCTAGCATAGGACCTGGCATTTGAAAAATGTTACGAAGTTAAAATGAGACAGGTTAGGTACAAGCAAACGACAGAGTTGATGAGCACCCTGTATCCCCTAACACAGCATGGTGTTGCTGACTTCTATGTTTGCAGGTTCCAGCACACAGAAGAACCGGCCAAACGTTTACAAAAGAGTAGTTTAAAAGAAATATTTGAAGCCTGATACATTCTCAGGCTACTACATATCTAACACAGAGCTCCCTGAATATATCTGCAGGGCAATCCAACGTTTCCATCCAACCGTATCATTTAGTAGCTACTCACTTATTTACTGAAGAGTAAACACTTTTATTTATTTTATTTTATTTTATTTTTTTTAAGATTTTATTTATGTGACAGACAGCCAGCGAGAGAGGGAGCACAGCAGGGGAGTGGGAGAGGAGGGAGTGGGAGAGGAAGAAGCAGGCTCCCAGCGGAGGAGCCCGATGTGGGACTCGATCCCGGAACGCCGGGATCACGCCCTGAGCCGAAGGCAGACGCTTAACGACTGCGCTACCCAAGCACCCCAACACTTTTATTTTTAAGATTTTATTTATTTATTTGACATACAGAGAGAATGAACACAAGCTGGGGGAGCAGCAGGCAGAGGGAGAGGGAAAAGCAGGCTTGCTCCCAAGACCCTGGGATCATGACCTGAGCCGAAGGCAGATGCTTAACCAACTGAGCCACTCAGGCATCCCAAGAATAAACACTTTTTAAAGGAAGATGGAAGTAAAGGAAAATGTAAATTAGTCAAGGAAAAAAAGAGAAAAGAACGCTGGAGAGATAAAAATATCATGAGCAACTACTTTAGTTACAGTTTTAAGGGATGCCAGGGCTACTGGTGGTCCATCCCTGACCTGGTCTAAACTTCTATGGGGTCAGAGAGTTGAAGCTTAATTAAGTTCCAATGATTCTGGAGATTTCTGATATATATCTTTCCAAAGAAAACACAAACTCCCCTAAAGAGATTTGGCTTATTAGTCTCTAAGCTTTCAGAATTTGAAAAACTCTAAGATCCAGAAGACCATGTTTGGATTTATCACAGAAACACACACCCATACACACCCTATGCCCTGGTATTCAATTAAAAATTCCTCTTAGGAAAGGCTCTACTTTTGAGGCACATGTACAACTACAATAAACAAAAAAATTACATGTATGCTTTTTTTTAAAAAAGATTTTATTTGAGAGAGAGAGAGCACAAGTAGGGGGAGCGGCAGAGGGAGAAGCAGGCTCCCTGCTGAGCAGGGGCTCAATCCCCAGGACACCGGGACCATGACCTGAGCCGAAAGCAGATGCTTAACCAACTGAGGCACCCAGGCACCCCTGTATGCTTCTTTTTTAATACTAACTTTTTCTTATTCACTGTGTCTTAATCATAGAAGTAACTAACAGTGAAATCTGTCGGGGCGATTTTTCAAGTTCACGTGTACACCAGGGTACATAACAAACACATACACTTAGCAGCAGTAACATACGTGGAGCAGTACTTCTAAGAAATTAAGTACCTTAAGAAATGCTGTAAAACCTAAGACTGAATGATTCAAGCGCTTATTAAAAGCCAGATCCATCCATCTGCTATTCTTAGGGCTTGGAGTTTGGGTGTAGAGACTAGAAAAAAAGAAATGGGCAGGAGAGGCAAGTCAAGGCTGCATGCTGGTGGAGACTTTGGTCTCCTATGACTCTTAAGAAAAGAAGATACAATATGGAGAGCTATCAGCTGGGCAAGTAATTTTACTTAGTAAGATTCCTCTTCTTAATGTTAAAAAACCCTTAAAGGGATGGGGGGCACTTTGTCAGTCTGACTAAATATCATCAGAAAACCAAAAAAGCCCCCAAGTTCTCCTTCCCACCATTAGTGTCTGAGATTAAACAGGACCTCTGATGTTTGAGTTTTGAATGAAAATCTGAAGGAAATATTAATATTAAAAACAGTCACTTCCCCTTAAAAATGCTTGTTTGGTTGAAAACTTTATGAACCTTAGGGACACTGTTACGTTTTCCTTTTCTCTCTCAAACCGAAAAGAATTCATTCCAAGGTAAGTTTCTTGCCCACAGAGTTCACTAAATTTTCTTATCAGGGGGCGCCTGGGTGGCACAGTGGTTAAGCGCCTGCCTTCGGCTCAGGGCGTGATCCCGGCGTTACGGGATCGAGCCCCACATCAGGCTCCTCTGCTATGAGCCTGCTTCTTCCTCTCCCACTCCCCCTGCTTGTGTTCCCTCTCTCGCTGGCTGTCTCTATCTCTGTCAAATAAATAAATAAAATCTTTAAAAAAAAAAAAATTTTTTTCTTATCAGAATGGGTCTGCAATCGCTTCTCGGCCTTTTGGCTAAGATCAAGTGCAGAATGGGTCTGCAAAGGTGCCTGGGCGGTTCAGTCCGTTAAGCATCTGCCCTCAGCTCAGGTCATCATGTTGAGCTCCCTGCTCCACAGGGAGTCTGCTTCTCCCTCTGCCCCTCCTCTCACTCGTTCTCTCAATCTCTCTCAACTAATAAAATCTTAAAAAAAAAAAAAAAAGTCTGCAGTACCTTTCTACATTCTCCATGATCTGAGAATTCCAAAAGTGCTGCCCTATTCCCACCCTTACAAGGGCTCACACCCCGCTGAGCGCACATCCACAACCCAGGTGGCAAGGCAGAGCTGCCAGGCCCTGCCCCTCCTGCCCCTCCTGCCTCCTCTTCCACAGGGCTCCCAGCAGCCTCCGTTTCCGGGCCTCCCTCAGAAACTCAATCAGATAATTGAGAAACTCCTGACAGAGACTGGAGGACTAAAGAACACTGGAGATCAATAGAGTGCTAGGTGATTGTTAGGGTGGATGGCCAATCTCCATCAGAGGAATGAAGTAGCGGCAATAAGCCAATTATCTTTTTTGCCTTGCTCTGCTCTATGGAAGTTAGAAACAGTCATTTATTTAGCTCCACTATGTCAATATCTCATTTATTCAATCTACTTTCCTGTGCAGATTTCTCAAGATAAAGTGACAAACGAAATGCTTTGTAATTATAGGTCTTTAAAGGTCTCTCAAATATCCTTTGGCTACTGTATTTTGTTGAATCATCAGATTAAGTCTGGTTAATTCATAGCCACTAGGGATTTGTGGGTCTGTTTTCCAGGAGTTCTAGATGTCCAGGACATTCCAATTTCAGGGTTCTGGATCAGATCTCTGAGTACACAAAATATGCTACCTTGGCTGATACACCATGACTTCTGCCTAACTTAAACTTCCAGAACCAAGAAATGTCTACAAGGTTTGAGTAATCAGAAGAGCCGTGATTCTGATATTTCAATGAAGGGACACAATAAGACAACTGCAAGGGCTCTCAAATAAGACAATTTGGGGCTGAATATTACTTAGTAGCTGTGGGACCTTAGAAGCTCGTTAATCTGGGCTTCAGTTTCTACATCTGTAAAATATGACCTAATTCACAGAGGTTCTGTGACGTTTAAGTGACGTTTAATTCATGGAGCTTTTTTGTGAGAAAAATGTGTATGAAATTTGTGGCACAGACACTTACCTGTCATGTTCAATTTGCTCTCTTATACCACCCCCCATCTGTATTAATCACATCCATGAAACCCGCAAACTTCCTAATACCATGTCATCATTTCCCTTACCAACTCAAAAACCTAGTTTAACACCTGTCACCCAAACACCTAAGTTCAAACTTTTCTTTTTTTCTTTCTTTTTAAAGATTTTATTTATTTTTGTGAGAGCGAGAGAGCACACAAGCCGGGGGGAGGGGCAGAGCAAGAAGCAGATGCTCCCCCCTACCCCATCCCCCCAGCCACTGAGCAGGGAGCCCAATGTGGGATTCGATCCCAAGACCCAGGGATCATGACCTGAGCAGAAGGAGGACGCTTAATCGACTGAGTCACCCAGGTGCCCAATTCAAACTTTCCTTTTTCCATACTTAAAGCTCTTCACAGTGTGGGCCACATTTACCTACACATATTTACTTCCGGGATTAAGAAACCCCCTCTCCAGGCTGGGAGGGTCCCTGCCTCTTACCTCAGGCTGTGCCCAGAATGTTTTCCCTGATCTCTTCTAAATTTTTCAATCTTTTGGGGGCATCTCGGTGGCTCACTTGGTTAAGCATCTGCCTTCAGCTCAGGTCATGATCCCAGGGTCCTGGGATCAAGTCCCACATCGGGCTCCCTGCTCAGCAGGGAGTCTGCTTCTCCCTCTGCCCCCCACCCTGCTCTCATGCTGTCTCTCTCTCAAATAAATAAATAAAATCTTTTAAAAAAAAATAATGTTGCTGGAGCGGAGGGGTGGGATAGGGTGGCTGAGTGGTGGACATTGGGGAGGGTATGTGCTGTGGTGAATGCTGTGTATTGTGGAAGACTGATGAATCACAGACCTGTACCCCTGAAACAATTAATACATTATATGTTAATAATAAAAAAATACCTTTTTCTAAAAAGAATAAATAGATGTTAAAAAGATAAAAATTAAAAAAATCTTAAAAAAATAAAATTTTCAATCTTTCAAGGGCCCAACTTTGGTCCCACCCCCCTCAATCCCACCTTACTCCACAAGACGTCTTTCCCACATTCACTGCTCTTCGTTTGACTTCTGAGGGGTTTTACAATCTACATTTTTAAAAAAAAGATTTTATTTATTTGAGAGAGACAGAGAGCATGAGTGGAGAGAGGGAGAAGCAGACTCCCTGCTGGGCATGGAGCCTGACACAGAGCTTGAACCCAGGACCCAGGGATCATGACCTGAGCCAAAGGCAGATGCTTAACCAACTAAGCCACCCAGGCACCCCTACAATCTACATTTTGACATTTAATCACACTGTCTTAACTTGTTCTTGATTTCACATCTGTTTGCCTACTCAGTGATTACATAAGTAACTCAAGGAAAGAAATCACATTTTCTTTTTCTTCTGTAGCCTCTGAAATGAGCATAACAAAACGCTAGGCATGTGCTAAGTAACATATGCTGGCTCTGTTCAAGAATTCTCTATGCAGATTTCTTTATTTTTGGATTTAGTCCAGTTCCTATTAAGTCATCTGCACATTTATTAATTTATTTCTTTTCCATGTACCACATTTAAATGACTAACATTTCACGTAATCACCTATTTTTAACTTAAGGGCAGGAAAATACTATTCTCACATACATGCTTCCTATAACTACTTATTAATTCATCATGCCATTTTTCCTGTAGGTTGGCCAGGAACACAGCACTGCTCTACAGACAGAAACACTGAGGACAAAAAATGTAAGAGCTTATTAAGTATCTTGGGATGTCAGAAATAGAAGCTAGTAACGCACACAAGTGTTTCCAAATTTTAGCTCAGTGAGCCTGCCAAACCCTCCACACTTTGAAATCCTAGGACCTTGTCAGGGTGGAAATCCCTCGAAAGGTAAGATTGCCAAGTGTGGATGACAGTCTCAACTTAACGTCAAAATAGGAGGAAATAACAAAGTCTTAACAGTCGCCTCTACTAAGACTTTGTTAAGAAACTTGCCCATCTTTACACTGTTGGCATTGCCCAACACATACTCTGAGCTGACCCTTTATCAGTCCTCAAAGATGTCCAGCTCCCACGTGTGGGAGTGTGGACAGACTTCTGTACTCATAACCAGCTCCAAACTACGCACACTAGTTGTAATGGGGCAGGTCTGATCACCAGGGATGAGCCACTGAGCGGCCTCTTTCCAACATACAGGGAGCAAGTGAGTTATGATTCAGGCGATTGGAAACACCTCCCTCTATCTTTTATTTTTCTCTGAAATATTCTGAATAAAACATAAGATTCCTTGGCATCATTTGAGTGTCAATTTGTTATTCTATGTAAGATAATTCTGGTACATTTTGTAACTTCATTAAACTGAACTTAAATAAGACGATGCCACGTGACAGAATGCCTTTCAAAAAGATTCTTGCGCCATTCTGTTACAGCACCATGACTTAGTAATATTGCCTTTTACATAGCGTCAGGTGAGGCCTTTCATTAGTCCTCCGAAGACAACGGGATGACTAATGCAGTGAGGTTCACCTTCTCAGCACCTGCTCTTGGTTAAATGTCTTCAGATTCCCCCTTTTTATTCTTCTGCCTCATTAGAAGCAAAGGCCCACCTGCTTCACCATATTCTCCAGCGCCCTGGAGCTGATGACTTAAGCAATGTAACACAGGCCTGGGCCAAACCACCCCTCTTCTGGATGGATAAGAGCCACATATAAGGACCGCAGCCACGTGTGGACTGCTGAACGGTTTTGTCTGGTTTCAAAAAAAAAAAAAAACCAGAAAACGATTCAGTGTCACGTTCATTCAGAGAAAAAGGAGCGTGGTTATCACTCACCATTCTTAAACACTTCCTCTGGTCTATAAAATCATGCAGATTACTGTCTTTTACTAAATGCTTGGCATCTAGACTTTTCTGACAGCACTTTGAGCAAGAACCAGGACAGACAGAACCTCCCGGGATGGCGGAGCCAGCTCTGCCTGCAGGTTCAGAAGATGCCCGTCAACACAATCAGGCAGAAGGATCTTCTGTTGCCTGACAGAGGCACATGGTCCCCTGCACCCTCCCGTGGTGGCGCACGCTCACCCCCTACGGACAGCACCTGGTACAGACACCACTTCCAGAAGTCCTTCCACGCCTGTCCTGTGCTTCCCACTGCAGGAGACGCTACTGCACTCTTCTTACTGCTTACTGACTTCTCTGTACTTCCTGTTATCGATTTCAAACTCCTTGAGGATAGGTGCCGTATCTTCTCTCGGGCTGCTTACAAGTTTTCTTTGTCTTCGATGTTTTGTAGCTTAAGACTGGACTTGTTTGTATTTACACTTACTTAGGAGTCAGCGTGCTTATTTAATCTGAAAACTCGCAGTCCTTCCTTCCTCAAATACTGTTTTCCTTCGCCTTCTCTGTTCTCACCTTCTAAATATGCTATAGAATTTTCTCGTCCCAGCCTCCATGTCACAAAGTCTGATTCTCTCCAGCGGTATTTAATCTGCTCTGCTCTTCAACCTACCCCTTGGGATTCAAATCTAATGGCCGTATTTTTCACTTTTAGAAGTTCTTGTTAGTCCTTTTACGAATCTAAATAATCACTTACCACACCGTCCCATCTCTTTATTAAAGTTCCAATTCCTTCTTTTTTATGACTGTAACCATTTTAAACACAGTGACTTAATTGTTATTTCAGATTGTTCTGGGAGTGCTAATTGTCAGGCTTGTATTTGCTTACTCTCCCTCACCATGACTTCCTAATCTTTGAACATGAGCCCATCTAGTTGGGGTTGTTTTGTGTGCTCTGTGTGCCTCTTGGAAACAGGTTCAATGGCAGTCACTAGGGTTTAAGAGTTAAGGTGGAGAAGAGGAAAAGCAGCAATGTGTGTCTTTTATAAGCTGGTGGTGTCCAATGTGCTTCTTTCCGCCAGAGTCCTAGAGTCTGAATCTTACATTTATTTCTTGGGCAGGGATTCCCAAGTCACTCGGGTAGAATAAATCTGGACCTCCAACCCACTCACGGAATCCGCCTGGGGCTTTGATTTCTCACAGGTGACTTTATTTTCTCCCACCCAAGTTTCCAACTTGTTTCTTTGTTGCCTCACTGTTTATGGGTGGAGTTTTCTAATCCCCTTTTCATGGAAGGATAGCTCTTTGAAGCTCCAGGCTTTATGTAAGGGGCTCAGTTCCAGGTCCCAAGCCTCATATACATATGAGATCACATCTTTCGCCCTGAGTAGATCTTAGAAACCCAGTACCCAATTTCTAGGACCTGTATCCAGACTGAAATCCCAGAAGGCCATGGTTCTATCAGCCGAAACTTACTGTTCTGGCTTTGATTTTGATTTGTTTCTGGCACAAAAGGATTTCTGCTTTTTTTCATGCACAGGTATTAGAACAACTGGGCTGGGTGGGCATGGTGTTATTTTAGCCATGTCTATAATTTTAGAGAGGACGCAAGCCATTTGCAGCAGCACAACGTGGTGCTACAATCCTCCCACCTCACACCTTGACCATGGCTGTAAACACGGCACCTAGCACGGAAACGGTACTCAGTAAGTATTTTCTGAGAGGAAGTAAATTTCCAAGGCATGACTCTCCTTCTCTTCCCCAAAAGTCATGTCCAGGCTCCCTGCCTCATTTCTAGCCAAACAAGTCAGCCAGACCACCTGACATGCTACCATCAGAGATTTCTAGTTTATATCAAACAGACTGTTAACATATGAAAATACCAGAAGAGGTAATAATTGTATGTTCTTATCATAACTCTATAAGCATTTCTTTACCAGAATTTTTTTTCCTCTTGGAAACAGTTTCAATGGCAGTCTCTAAAGGCTTAAGAGTTGTTATAAGGTGGAGAAGAAGAGAAAGAAATCAATCATTGTGGACCACAGACACTGCTGAGGGATCCTGGCAGGTACAGCAAGGTGGGGGCTGTGGGAAGCCCAGAGACATCATGAAGACATAGGGACCTGGTGGCAGAGGGAAGGAGGGGAGAGTCTGGTGAGGTGGTCTGCGAGGGGCTACAAAGGAAACATCTGACTTCTGTGGGTTTGTGCCTGCGGCTGTCATCACCAGGCTCACTAGGCTCACTCAAGTTCAGCCTACAGCTTTGTAGTTATAATGCACAATCTTGGGCACAGCTTAATTATCAGGCCTGTCACTTGCTGAGAAAAGAAACAATTTAAAGTCCAGGAAAGGAGCTCAAGGTCAAAAAGAATCATCAGACTCAAGCCATGTGATGATGTACAGGACTCCAAAATAAAATGCAAGAATGTTGATCGTTTCTTTACAAAGAATGGCACAGATGTCCAAATATTTTGTACATGGTGAACAAATTTAAGAAAACATCAAAATTAGCCATGTGTCTACTATTTACAAAATGCAAGAGCACTGAAGCCTGAGTGACCTATAATAAGCTTTTTACTCTCCTTTAGGTAAAGAAAATGAACACAGAGCCAAAGGCATCATGTCTAAACACATTACTCTTCCTTTTATTTTAAAAGGCTATCTGCCATTTCTCTTCTCTTTAGAAGAAACAGACAAACCAATCGTCACAGTTTTAGCCATAACACAGATTCCTAAATTCAGTTCTGTAGGGAACAGTCAGCTAACGTCACTGAGCACTTTCTAGGTGCACAGAGTGAGCTGCTGGGAATATGAAAGAAACTAAGTCTTCCTTCTCTGCTCCAGGGGCCTGCAACCCAAGTGGTAGAAAAATGTCAGAAGTAGAACAAAGGTGTGGTGCAATGTGCTAAGGAGCCTGCAGGTGTAAAGTTCTACCTGGGGCCAATTCCAGCCAAGGAGTTTATATTTTACTCTCTGAAAACAATGGGAAACTATTAGAGCAGAAGAGTAAATGATCATATTCAGGGGTTAGCAAGAGCCCTCCTTGGCACTGTATGAGTTGACTAGAAGGGGAAAAACTCAACACAAAAATTTTAGTTGGGAAGGTTAAGGGGAACTTACATAAGACTATATTGTAGTCACTGTGAGAAGGAGAGAGAATCAATAAGATTTCAGATTAGAGTTGGTGCTACCCGGAGATCAATATTTCTTTTCAAATACTTAAAAAAAATCACAAACCACTGTAAGAAATCCATTTTAACATCATAACCCCAAGTACATGCTTATACATGTGTGAACATGTGTGTCCATAAACACGTGTGTGCATGCACATGTTCCTTACATACATACACACACAGATTTTATGAAACAGTAAGACAGGCTCTAAGCCCAAGGCACCGTCATTCTCATTATCCAGCAAAGGAAAATGAAAGCGACGAGAGGTGTTCTTAGATAGCTGATCTGTCCTATGTGGATGTTTCCTTTGCAACACTATTGATTTTAAGGTTGTTGTTGACTTGCGGCACCTTAATGTTGTCTGCATTACTTAAGTAATGATTTATCATTTGATGCGACTTGCTGTTCTTTTGTAGCCTCCTGGTTGATTACACTGCATGGCATAATTAGGTATTCATGAGCATATATCACAGCCAAGCTTTTAGCAAAGCTCCTTATCTGTGCGACTGATTCCTGCATGGTATTTCTGGAGTCAATCTGTTGCTACTCTTAAAATTAAATGAAAGAGGCTGCAATATCCAACTGTTAACTTTGTTTTATAGATTATTCTGTAAAATGCCTGAAGCCCTGGAACACAGTTTTTTGAAAAGCATTACGATGTGATGTTGATTTTGGTCTTGATGACCCTACCCTGCAGTTAGCCACTTGGCCTGCTCCTTGTGATTTCATAGGCAAGCAGAAGTGGACGCCTTTAGCCCGGAATGAATGTGTATATGGGTTTTCTGTTCCACTATCTCTAACAGGAGTTTCCTGGGAAACTCAATTACAAAGCGCTTTCACATATATTAATAGCTAACATTCACTGGGCATTAGAAATGTGCCAGGCACTGTGCTAAACACTTGATATGCATAATGTCAGTCTTCAAACCAGACCTGTAAGTACTGTTCATTTTATAGAAGCTGGAACTGATGCTTGGAAGAGTAAAAAAACCTGCCCAAGGCCACAAAGCCAAAAGGGGTGAGCCATGATTCAAATTCAGGTTTGTCTGTCTTTAGAAGCCAAACTCTTAACCAGTGGATTGTATTTCAGCTGTTCCTCTAAATACATTTTTTTGAGGCTTAGTGATACCAATTGATTTACTTGACCATCAGCAAATGAGTGGTAACACTAAGACTTGAACCCAAGCCATCAATGCTCAACCAGTGCCCCTCCCCCACTACCCCATAATTTAATACCCCTAACATCGCCCTAGGCAGCAGTATTCGTGGCAGACAAGCACATGGGAGGAAAAAAGAGAGAAAAAGCTACTTGAGGGTCATAGGCACAAAGTGAAGCTGACTCTCTCTTACTCTCTCTCTCCCACTTTAACATTTAAAGTCAAAAGGAAAACAGAGAAAGAATGCACAGTTAGATATGGCAGGGGGGAAAAAGTGAAACTAAATAAATATTACTTTAGCCTAATTTAAGGCAGCTGTATAATCTACATGCAAGGAGACAGAGAAAACAGTTCAAATGACAGAAAAGAGGTAGTATATGGATTAAACAAGAACACGTGTTTAAATATTTAAAGACCATCACAATCTTGATATGGAAAAGCCAATAATAAAAATGGAAATAAAGTTAATATATCTTTCCTTTAATGAGACAAGAATAAGGAAACGCATAAAAAGAAATTCTTAGTATTGGAAGCTCTAGAATGCAATCCCTCAGTGAGAGAAGAAATTCCATCAACTCGTCCACCATGGTTATAAAAGCGCACATTTACAGAAGACATTTTACAATCCACTCATGCACAGGTCTAGAAAATAGATCAATAACTTAAATCAATTGCTTTTAAACAGTTAATAAAAATCCTTCGCTAAAAACGATTATGAATATCAAAGTCCAATGAAGTCTTGCATGAACACTAAAAAATATTAATGTCCAAAAAATAGGTTTTTGAAAGCTAGTTAAGTAAAGCAATTTATCCCAATCTCTTCTACCTCAACAAGTTATTATTTCAGCTCTAACTGTGGTCATGTATTTTTGTTCTTGGATCTTTGCTTCCTTCTCTGGCAACATACTCAAGAATTTAAATAATTACTAGACTTTACAGAGCAGTAAATTCAATGGAATGTTTAAAAAAAAAACCCTAACTTATTTTTCAACAAATATTTGTAAATGGCAGTTGAAAGTAAGGTTACTTTTATTTAAACACTGTCACAGACCAGAGTCCCAATCTGAGAGGCAGTTTAAATGGAACACTACTTCAAAAGCAAAATTCATTATGATAAATGTGCCAAGTTGAATTAGAAATCTACTAATGCTAATTGGATAAATTCTGAATGTATTAAATTTCCAAAGATATTTTTATGAACCCTTTGCAATTTCCTATTAACACCCATGCATGGCTGCACTTTGTATGTCACCACAATTTGACACAATATAGGTTATTATGCTTAATGACTTTCGATCTCTCAGGGTGATTGCATAGTCTAAAGAAATGAGAAAAGCCTACAGTGTGAAAACACTACTTCGGAAAGGAAGGGAAAATGATATATGAAAAATCTTTAAGAGTACTAATAGAGGAAACATGGATTTGTTTTTTCCAAATGTAAGAATTACAGAGCTCATGGTCACCATTAAAACCTAATATACAAAAAACTGGAAATTGTCAGCCTATGGAAAATAGTTTTAAAAAGTCATGAATGGTTTTACAGATAAGTTCAAGGAAGGTTATCAATCAATTAATGATACTTCCATAGAGGTAAGTGAGCAAGTCCAGGGCATTTGGGCAACACCTTCCACCTCCCCGGCTAGGAAGATCAATGGCACTGAAGACAAGCCACCCTAGTTCACACTGATGTCCTGGCACTTCTGTCAGAAGCAGAACACAGCGCTTCATGGAAGAAGGGTCCAACAAGCAAGAACACCAATGTTCGTTTTCTTTTTAAGATTTTATTTATTTATTTGAGAGAAAGTATGAGTGGGGGTGGGGGGGGTAGAGGTGGGGTCGGGGGATGGGAGGAGGAGAGGCAGAGGAGGCAGAGGAGGCAGAGGAGGAAGCAGACTCCCCACTGAGCATGGAGCCCAAAGCAGAGCAGGGCTCCATCCCATGACCCTGAGATCATGACCTGAGCTGAAACCAAGAGTTGGACACTTAACCGACTGAGCCACCCAGGCGCCCCATAACACCAATGTTCTTACAAATCAAACTGACAGCAGAACAGAAAGAAAAACCCCACAGGCTTTGCATATATGGATATAAACACAGAGATCGCTGATAGAAAAGGAAAGGAAGGCCTCTACTTCCCTGCCTTAATGCCACCAATGGCTACAGAATGTATGCGAGTCTCTAACATCACTGAGACTTCCACGGTTCAAGACAACCTATACAGTATCACACAATGTTCTTATTCTAATGTCACTGACGTAGGGACCTCTGAAATGATAAACAAGGATACAGTGTTCAGTACAACTATGAAAATTAAATGTTATGACATTTTTTACAAGAGAAGAAAGCAACCTCGTAGCTTCATTCCTGGAATATTCTAGTGAGGGGTGGTGTCTGACCACAAAGCAGGGTGGAGTTAGGAATGTTTGGGTGTAAATGTATACACTGGACTGGCCTTCCCAGTTTCCAGTCACCCCTTCCCTATCTCTTCTCCCTCCCCATTCAGGGGGGTTTATGAGGGCATCTGCTTCACTAACTGAGCTCTTCTTTCCATTTCACATAAATACCTTTAGCCTGTTTGGCCTGTGTCTGATGTATGTTTAGTCTTCACAGAGGAGATGCTCAAGGCCAAAGATAAGATACGTGCCTTCTGCTCCACCTCTCAAAAAATACTTGCTGGGTGAGCAGGTAGGTAACAAGCCAAATTCCAATTTTCTTAATGCAGTGAAGACTTTCCCTATTGCACAAGACACAGTATGTTTCCAATGCACAGCATCTATTTTTGCACATCTGCCCAATAGCAGCTCAATTAAAAACAGACCCATCAGACTGACACAGTTTCCTTAACTGCTCAGTTCCTGTCATGCTGCAGATAGCAGAAAAGCACTTAACGGCAGCCACAAGGCAATTTTCCAGTAAGACTTGTTAATCTTTATACAGTCATCCTCGTGCAGCCATCAAAGTGAACTTAATGACAAATCAGTTAAAATAAATTACTCTTAGGAACTTGTAAGGATCGGATAAAAAGCAAACCATATGTGACATCTCTTCGGTCCTCCCCGTGACGGCATATAATTGTCACCATCTGTGCTGTTTACTCTATTCTGCCCAGCCTATGTGCCCCCCACATCCACTCTCTGCCCTTCTCCCTCCTGTGCTGGCCCCAGGAGGCTGACCTCTGTGGACCTCGGGACTGTATCTGCGTCAGTTTTGACCTTGCTCTCTGGCTTCCAGCTGGGCTCAGCCAATGGGAGGGACAGAAGAGCTCAGAGGCTGAAGGCAAGAGATGGCAGGGAGCTATCCTCCACCCTCCTCAGTGCTCGTGTGGTGAGGTGGCCACAGTTCTGTGTTACTGCGCCCCACTTATCCATCAGGCCCAGGTGTGCTCATAGCTTTCAGCTGTTGCTAACCCCTGGGTGCTTCACCAGTCCTTGCCCGCGTCGCTAGAAACAATCCTGTAATTACACACTCTTCAGTCTAAACATCTGTTGCTCGCCAAGACCCTGGCTGACATCGTGTCACCAGCCAGGGGCTCCAAGATGGGATCACTTACATGGACTGTGTGGACCAGATCAGCCACCAGACACTGCTTCAGCTTCTCGTCGCTGCTGGTCCCATGAAGCACCAAATCAGGCATGTACGTGGGGCAATAACCTGCCAGAAGTGAGCGGCCAAAGTTTCTTACATTTGGGTTGCTGATGCTCTGAGACCTAAAACAATATTGGTCCATTAGAATACACAATTAAAAATGTACTCCCTTCTTGCATTACAGTTGGAACAAAAACCCTAGTAACACAGGTCAGAAAAATAGATCCAGGGTGGTCCATTTCACCAATCCTCCAGGAAGTGGATCGTCGACGTGGGAAAGGAAGGGGATAGGAAGAGAAAAAGTATGTTTTGTTTTTTTTTTTGGATGGAATGGTAGAAAAAACAGTATTCTGATGGCTGGTTATGAGTTTGTTCTTGAACCTCCTATCAAACATCTACCAGGCCGTCTGTGTCAAGAGAGTGAAGGAAGAGAAAGTCTACCGAGGGGGGAAACTTGCCAAAAACCTGGCTTTAGGAACTCGACACATCTGCACAGGGTGGTGCCCACGACAGTGCAGAAGAACAGAAGAAATCTCTAATTACTGCTTTCAGTCATCACAGACCAAATAATCAACCTGATGGAGTGTTAAGGAAGAGGTGTTGTTTCCCAACCCCTTCCTGCTGCTCTGACCTGCAGGAGAGAAGCCACACGGTGAGGGGAATCCACCACCTCCGAGGCAAGGCATCTGCTGCCAGCCATCTAACTTCCACGCGGATGACAGAAAACTAAAACCCCTCTCGCCGCCACCACCTCCACCGTATCCTTTAGCTTCCCCAAATGTCACAAGAGTTGCGAAGGCAACAACTTGCCTCCTCCCTCAGAGAGCTCGGATGCACTAGGCCACAGTGATGGTCCTCGGAGAAAGGGGGGGCTTGAAGCTGTGTGCATCGGGTGGATAACACTGCTCCTCTCTGAGGAAAAAACCCATTATGTGTGAAACAGCCGACAGTACCTAACGTGCTCATGCGTGGTAAGTCAGAACCGCACCTGAACCCAGTTCCCAGTAACCTGCCAGTGTTACCTTGGCAGAGGCAGCTCCACCTCCAAGGACCCTTCAGTGCGGTCATCGCTGGGCTCTAGATTCAGCGAGGCTGACGCACACGCTTCCTCGTCACTGTCTCCAAGAGCGCTATCTGAGCTTTCGTTTCTGGGAATGTCTCCTTCCATCCTGAAGCTGGCCTTCCTGTCGGCATCCCCACAGGGGACATCTGCAGTGCCCGAGAAGCCAGAGGCCTGCTGTGCACACCTGCTTGGAACAGGCTGCATCAAAGGTCCTTCTGCAGCCTTCAAATGCAAACGTCTTGTTCCCTCCAGCGGCCTCGTTCCAGCTCCTGCCGCACGGCCCTCGGGTGCCAGCGAGTCAGCAGACTGGTCAGGCTGCCCAGCAGCATCTGCCACAGCCTCGGTTTTCATGCCTCTGTCCGCGGCAAAATCCCTCTCAGATTCACCTTCATCCCTCTCACAAGATGGACTCTGAGGACAGTGGACATTGTTTTGGAAGCCAGGTGTGAAGGAGCACCTAGAAACCTGCGGGTCCTGAGGCATGTCGGCGTCCATCCCGGGCTTAGCCGAGGGATGGCAGGCTAACTCCAGATATTGTCTACAGGCCGAGAGACGCTTCTCCATTTTTTTGGTGCGGCTTTCCAAGTCAGACTCTGGAGATACGGAGCTTCCAATTTGGAAAGTGACCTTTTCTAAGGGAGGTTTCTCCCAGGAATGTCTGTCAGGGCAAGGCCAGGCTGGTGACCGGTCTGTGAGTTTCCTGGGCATCTCCCCTTTCAACTCCTCACTGACAGTCTGCTGGCTGACCTTCGCTCCTGCCCCCAGCCCTTCACAGCTGGAGAGTCTTGAAGAGCTATCTCGCGGCACCTCCTTCTCACTTCCTTCCTCCCCACAAAATGTGCCCTGAGGTTTCCAGGAGCTGTCCGAGCCTGGCTCTTGGAATCCCATGCTGCAGGCCTGAGAACTCTGCTCTGGCCTTCTGTGTCCTTCTTTGTCAGGTTTAGAACACAGGTCTCTGATGTCAGAGCCCTCTGGGGACACATCCAGCCCCTCAGGCCTGGGGCTCCTTCCCTCAGCCATACTAGGTGGCAGGAGAGGGGGAAGGAGAGCAGGCTCACTCCTCACCGTGACCACCACATACTCAGATTCCTCCACTTCTCCCCTCTCCAAGGCTGTGGTGATGCTGCTCCCGTTTAACACCTGGTCACCTTCGCCGTGACTCCCACTCCAGGTCAGCTGGTTCTCTTGCAGCTCAGAGCAACGGAGAAAGTAGGTCAGGACATAAAGTATGCGTTGGACCAAATCCTTCTGCTTCCCCACCACGACAGTGCGAGTCAGCCTCACTGGAGAGCCAATGGCTCCGTAAAGATCACCTAGAGAGCAAAACAGACACAAAGAAAAGTCGTCTGGGGCAAGGCATGTCATGGATAGGTCAGCCTCTACGAGAGGACAGACGACTTACACTCCCAAATTAGAGCTGCTTCTTCACACACCTAGCTGAGGCAGAAAGGTAATTCCAGTAATGACCATGTTTTAGTTTTGCCTCTCTGATGGAAAGTGCGCCTGGAAAGGCTGATGCCCAGCAGGCTCGGGGCACGGGTACAGTGCTGGTGTACGCAGCCCCTCCCTGTGCTTGTCAGGTCTTCCAGGCAGCTCACGGGGCTGGCCGGCTCCCACTAAAGCCAGCGGCCTCAGTATGGGACCAAATCAAATACTGTATATTAAAAACTAGAATGATGAGGTTTTTTTTTTCCCAGAAGAATCCCAGGACAATAGGCCTTGGGGTAAAATCCAAATTCAGAGATCTCTGAATAAAAGTGCAGTGAATCAATTCAAAATACTTAATGAAATGGCCGCTCAGAACTCCCCCCCACACACACCCCAAGTAGAATCAATCTGATTAACAAGAAGAAATCATTTAGTCATGAATAATGAATCTGAGTATTTTCTATCACTTCACACGAAAACTCTACTGGAAGAAAATATGTCCCATAAGTTATATCCTGACAAGTTGATTAAAAACTACCTAATGAGCCACAAAAATTTAGCTTAAAGGTGGAAGAAGGCCAAATAAGGGCAAATGTGTCAATGAGCCCAGCATTATAAGCTTTTCATCCAAAGTGTTTAAGTGGCTATTGAAATTATTGCATTTGATAATCAGTTTATTACATTTGGTAAGTTGTACATTTGATGCTTTGATAATAACAGTGACACTTATAACAAAAAGCCAACATTTACTGACTATGTCGGCACAATGCTAAGTGTTTCACCTGGATTTATCTTGTTTGTATCTTAGAAACCGTTATGGGGATAATCAGAAGGCTGGAATACATCAAAACTTGAAAAGATACTAAATAAAGGAGAGGAGGTACATGGGTACAGTTATAAGTAAGAACTCAGGAAGTTAGAACTCATCTGAGAAATGGATCTAGAAAGGAGGGAATGCATTTCTATAAAGGCATATACTAGATAAAACTAATTAAATCGATAGATTAAGACAGGAAAAAGTGATGGAAACCATTAGGAAGTACTCCCCCGGGGAACCATCTGGAGAGCATTCCCTAGTGTCAGGCTACCACTCCTGACGACATACAGAGGGCAGGACACAACTGACTTTAAAAGATCCTCTCTATAAAAAAGACTACAGGTTAACAGAGCTTTATCTTTGAGGCTTTTGCAACTGACAAATCAAGAATTCAAAAAAAAAAAAAATAGCTCAGGACTATAGTCTGAGGCTAGGACGAGTCCTTCTGTTTGAGAAAACTTTCCTGACTGATCATTGCTGCACGGTGTCACAGTCATCTCGGGAATCCATGGGGCATGCTTGTTAAATCAGTCTCAGTGCTAATAAAGAAGATAACCATTACAGATCTGAAACCTGGTACAAAAAAACCACAGAGGAAAGAAAGGCCACTCAGAATGACAATACTGTCTTTCAGCAATGCAATTAACATTTGCTTTATACATTTTAATAACTAATAAATGGAAAAAAGAAAACAAGGAAAGCCATTAAAATATAATTTATAATAATTTAAACTATATAAAGTAATGACAGCAATATGTGTGAAAACCGTGCCTTTATTTTAGGGTCAACCTTCATAAAATAATGTATCATTAAAACAACAGACCTATAATATTCAAGATTTACAGGACCCTGAACTGGAAGACAATTTTTTGAGTCCCTGTGCTGACACAGCTACTAATTTTAGAGTAGATTCCTTTGTTTTCATGAGTATAATTTTACAAAATGAAGAAGTTGCACAAGAGGGCGAATAGACAACACTACTGAACTTAGAAATGGTTAAGATGCAAACGTTATGTTCTGGGCTTTTTTAAAACCACAATTTAAAATATAAATTTAAGGGACGCCTGGGTGGCTCAGTTGGTTAAGCATCTGTCTTTGGCTCAAATCATGCCAGGGTTCAAGTCCATGCACTGGGCTTCCTGCTCAGAAGGGAGGCTGGTTCTCCCTCTGCCTGCCCTGTGCGCTTTCTCTTTCTTTCACAAATAAATAAAATCTTTAAGAAACAAAAAAATAAAATATAAATTGAACTTTTAAAAAGAGAGAAGATGAGAAGATGACAGTGGGAAAAACAGGGTAAAAAGAGTTATCTGCAGGTGAAAGAGAGAGGCCAAAGGCAGAGTGTGCATGGAAGCAGGAAGGGATCTGGGTGTGGGGAGAGGAGAGACCCAAAGGGAAGGAGACAAAAGGGCACCAGCAGGAAGGCGCAGGAGGGAGTGGGAAGGAACGAGAAGGAGCGAAGAGCAGGCAGAGGAAGAGACAGAGCCTGCCCAGAGAAAAGAGAGGGGAGTCCAGAAGGAGGAAGGCGACAGAGAAAAGGGTTAGAAGGAGAAAGAGAGGAGGTGGGCAGTGAAGAGGTATAAACAGCAGAGAACCTGAGAGAAGCAGAAAGACGTGAAGAGGTAAGCAAAGCAGTGAGGGGGAGAAAAAGTATCAAGGAGACGGTGAAAAGATAGAAACTAGAAAGCTGAGAAACTGAGAATTCAGAAGCACTGTAAAGAGAGGGTGATAAACAGAGAGAGGGTGGGGGGCAATATGGAGGCAGAAACAGAGACAGAAGAAGAAACTGAGACAAAATTTTTATTAAGGGCTACTTACTCCTGGATGACATTCTTTTTTTTTTTTTTTAAGATTTTATTTATTTATTTGACAGAGAGACAGCCAGCGAGAGAGGGAACACAAGCAGGGGGAGTGGGAGAGGAAGAAGCAGGCCCACAGCGGAGGAGCCTGATGTGGGGCTTGATCCCGCAATGCCGGGATCACGCCCCGAGCCAAAGGCAGACGCCCAACGACTGAGCCACCCAGGGGCCCCCTGGATGACATTCTAATACACGTATATATGCTATGAAGTTCCCTTTACACAATGTTTCCCTAATCCCACGCATGGTAATTTATTGTATCTTTATTATTATTTAGTTCCAACTGTCTTCTAATTTCTCTTGTGAAGTATTCTTTGGTTTCTGGGTTACTTAAATGGGTTGTTTAATTTCTAAGCAGGTGGGAATTTTCTCCCTATCATTTTTTCTTATTCATTTATAGTCTAATTCCACTGCATTCTGAAAAATACAATTTAAACTTTAGGAGAAAAGAAAATGAAGAAATTTCAGACATTTTTACTTATATTAATTTAAACCAATGATCCCCAATGTTTTATGAGGAGAAAAGCTGCTTTTCACTTCCACAAATTCTTGAGGTCATTAGTGTCATAAGAGAGACCCACATGGAACTCCTTCATCAGTGGTGAAAGAAAGTGACTTTTTTTTTTTTTTTTAAAGATTTTATTTATTTATTTGACAGAGATAGAGACAGCCAGCGAGAGAGGGAACACAAGCAGGGGGAGTAGGGGAGGAAGAAGCAGGCTCATAGCGGAGGAGCCTGATGTGGGGCTTGATCCCATAACGCCGGGATCACACCCTGAGCTGAAGGCAGACGCTTAACCGCTGTGCCACCCAGGCGCCCCAGGAAAGTGACTTTCAAACTACACCTACCCATCCCAAGAGAGAAATGCATTTCTACTGCAGCCTCACTCACCCTCTGAAAGAAACACTTTACAAAACTGTATATGTGTCACTCTGATATTTTCTACTATATTGACCCTTCTAAATGCTTTTTTGACCCACTAAATTGCTTCCACAACCCACCAATGGCTGGTGATCCATTTGGAAAGCCCCTGCGTGGAGTGCTCGTGTGAGGCAGAGGGGAGGACGGCTGAGCTCCAGGAGCCTAAGCCAGGGAGGGTGTGAAGGGCTCAAGCGCTAGCTGCTTCCAGCTTCTCTCCTCCCTTCTCCGGCAATGCCAGGGAGCCAGGCAGAAGTGGGCACAGCAGTGGTACCGGTCCTGGCAAGTGCTCAGATAAGCCTTTGAAATAATTCAAGATAAAGTCCTTTCTATTATTTAGGAACCTGGATTAAAATTACATCCGCATCATTGTGTATTTCTAGAAACTTTTATTTTCCTGTTTATTGTGACTCAGTAAATATTTATTGAAAATAATAATAATTGGAAGTGGCTCCCCTGTCAAATTACTGAAGCCGCTTGATTTTCTGTAATAATGGAAACTCAACCATCATTTACATTTGGCTTTACAAAGCTATCACATGACTCTGTGCTAGGGTCTCAGCCCCTCTCACACTGCTGTCAATAGCCAGACCCTGGCTAGATTGTCTGAGGGAGGGAGGATTGGAGACTTTCAATAATACGTAACCTACTGGGGTACCGGGGTGGCTCAGTCAGTTAAGTGTCCGACTCTTGATTTCAGTTCAGGTCATAATCTCAGGGTCATGAGATCGAGTCCTGTGTCGGGCTCAGAGCTCAGTGGGGAGTCTGTTTGGGATTCTCTCTCTACCTCTCCCTCTGTCCCTACCCCCCAACTCATGAGTGCATTCATGCTCTCTCTCTCTCTCTAAATAAACAAATAAAATCTTTTAAAAAAAATAATACATGATCTACTAGATGACTGTGAGCCAATGGGAAAGGACTTTGCCTTGTTATACTGAACACAGGAAATTAATGGCTCTCAGTTAGTTAAATTTCAAATGAGAAGCATGTCTAATGACAGATACATTTATCTAATTAAATGCAAACTGCTTAATTAGCATTGTTTTTAAATGGGTGACCAGGCAGCATGGAACACCATGTTTCCTTAATACCAAGCCCCCTTCCCTTTGCCACTGAATGATACTACATTTTTTCAAGACTATTGTTCCATAACAAGAACAATAATGCTCCATCCTCCCCAGAACTGTATAACCCAGGGCGAGGCAAGCTCTGAGTTCTTTTCTGAGCTCAGTACTGACTGGTTGTATTAAATCCATTTTTAACATCCATAAATTCTTTAATTAGTTCATTTAACATGTGCCTATTATCCCCCTATCTGTGAGACATATTCTCTCTTTCTTACAACCAGGGCACAAGGGCAAGACATCTTTATTATCTATAATATGAGGACAATAGTAGTAGGTTTGGAATGAGAATCTAAGAAATTAGTAACATAAAAAGCACTAAAAACAATGCCTGGCTCACAGCGTCAGCTTTCATTATTGTTATTATAACATGCTGTTTTCTAAGATTAGAATGCGCCTCCCTAGGCTTCTGAAAATGTCTTTTTAACATTCCTCAAGTATGCTTTCCTTGAAAATCCCCTCCATCTTCTCACTTTGTCTCCTGGTGTCCCTCTAATGTCAATATCTTCACCAGCAGCATAAATAACAAAAGTACTGTATGTAGAACTAATTCCCACAGCAACCATGAACTAGTATCATCCCATTTTACAGATGATGAAACTGAGGCACAGAGAGTTCAGTGAAGTCACTTGCCCATGGAGACAAGATTTGATCTATGTAGTCCAGCTCTGGATCGCATGCTCTTAACCTTCACACTATACTGTCCCTCTCTTGCATCCTTCCACACACTCCTATCGAAGGAGTGATCAGGTTGTTTTGAGGTCGTCTGAATACAAATCTGCCACCTCCATTAGGCAGCTAGCTTCCCAAAGCTAAGCCATGTGTGTTAACTCCATATCCCTGGCATCCAGCATTGGCTCCGGATCAGAGTGAGCAGCAAGTATAACTTTGCCACTCTCTGTTTGATCAGTGAGAAGTCCCAGAGTAGACACGAACCCAAATAGGCCACTCTGCTGTCACAAGCCCCAAATTCTATAACCAACTGTGCCAAAGCATGAGGTTCCTATACCGTGCCTAAGTACGAAGCTGTAAGGGAATACACACCACCAACTAATTGCAAGGAAGCAGTACAGAGAAAGACAAGGTTCCTAACATAAGCCAAAATTATAAAGCTAGTAAAATTAGAGTGCATTACTTTCTTTTTTCTATTTTTTTCCTATCATGTCCATCCTTGAAAACAGTGGTTCTCAGCCAGGGAGTGTCTTGTTGCCCAAGAACAATGTCTGGAGACATATTTGATTATCCTAACTCTAAAGGGAGTTTTTCCCAGGTAGCTAGTGAACAGAGCCCAGTGACGCTGCTAGACATCCTACAACATACAAGACAGTCCCCACCCCCACCCCTCAACCCTGCCCCCAAAGAATGATCTAGTCCAAACATAACGATGCTGAGCTTAAGAAACCCTGCTCTAGGATGAACTGCCACTGTGGTAGAGAGGTGGGAGAACAGTTGACCTGTACTGCTTTAGCGGAGCACAACAAAGCTGCCAGCAGTGGGAAGGAGAAGAACATACAGACTTACAACTAGAATCTGTGGGCCAGGCTCCTACTGCCTGTCCGCCCAATGACAACTCCTGAATCGCCGGGATGGAGAGCCAATATCCACAAAAAACTCAAGCATTTTCTCCACTCCATCCCACAGAGTCTCTCAATAGTCAAATTAGGTACTAACCCAGCTGTGCCCAGAGAGGATTATATGGATGTGTTTTGGCCAGCGTGTTCACTGACTGAGAGGTGCGTTTCTCTGAGAAGGCTCTAATGGGTGGGTGATCAACAGGCATGACAGTCGGTACCCAGGCCAGGTGGTAGGTTAACACTGCAGTCAGTAAGGCAGCAAAAAACCTTGGAGAAATGGAAGAAAATACAACCAGATGAGTCAAAGCAGGAAGAATATGTCACATGCAGCAAATACACTGGCTATGGAAGTTGCACTCAAGGCTCCAGAGAGTTGACGCTTACTGGTTTTTGTTGATCTGTTCTATCAGAAGTGTAAACTCCTTGAGAAAGCGCTGGCAGAGTTGGGTTTTTTCCAAAGTGCTGGACATCATGGTAAGCCATACAGGTTCAGCTATCCTTGGAACAGAGTATAAGTTCCAGAT
Source organism: Ursus maritimus (assembly GCF_017311325.1). NCBI lineage: Eukaryota > Metazoa > Chordata > Mammalia > Carnivora > Ursidae > Ursus > Ursus maritimus. Next base: position 46,610,923 of record NW_024423453.1, on the reverse strand, counting down.
TGTTCCTCTACAGAAAAGAGAAGGGATACACAAAGCTGTCACAAATATCATTTTGGATACTCTCTGTATAAAGGAATAAAGATGAAAACAATAATCTGAAACTTTGCGGCCCTTAAGGGATTCAAGCAGTATGTAAGTCAGAGACCGGCAAACTATGATCCACAAGCCAAATCTCACCACCACCTTTTTTGTAGATAACATTTTATTGGAACATAGCCACGCTCATTTGTTTACATATTATCTGTCGCTGCTTTTACATAATGGCAAAGTTGAGTAGCTATGACAGAGGCCTTTTACAGAAAAGGTATACTAACCCTTGACATAAAATATTCATTTTTAAAGCAATTTGTTTTCACAAAGCCTAGTATAGAACTTTATGGCTATTTTTTTAAGATTTTATTTATTTGTCAGAGAGAGCACAAGTGGGGGAACAGCAGGCAGAGGGAGAAGTAGGCTCCCCGCTGAGCAAGGAGCCCGACGCGGGACTCAATCCCGGGACCCTGAGCTGAGCTGAAGGCAGACGCTTAACTGAGCCACCCAGGAATCCTGACAGCTGTTTAGATAGGTAGATAGATAGATAGATAGATAGATAGATAGGGAGGAAGGAAGGAAGGAAGGAAGGAAGGAAGGAAGGAAGGAAGGAAGGAAGGGGCAAAAGGAAGAAAGAAAGTACATGCTATATCAAAAATGTGACCAAAGGCAACTCAACACTCATCAATTGCTAGCTGGTGCTTTAGTTCTCGAAACCAAAGCATTCTGTTCATTTCAGATGGAAAAACTACAGTAAGTGGCTCTTCTTCACTATAATATATATACTGAGTTTTTATAAGGATTAACGGAATCAAATTCTTAGAACTATAAGCTATTAGCAAAACTGACTAATATAGTTCTATCACCTTACCAATTCAGAAACAGCCCTAGAGAAGTTAAGTTACTTGTATAAAACAATGAACGACAAGGTCAGGATGAGACTTCAGGTCTCCTAACACCTGGTGCCCAGGGTTTTACTGCAAGCTTCATGACTCACAAGCATATTTCAAAGAACACACGAACTTAGCTTGGGATCTCCACTGGAGAACACATCCACTCCAAGTTAGAGAGCTGAGACATATTCTGACTTGATTTTCTGGGCTTGAGATGCAATAGAATTCCACCTTGGCCAAAAACCTTTGCTGAGTTAGGCAGCAATGACAAGTTAAAGTCACATGGAACTGGGATTTATTTACTAAAACTAAAGTCTCCAATTGCTAACACTTTACTTTGTCACCGTTTCTGGAGGGGCAGACTGCTGAAGAAAGAGTAAGACTTGTCTATGAACAAGTGAGGCTCTCTGGTTCTGTGTTTTCAGATTCCTGACCTCTGAAAAATTAATACTTTCATTAAACTAGCCACAACTTCATGCTATTTTCAACTATATGACTTAGGTCTTAACAACCACCAGATAATGACTGATGTGTTACTTCAGTACTTTATACATAACCCAGGATTCAAAAACTACTGAGGATTTTGCTCCAAGAAGCATTACAGAATTCACCTTAAGTATCAAAAAAGTGTTCTAAAATTCTAAGAACTGTAAAAAATATTTTTTTAAAGATTTTATTTATTTATTTGACAGAGAGAGACAGCCAGCGAGAGAGGGAACACAAGCAGGGGGAGTGGGAGAGGAAGAAGCAGGCTCCCAGTGGAGCAGGGAGACCGATGCGGGGCTTGATCCCAGGAGCCTGGGATCACGCCCTGGGCCGAAGGCAGACGCTTAATTAGCCACCCAGGCATCCCCTGCAAAAAATATTTTTATCCTTCAGCTACAGAGTTAACAGTTTGACTCATTAGCTCATGACCCATTTGGAGTGTGATTCCACTCCCCATCAAGAAACCAGCTCAGAGAAACGGTGTGAGAACGCCAGCTCAGCACCATGAAGGAGAACCCCACCCACTACACTACACCTTCCCACCCAGATACCAGGAGCAAGGACAATAGAAAAGCAGTCTCAGGAGTACAAAGATCATGAATGAAAAACTGACAACGAAGACTCACTAGGGTGATCATATAATTTGGTGTCCAGACCAGGACACTTGCAAGAGGACACTGGGTACAAACAAGGATCATCCTGGCAGACTGGAAGGTTTACATCCCTGACATACACTCTCTCTCCAGCTACGCTGTGGATAAGCAGCCCTGAACCCAGGTTTCCACATCTGTAAAATGGGGCTAGTTAATAGTACTTACTGGCAGGGCTTTTTTGAGGATGACATGAAATAACAGACTTGTAAGAGACACCTAAATATTAGTTTTCTCCATTTATCCTGTTAAAAGCAATCAAAGACTGGATGACAGGCAGCAATGTGGATTACACAGCGCTGAGTGACCTAAACTTTTTGCTCCAGTTGATCTCGATTTCCATCTTGAGGGAAGAAGCTGCTAGGTCAGTAATAACCGCCGGCCCCGTGATTCTTCCACGTAATGGTCTCTATGTATCTCTAGACCCTCGGCTGCCGTGGCTACTGCCATTTATCAATTTACCCTCTGGGGTTTGCCAGACGCTGCCGATATACCTGAATTCTCCCAGAGCTTCCATCAGACGGCTGACGTAGAACTGGACACGGAGACTTGATTCTGCTATCTTCCTGCAGGAGATCATGGCCTTCGTGGAAGAGAAAACAAACCAAATTACTCTCCGAGAAGAAATTCCTTTATAACTGTCTACTACTGGGCTTTTGTTAATAAAATAATATTATAACCCAAACACTCAGTGTGGTAATGACTTAAGGCATCAGGAAGCAGTGATCTCCTTTCCTGAAATACTCTAGTATCTGATATCTGCTATCAATGTGCCTAAGGGTCTATTCCTGTTACAATTTAACTTCTCTAAAAAAGTGATCTGATACATAAACCATGAGATGCTACCTTAAAGCCCCCTAATCACTTCTCTATTTGACACCAGAACTACATTCTTATTACCTTTTCAATGGCACTCTTCAACCTGTTCATGTGAGATTCAAACAGGGGAAAATGAGAAAAAAAGAAGTCCTGGAAATTCCTCTGTGCTTCTTCTTTCTCACACAGAGAAAAGATGATGCTTATGGCAATTTTCTTCCTCCGAACTATGGCCGGATTAGAACTGCAGGTTTCTTCAGCCAGGCTGAATGTCTCATCTGTCGACCTGAAGGAAAAGTAAGTTTGAAAAGTTGCCATGCATCAAAAAATCACATTGAGGATAAACTGTAATGCCAGGGGATGACATTCAGAAAGCGAACCCAGAACTCTCAGAGTCTTAAACAAGAGTTGTCTGCTTCCAATTCATTCTCTTCTCTAATTCTCTGTCATGAAAAATGAAAACATCAACTTACCACATGGTATTTTCTAACATGAAAAGAAACTTAAATAAAACCTAAAAGTAACTTTAAATGTCCTCTTGTTAGACTCTTAGTCTTTTTCCCTCGGATTATTTTACATCAGACTGGTGGTATTTGGGGAGGGGGGAAGACACATCTGGTCACTCAAAACACAGGCCCTTTGTTTTGGTTGATAGATACCAATAGATAGGAACATTAGAAGGGAAATGATCCTGTGGTATTCTGTTTAACCAATGCGTCATGTTTGGAAATTTACTGGTGGTTGAGGCTTACTTTCCCAAGGCTATTAAAACCATTAGATGAAGTAACTCCAGTAAATGTTCAGATTAAGCCATGCAATTGATTAAGCTCTCTGGGAAATCCCCCAAGCAGAAAGATGTATCTCTCATCTGGGTAGTCAAGTTCTCAAAAAAACTTAAGATTCTTTTGAGAGACTCTGCTTATATGAAAAGGGAGAATCATGAAGCCAGTAAATTATGAGTATGTTCTCAATCTATTTTAAGGGATAAGACTCACAAATATGACCTAACCCTGCTTCTTACTGAACTACTCTGAAAAACCAACATTGACTACCTCATAGCTACTAACAGCAAAACTGAAAATAATTTTTTTTTTTTTGCACAAAGATACCAAAAGCAAAGTACATAATACATTGCACATGAAAGCACCTTGCCTGGCACATAGGAGGTATGCGATTAACTTTCTCTTTCTCACCGATTTTCACTGTTTAGTCTCATTATCTCCGCCAATATGGGAGGGTACTCCTTCCTGTTTTCTTTACCACAAATTACCACAAAACAATTACTTATGCTTGGCAGGAGTCAAGGCAGTTGGCCTTCATACTCCTGATCTTAAACTCATTTGGTACTCTACGACTCACAGCCTATAATGTTCCTGTGATTTCAAACATATCCATATCTTTGAAAACATGCATACATCAAAAGTTTTATGGTCAGCAAAGCCATTTTACTTTTGAAGGAAAGGAGATAGACATCTCGTTCTAAGCTCAGAAAGGATATGCTATTGTTCCTCTTAACTTTAAGCAAGATCCCCGAGATGCAGATGTGGCTGATAAATCAGTACTAGGCTCTCACTAACACACACGCCACTGGCAGGACATGAACTCCAGGTGCTGCTGGAGATGCTGTGCGTTGTAACAAACCATCAACAGTTTTTTCTGAAAAATTCCTAGATCCTAATCATCTGCTCATCAGAAAAAAAATCTTGAGCCTCTTTTAGAATTTTACTTAATTTCATGCAATGAAATTTCATATGGCGAATACTCTTCTTTTCCCAAAGTACCTGTACTGTAACTTTGTTTTTTGCACGTTTATTTCTGTTTTTATGTAGGAAGTTCTGAGCTTATACATGGCCAACACTTCCTTGCAACACTTTTCTTGTCTGGCATCTCATTTTTTCTCTTCTTTTTCAAAAGTAAAATGACCATTTCAGTCCATTCACCTTCAGCCAATGTGGTCCTTAATAATGAAATTGTAATAAACACTTAACCGTATGCAGGTTTGTGCCTCATCTTCATCTCGCTTATAAACAATCACTAACTCATCTTAACGTAGCAGAGAGTGCCACCTGCTGCATTTCTGAAAAATCTCCATAGCTGCAACAGTGTGGATAGCTCTTACATGCTTCGCTGTCTCTCTCTCTACTGACTTCCAAAGCAACTGAGCTTCATTCTGTAGTCTTGGATCAACCACACAAACTAGAATAAATCAGTTCACACAGTACTGTGATTATATTCTGGAGATTATTCCACAATGAAAGAACGTTTCAGAATGTTTTAAAGCATTTGAGTATGTACCCTAATACTTTATCGTCTCCTCCTCACCCTCAAGTCACCACGTAAGGTACACAGGCCTTTTTGCAAATGTGGAAACTGAGGCAGAGGCATTCATCAACTTGCTTCAGGAACAGAAAGCTTCATAGTGACCATGCTGGAGCTAGAACCCAGGGTTTCTGTCTTCTAAGCTAGGCTCATTGCCTAGACATTGGCAGTGAGCAGGGACCCGGCCCCGTGTTGGATCCATCTGCTGTCTTCACGCCATCAGGTACATCCTGCCAGCTGGAGCACGAAGAGAAAATAGGTGGGAGCAAGCACACCAGCTGACAGGACTTCAGGTCAAGGAAAGACCACTGCTATGCACTTAAGTTTTCTCCTTACAAAAAAATCAAATAGAATTTTGTTGACACTTATGAATAAGTATTTACATACATTATTTTTACCTCAATATCATAAATAAAGCAAAAACTATGATTATTTAAGTACCTCTCAAGGATCTATAGTTGATATCAGGGCTGCTTAGTCTGTTTTTGTCAGCTTTGAACTTAATCTGAATCTATGTATTATATTGGGACATAGGAAATTGCCATTTTTGTAGGTCAGAAAACAAACCCACAGCAACTTTATATGGTTGGTTCAATTTAGTAATTCAAATCAAGGAGCGCCTGGGTGGCACAGCGGTTAAGCGTCTGCCTTCGGCTCAGGGCGTGATCCCGGCGTTATGGGATCGAGCCCCACATCAGGCTCCTCCACTAGGAGCCTGCTTCTTCCTCTCCCACTCCCCCTGCTTGTGTTCCCTCTCTCGCTGGCTGTCTCTATCTCTGTTGAATAAAATAATATAAAATCTTTAAAAAAAAATAATTCAAATCAAAAGCCCTTCTGGGTATTTAATACCTTGGTCCTTTAGGGTTTCTCTTACCTCACTAAGGGATGAAATCTCTGCAGTTTCTCTTCTATTACAGGTGGTACTTCCCCACCAGGTGGGAAATGCCCAAACTTGACTCCCCATCCAGTAACCAAAATTTACCACCTGGCACAGCAAGGGGCCTGGAGACAGGAGTATCCAGTGCACAACCAACTGTTAAGGATTGTGAAATCATCCTTTTTACCTTTAACTCTCTTAGGAAGTTTTTGATTACTGTGAATTTTCTCTCAAAGCCAGAGGCAATCATATATTTGGAACCCACTGTTCTTCTGTCTAGCAGAAAAAAATTAATTTTCCTACCTGCATACCTGCCAAAAGTAAGAGATCAACTGCAACATCTTTAAATGAAGGGATCTTCACAGGCGTAGTGATCAATTCAAAATGTCAGCTGCACTGACGTTCTCTATGTGTCAGCTTCATGGGCATGAGACCCCACTCACACAGAGTCCCTTTCCCGGATGGGCTCTAAGGCCTGATTTAATGTTTTGCGGTTGCCATCTTGAATTCTTAGTAATTTTATCTTTGAGCCTGTATTCTAGAAGTGAAGTCTGATGGGACAATGAAGCATGTGAATGAGCAGTGAAGACACCGGGCTGCAGAGTGCACAGCGGGCTCAGGCCTAAGGGCATATAACCCAGACGCTGAGCCACTGGCTGGGCAGCCAGGCACACACCCACATGTCTGAAAAGTCCAGGGTGCCAGGAGGCCCCAAGGTGGTAAACCTGGGACCTGAGCCCAGACTGGTGGCTGTGACAGCAGCAGCAGAAGCAGCAGCGACCACAGCCATGGGAGAGAGGAAGGACTTGGGTAGTGCCGTGACCCATGGTGTGAGGCCAGCTTACCCATTCATCATTGGAACCTGTCCCTATAGAGTGTGCACAAACATTTAATTCTCTGACCCAAGCCCCAAGATAGTAAATTATCACAAAGAGACTACAGTAGACATTGCGCTAAAGCATATTCAGGAATAATCAGAATTCTTCAGTTTTATCAAAATTTCCAGTTTTGAAAACTATTGCAACATTGCAAAGTAAGTATCTACAGGCATAGAAACAAATTAAATGTAAAGCTTGTTGCACTGGACAGAAAAAAAACCCCACTATTTTCATATGAAGCTTCAGATAAACAAATTATTAATAAGGAAGCCCACTTTAAAATTAATTTTCCTTTTAATTCAAGATGCAGTGATAGAATGCAAAAACAGGCATTTTGAATTATATACAACTCATGAAGACACTTTCAGTTGCTTTTAAGACCTCCATAAGTTACAGAAAATGTCAGAGGAGACATTAAAATAACTTTGTATAAATTTACATTTAAAATTAAATTCAGTCTTAAACAAAATGGATTTGTGTGAAGAATTAAATCTTTTTAGAAAAACTGTTCCATAAGAATCATCAGATCTAGATGTACCGAAATTTATATTTTGAAAGTTTATCAGAAACTTAATCCAATGTTTTCATAACCCATAAAGTTTCAGTAACAGTTATATCAGCAGAAAGATCTTTCTCAAAAAATTGTCAAAAATTACTTGCCATCTTGCATTTGCCAAGAGTGATTAACGCTGCTTTCAATTATATCAACTGAAAGCAAAGTTGCTAAAAAGTATAAATTTTGATAACCTAACAAATGAAGATAGAAAAGTGTGCCAGAGAAGTCTTGATGAATCAAAATATAGCATTATTATTTATTATATTATGTAAAAATATGATACCAAAATATTATTTCTTGCAATTTGTAAGTTTATATTTAATTCATATTTCACTACTCCTATTACATTTTGTAGTAAAATTTTTTAAAAGAAAAGCTTTACATTTTAGTACCTTTAACAGCCCTTTTCCCCACTTTTTGAACAAAGGGGCTCTGCATTTTCATTTTTGAACCAAAGGTATTTATTTTAGGTGTAAGTTTAGTAGAGATTCATTAGTTCCCAAAGCCAGATCTCAATTCAAATTAGAGTTCTGAAGAATTTTCAGAGGAGTGGGCTGAAGAATGCTATTCAACTTTGGATTTAAACCTGAAGGGATAGGGGGAGCATGGGTGGTTTGGTCGGTTAAGTGTCTGCCTTCGGCTCAGGTCACGATCCCAGGATCCCGGGATCCAGCCCCACATCGAGCCCCACATCAGGCTCTCTGCTCAGTGCGGAGCCTGCTTCTCCCACTTGCTCTGCCTACTTGTGGCTGCTCTTTCTGTCAAATAAATAAATAAATAAATAATCTTAAAAAAAACAAAAAACAAAAACCTGAAGGGATGGAAAAACATTTTTAGTAAAGAGATGTCTAAAGGGGAAGGCTTCTACAACCCATCATTCTCTTCAATCACAGAAGCTGTTGTAAGGACAGTGAGGATGGTGGGATGCCTTCTCCTGACAACTGCAGCGATGGCAATCATAATGATGGCAATAATTGTAAATAAGTCCTACTGGCCAATATTTTCTTTACTATATCTTGTCTTACCTTGGCCTGACTTGCTGTATGTCATTTAACTTTCCCAACAACACTGTGAGGCTGGTACTAGTACGATGATAATGCGGACGAGGAAGCAACACTTTGCATGCAGATTAATTCGCTGTCATGTACACCCTAGTGAACGGCAGAGCTAGGACCTGTCCTCACACCGAATTCTGAGCTCTTAACCATTCCACTCAAAGCCCACCAACCACAAAGCAGTTCCTCGGTGAGTGAAGCAGCTCTATTTTTTTCTTGTTGTCGAGCTTGCTAGGACTGTGAGAACAACAGGAGAGAGGCAAGCATCCTGACATGTGCTACACACAGGCCCTGACCCTCGTCTCTTGGCTTGCCCTTTAAGCACCATCTCTCCCATGAAGGGGTCTCCAATTCCCCGCCTGACCACCAGCAAGTGTTCTCTCCCTCCTCTGAATCCCAAAGCACTCGATGCCCCGCCTACGGCATTTGTAGTTCAACATCTTTGCGCTGTTGTTTATGTGTATATGCTCTTCCCCTAGTCAATAAACTATACTAATGGTCCACAGATGCAGGTGTATATCTGAGTCATCTTTACACCCTCACAGACCCCTACACACAGTGATTACTAGCAGACTCATTAAATCAAACAACTGACATGTAAATCTTTATAGATACGACCTATGTTAATTCCCTTTTAAGGTTTTGGGTTATAGGGAGAAGGAGGTGGAAGCTACTGATGTAACATCATAATAAGCCAAAACGTATGTTTTCTAAAACAAGTAAACTTTAAATCTAAAATTCAACTGCAATGAAGGAAGAATATACCTCGATGCCATCTTTATAATCAGATTCATGACCATTTCACATTTAAGAATTTAAGTTTTCTGAAAACAGTATGTCACAATTCTTGAGTTCGTATGTTTTCAAAGACCGCATTGGTGTCACAGTAAGCCAAGGAAGGGATTTATTCCACCCTTCTAACTCACGAGAGCTACAACTGGAAGGGAGCCAATTCAAAGAGGGACCATACTCATTTTAAATTAACACCAAGTCTCGCTCACGGCTCATGTTTCCCAGTGTCTTCCAAACCAGACTGGTTTTCAGCTTTTATATTTACTGTTTATAAAACTTCTAACTTACTCATTTTCAGCCTAAGCTGAAGCTAATCCAGCTGTTTTAGTTCTTTTTCCACTAGCAACAGGTGAGCGCTGCCAGTTTGTTCAAGCGGTCTACAACTAGTACCTTTCTCAGCAAGAACAAGCTTGCAACTCACCTCCTTGGAATGATGCCATTTTCCAAACTGGTTGTCTGACTTCGAAGCCAGCGGCGCTGGTAACTGCTGGAAGAGGATGTAGAGGAGCTTGGAGATGGAAAAGGTGTAATCAAAAGGCTGCTTAGTGAGGCTATAAGGAAGAAAAGTTGAAAATTTAAAGTTGAGGTAAATGAATCCTCATGTAGCTACACAAAATCATATGTGCCAAGTGACCTAAATTTTCAGGTTCTACCAGTCACATCCAGCAGGGGGAGACTCTAACTTCTCTCTTACTAAGACTTCTGTACCGCAAAGAAAACTCCTTTAAGAAGGAAAATAAATTTTAAAATAGGGATTACAGACTACCAAACACACCAATTATCAGGCCCTATATTTCAAAGGCAGCATAATTATTAGTCACTTAACCAGAATGCAGATTTCTGATAAAAATAGTCCACATAGCATAACTGTTTATATTGCTACCTGATAACTAATGTTACACACGATGTTTATTTACATGTCCTCTTAACTACTTCTTCACTCCTATTTTGAAGTGAAATCTAGGCAAGTAAGTAGTTTCTTCACAGAGCATCCCCTCTCCTATTGCCTATCTCCAAATACACAATACTTATCCTCCTTCCCTCCACCAACCAGCTCCCCCACTAACCCATCACCACTCCCCTTGGCTGCGAAAAAGCAACCTCTAGTCTTAAATGTATTTTCTGCTTGGATTACTTACTTGCCTCGGGGCCTCTCTCTGCTTCTTTTTGCTATATAGGATTAGATGCCTACAGCCCAGACTTCTCTAACAGGCAGGGAAGGACTGGTCCCTTTCAGGGTAGGCAAAGGAATTCTTACAAATCAGAGCTGCTTGATGGATGTCCACTAGTTTGGAAGAATGAAAGAAGAGATAGACTATTTTCCTTTTACTTTCCTCAGGCTAAGGCATTAGACACTGAAATGTCATTCAGTCCAGTGGAAAAGGAAATGAGGTGCTATGAAAAGCTGGTCAGTGTTTTCAGAGGCAAATCACAGACAAAGGAAATTGATTTCAGCACACATAGTATACTATGCTCATGGATATCACGTGAAAAGGCATTTCCCCATATGAAGTTTTACATTTTAATTTACACTTTTATAGGTAGATGTACATTACATGACTCCTTGACCTGATTTCTTAAATACTACAAGAATTACTTGGCTGTTAGTCAATACTCAATAAGCAAATGCTGGAGTGTGTACAATGTGCCAGGTGTGCCAGGCAACTGGGTTGCAGTGGTGGACAAGTCAGACATATATTTGCCTGCACGGAGCTTCAAGTCTACATGAACAGCAGTGAACTTGCCAGGCTACAAAATCAGATGTAGAATGGCTCAAGGTTCTTTCCGCAACAGAGGTATACCGAGATACTTTTCTTCTAATCTAGTCAACACTTGTAACAAGTTTGTTTGGTAGATCTAAATCATCTTTGTATCCCTTGTATCCAGGACAGCCCCCTGGATAATTTATTAAAGCAATTAATAAATTCTTAGTGAATGTATGGCACTTCTTCACTACAGTATTGCCCAGTTATGGCTGGCACCAACAGTCTGCCTCTGTTCTGACCTGGTTTCACCCTTTGAAGCTGGACTTAAATCTCCAAAATCAAATCCATATTTGAATTATCAGTGGTGGGTAACTTTACTGAGAATTTTGAAGGGAGACAGAGTAGAGTTTTACTTAATAAAAAGTGCCAATCAGACATTTGTGCCCCACCCCCAAGCTCTAAAAGTCCCCTATAAGGTACATAAGCTCCTCATTCCCTATTCCTAAATCTTCAGGGTCCCCTGTCTCTCTTCCTATCTTACACTGATCAAGTCAACTTCTTGTCAGGTGGACGACAGGTAGTACTTGTATTATAAACATTTTTTCCCTGTCACAGAAGCAAGATGGAAATGACTCTGAGGGCCAAATCTATTCTGGAAATTGTATGTATTGCTATATAATTCAGTTTAGCAAACTGAGTGAAAGCCCAGGCTCCCGGTTCAAATCCTATCTCTGCCCCTCACCAGTTGTAATACCTGGGCAGTTTCTTAACCTGTCAGCTTTCTCATCTGTAAAATGAGGACAGTAAAGTATCACATCTCAGTATTTTTCATGAGAACTGCAATCTGCTAGTGAGTTGTGAATTACTTAGTGAACTGACACCAATAGTTAAAAGAAAACAAGAGTATATTGCAATGCTAATATTAACTGATGAAACTTGTTATACATAAAGATGTTTGTTGCTGAATCATAACATAAAATGCATTAGCATGAACTGCAGACAAAAGAAAAGTTTGAGAAGTACTGACCTATTTCATAAGGTTTCTGCGAGGATTAAACAAATCAATACACTTAGTCCAGTGCCCTACACAATAAATGCTGGCTATTTACTCCCTCTGATAATTCCTGAACAGGAAAGCTAAGTAACACATTCCAGAGTACTAAAAGGTTATTGGTTCTGATTAGTTATCATAAAACCACCTAGGACTTGTAATAGACACATGAAAGGGAAAGGAAAAAATTAAAATAATAAAATAACAGAAAGAATATTCTTTTTTTTCATTATAAAATTCTGAATAAAAATTTGTAACGTATACAAATGAAATATTAAGCTAAAAGTGTTGGCTTAAAGGAAACAGTCAGAAAAACTAAGAGGCAGCCCACGGAATGGGAGAATATATTTGCAAATGACACTACAGATAAAGGACTGGTATCCAAGATCTACAAAGAACTTCTCAAACTCAATACACGAGAAACAAATAAACAAATCAAAAAATGGGCAGAAGATATGAACAGACACTTTTCCAATGAAGACATACAAATGGCTAACAGACACATGAAAAAATGTTTTCAAAATCATTAGCCATCAAGGAAATTTAAATCAAAACCACATTGAGATACCACCTTACGCCAGTTAGAATGGCAAAAATAGACAAGGCAAGAAACAACAATTGTTGGAGAGGATGTGGAGAAAGGGGATCCCTCCTACATTGTTGGTGGGAATGCAAGTTGGTACAGCCACTCTGGAAAACAGTGTGGAGGTCCCTTAAAAAGTTAAAAATTGAGCTACCCTATGATCCAGCCATTGCACTACTGGGTGTTTACCCCAAAGATACAGACGTAGTGAAGAGAAGGGCCATATGCACCCCAATGTTCATAGCAGCAATGTCCACAATAGCTAAATCGTGGAAGGAGCCGAGATGCCCTTCAACAGATGACTGGATTAAGAAGTTGTGGTCCATATATACAATGGAATATTACTCAGCTATCAGAAAGAACGATTTCTCAACATTTGCTGCAACATGGACGGCACTGGAGGAGATAATGCTAAGTGAAATAAGTCAAGCAGAGAAAGACAACTATCATATGATTTCTCTCATCTATGGAACATAAGAACTAGGATGATTGGTAGGGGAAGAAAGGGATAAAGAAAGGGGGGGTAATCAGAAGGGGGAATGAAACATGAGAGACTGTGGACTATGAGAAACAAACTGAGGGCCTCAGAGGGGAGGGGGGTGGGGGAATGGGATAGACTGGTGATGGGTAGTAAGGAGGGCACGTATTGCATGGTGCACTGGGTGTTATACACAACTAATGAATCATCGAGCCTTACATCGGAATCCGGGGATGTACTGTATGGTGACTAACATAATATAAAAAAAAAAAAAAAAAAAAGTGCTGGCTTAGGGCTACCCAGCATTTCCTTATCAAAAATATTTTAATATTATTTAATACGATTTTTACATTAAAGTATTGTGGTATATCATTGTCATGTCATTGTGAGGAGGCCCCTTATTTCCTCTCCAACCCTATCTTACACCACTCTCCCCTTACTATATTCCAGCCTTCTCTCTATTCCTTATACACAAAGCTCCAAAGCCTGTTTCCACTCTAGGTCTCTGCACTAGCTGTTCCAATGACAAAAATGCTCTGCACTCTGATCTTCACGGAGCAGGTTACCAAACAGCAATCCAGTCAGATGAAAACTTCACCTTCTTGGAGAGACCTTCCATGAGCACCTCCTATGTTTTACTTTCCTCAGTGATACATGCTTACCTACATTTTACTGCCTGTGATCTGTGTTTCCTTTATTGAATATAAACTCCACGAGATCAGGGATCATGTCTATTTGATCACTGGTCTATCCCCATATCCTACGAAAATGCCTGGCACATAAAATCCTCAAGAAATACTGCTGCAGGAAGAGTGAGCGAACAATTATGCAAAGGACAATGATGTCTGTCTCAATCGATAATTACGACAGAAACGAAGCATTAGAGAAACAAATTTCTAGAGAGAATTCCAAGTCTGAATTTATCGAAGGTCTCCTATGGTCAAAGCTGTATACACAGCACTTGGATTTTCTCTTTTTCCTCCTACCTTCATTTTTAAAAATTCGTTTTTGTTGTTTGTTTTGTTTTGTTTTGTTTTGCGGGGGTGGTGGTGGTGGTGGTGGATAGCGGTGGACCGGCTCTGAACCTGAACACGTTTTCTTTCTGTTTGACACAGAGGGTACTACATCCAGAAGACAGGAATGATCTTTTTTACTGTAACACTGACAGTACTTCCCTTACAGTTTCTGCTTATTTAAACACTTAAAAAGTATAAAGTTCCTTAAAGGTTAGCAGTTATATTTCTCAACAACAGAAGTATTTAAAAAGGTCAATTAATAGAGCTGTGACTATTGACTGATAGGAAAATGCCATTTTTAATAAATGGAATACATTAATAGGCAAATAAAATTTTAGTTAATACATTGTAGTTACCAAATCACAGAGTGATTTTGAGACCAGAAAGGGTCCTCAAAAGCATCCCAAGGAACTTCAAGTTTTAACACAATTCCTACAAAGTCCTCACCATCATGATTTCAAAACACCTTTATTTTCTCTAAACGGACTTTATTTTTTTAGAGTACTTTTAGGTTGACAGCAAAGCTGAGTGGAAGGTACAGAGATTTCCCTCCATGTAGCCCCTGCTCTCACATACAGAGAGCTTCCGCACCATCAGCATCACTCACCAGAGTGGTGTACTTGTTACAACTGATGAACCTACACTGAAACGTAATGACCACCCTTAGGGTCACTCTTAGTGTTGTACTTTCTATGAGTTTGGGCAAATGTATAATAACAGGTACCCACTACTACAGTATCAATCAAAACAGTTTCAGTTCCCTAAAATCCTCTGTATTCCAACTATTCACCCCTCCCTGCCCCTGTCCCCAACTCCTGGTGACCACTCTACAGTTCTGCCTTTTCAGAATGTCATACAGCTGAAATCATGCAGGATGGAGCCTTCTCAGATTGGCTTCTTTCACTTAGTAATATGCAATTAAGTTTCCTCCATATCTTTTTGTGGTTTGATAGCTCATTACTTTTTAGCATTGAATTATACTCCATTGAAAACACCTTAAATCTTAATTTCTTACCTGGGACATAAACTCTAGCCCAGCCTTGGTGATCAGCTCACTCTCTACATTTATTTGCCAAGTTATTTAACCTTTCTATGCCTTTTAATCCATAATCTGCAATCTAAGACAGAAGTGTCTATAGAGACTTTTGGGAAGTATAAATACTCTTGGTTCTTTGCCCCTTCATATAAATAGGAGTTTTTCTGTCTGGCTGCACAAGGGATTTTAACTGAAGTTACACTGAATTTATATTTATTTGTGAAACTTCATCTCTTTCTCCATCTCTTTATTTTTTAATTTTTTTCCTTTAAGACATAGTTTCTTCTACTTTATTTTTTTTGAACATTTTTTAAATTTAAATTCAATTAATTAACATATAATGTATTACTGGTTTCAGAGGTACAGGCCTGTGACTCATCAGTCTTCTATAATACCCAGTGCTCATTACATCACATGCCCTCGCCAGTGTCCATCACCCAGTTACTCCATCCCTCCCACCCCCATCACTCCAGCAACCCTCAGTTTGTTTCCTGAGATTAAGAGTCTCTTATGGTTTGTCTCCCTCTCTGGTTTCGTCTTGTGTTATTTTTTCCTCTCTTCCCCTATGATCCTCTGTTATATTTCTTAAGTTCCACAGATCAGTGAGGTCATATGATAATTGTCTTTCTCTGATTGATTTATTTTTGCTTAGCATAATGCCCTCTAGTTGCAAGTTTTTAAATCTCTCCAGAACTGTATCACATGTTTTGTTTTTTGATTGTTTTGTTTGTTTGTTTAGAATTATTCCTAGATCCCTTACAGTTTGGGCTGCTATCTGCATTACTTTTTTATTCTAATTTTTCTTAAACGGGTAATAAGAATGCAAATGTAGAAAGGAAAAAATACTAAAGCAAAAGCTAGCAAATTTCTGAAACTGAAGAAGATACCTATCCATTCCAGGAGAATACCAAAGGTCTGACTAGAAATATGAGAATTATAATGAAATGAAGAAACTGAGTTCTGTCCAAGCTACATTACAGACTGCCAACTTCATATATAGAAAGCAAGGCAAAACCCAAAGTAAAGATTTGACAGTAATGATACAATAAGACATTTTTATATTGGGACAGTTTCTTACATAGACTGTGGAAAGAAGAATAAGCCAAAAAAAGTGCTAGTCCCTAGTGATCCTTGCCCCACACACCACAAAGGACCATACTGACACAAAAGAGATCAGATGCCCGCTCCACGATTTGTAGGAGACCCTGGTGCTGGGGAGCCAGTTGTAGACTATAGCTAAGCGGTCTTCTGTTCTGCACCTCAGTCTCAGGTGGGCTGGCCAGAAGGATCCAAATCTTATCTGAACCTTGGAGATGATGAGAAACTGTTTCATGACAACTTCCCAGGGGAGACAGAGAAGTGAGTGGGGGATGACCTCCCAGCAGCTCCTTAGAGGCCTCCCATTCTTTTGTGTTCTCTGAGAAGTACGAGTTGTACTACCAAGACTCAGATAAGCTGAGTTCAAGCCTTACCCTATATGTGTACACGCAAGGTCAACAGGACGCCATGGCCAGACAGCAAACAAAGCAGTACCCTCCTGGACTCTCGCCCCTCATTACAAAGCACTGTAGCAGTTAAGTCAATAAAGAATTCAGATACAAACAGGATGTCAATTTGCATCATTCAATGGTGACCCGAGTTGCAATAAACAGTGTGACTCCATGTTTTCATGTTTAACTGCTGATACCTTTTCAGCTTCTCCCCCCCAACTCCCTTCCCTTTCTGTCTTCCATCTGGGCAAGGTGATGAGAAAGCCCAGGCTCTCCCCTTTGGAACCAGTGGGAAGTTCAGCCATGTGTGGAAGCCCTCACCCTGGCCCTACACCCCAACCACCATAAAAAACCCAAGATCATCTCCCTTCCCTTTCTCTCATTTGCTGACCAGCTTAGGAAGCCCACCCTGCTCTCACCAGAAAGCCATTATGTGAATGATAGATATTTTCATATCCTCTTGGCATGTGTGTGGTGTCATGAGTCTTGACATGCAAACTGTATTTTGAGTGGGGTCCATTCTGTACCTATATATGGCCAAAACACGTACTATTCGAATACTATGATGATGCGTATTCTCACGCTGAAGGTTCATTTTAAAATACCTGAATAAAGAGGCCCCTGGATGGCTCAGTCGGTTAAGCATCTGACTTCGGCTCAGGTCATGGCTCAGGTCATGATGTCGGGGTCTTGGGATCTAGCCCTGCGTTGTCAGGCCCCTGGCTCAGTGGGGAGTCTCTGCTTTCCCTCTCCTGCTGCCCCTCCCGCCATTTATGTGTGCTGATGCTCTCTCAAATAAATCAAATCTTAAAAAAATAAAAATAAAAAAACACTTCAATAAAAGTATCTGAAAGTACATTACTGAAGTTTTTCTCATATTGATCTTCTGTTTATTTTACTACTTTTAAGAACAGAGGAAATGCAGTTGCTCAGTGAATGAGGAAATTATTTTTCTTGTCAATGATTTGAACATTTTGATGAGGAAGAGAATTGAAGCCTAAATTAGGGTGATAGATTAACA
Organism: Ursus maritimus; assembly: GCF_017311325.1. Taxonomy (NCBI): domain Eukaryota; kingdom Metazoa; phylum Chordata; class Mammalia; order Carnivora; family Ursidae; genus Ursus; species Ursus maritimus. The sequence goes on along the minus strand of NW_024423453.1, from coordinate 46,593,190 downwards.
AGGCTCAGCGGCTCTGGTCTCAATTCTGGCCCTCCAAACCTTATTCTACTCATGCACGCGGACTTCCAGATTCTGGCTCCTGTTGCAATCCATCTCTTCAGAGCCTGTTTCCTGTTTCTAAATTACAGCTGACTACTCACAGCTAAAGGACTTACAGACACATCTAACTGAAGAATTATCTCAGTATCTGTCTCCCTGGACTGGCCTCTGCTTTCCCTGTACTAGTTAGTGCCATTATCCTCCGCTTGTTTACCTGAGTCAGAAAGTGTAGACGCACCCTTGGTTCCTCCTGCCTTCTCCACATCCGGTGCCCCCTTAGTCACCGAGCCTTGCCAATCCTACCTCCTAGCATGGCTGAAACCTTCCTTCCCTTCTCCCAAGACCTTACTCAAAAATTTTTAATGGTAACCATTAAAAGAACCACCCCTGAAAAAATAATTAATCTTCTAGGTTAACATATGCATACAGCACACATTATAAAATATCCAAAAGAGAATACGATGAAAATGCATTTCCCCTTCTTCCTTGTCCCAGCTTGCATCCCTTCCATAGACATTATGAATATACTTTTCTATCTTTGTATGTAGGAAGAGGGCTTGTATACGTCTTTGTTTTGATGGTTTACTGAAACACACTGTTGATACACTTTCTTCTTCCACTTAAAAAGACATCTAAGAGAACTTCTCTATTTCAAGGCACGCTGAGCTGCCCCGAATCTTTTAACCACCATGTGGTATTACTTTCCTGGAAAGTATAAAATTTCACCAATACCTAGTGATGAACATTAAGGCTGCTTCCAATCTTTTTTAAACATCTCATCCTGTCTCCTTCTAGTCCTCATCTTCCAGAATGATATCAGAAACACAGTTCTTGGGGTGCCTAGGTAGCTTAGTCGGTTAACCGTCTGCCTTCGGCTCGGGTTATGATCCCAGGGTCCTGGGATCAAGCCCCACAATGGTGGCTCCTTGCTCAGTGGGGAACCTGCTTCTCGCTCTCCCTCTCCCTCTGCCTGCCACTCCTCCTGCTTGTGCTCTCTCTCTTTCTATTAAGTAAGTAAATAAAATCTTTAAAAAAAAAAAGAAAAGAAAAATCATTCTCAAACCTGTTTATAGGAAAAAGCCCATGAATATGAATATTAAATTTTAAATAAAAATGTTATGTATTTCTCACATCCTTACTACATTCCAAAAATTCAGAAAGTAAGGCAAATACCTTTAAGTAAACTGCTGGTCTTATAAGGAAAAAACATTATAAGCTTATGATTTACTTTGTTCCTTTACTAAAGAAGCTTCTTTTAAAAATTCTAGTTAAGGCAGTAAAGAAGTTAGATACTCTTTTTTTTAAAAAATATTTATCTATTTGAGAGCGAGTGAGCAAACGCGAGTGGAGGGAGGGCAGAGGGAGAGGGAAAGAATCTCCAACAGACTCCCCGCTGCTTATGGAGACTGATGTGGGGCTCAATCCCAAGACCCATGAGATCATGACCTGAGGACACCTAACTGACTGAGTCACCTGGGTACCCCCCCCTTTTTTAGTAAGTTAAATATTCTTGTTATTGCTTTAATTCTTATTCTTTCTGTATGTTATAAGCTTATAAAGAGGCACTGGAGTACTTAATATGAAAAGTAAAATACATTAAGACACAGATCAGAATTAAGTTTTGATTTCCTGTCTGTTATTACAAAAAGCTACTGGGTAACTTAGAAAAAAAAAGTTGCATATTTTTCAAAGAATGCTATTCCAAAAAAGGGAAGAGAAAAAAAATGGACTGTTTTTCAAAATTTTATGCTAAATCAGATTTTATACTAGCTACATACATACTCTCTCTCTCTCACAACATATACACACACACACACAGAGTGGTGGGAAGCCCCCAAAATTTGGGAAAACTATATTGAAAAAAAGTTAATGGAAAAAAACCAAAGCCCCTTCAGCCCCTGCTAAATTAGAAAGCATCCCCATTAATGTATTTTAGCAATGGATACATTGGTCCAGCTTTTTCTGGAGCACAGTTTGTGAAGTACCACATGGATCTCAAAAATAGAGCCAATTATGCTATATCCCTTAGCTGCCCCTGCTAATAAGATTAAATCCAAACTCCTTTTTTTTTTTTTTTAAAGATTGTATTTATTTATTTGACAGAGAGACAGCCAGCGAGAGAGGGAACACAAGCAGGGGGAGTGGGAGAGGAAGAAGCAGGCTCCCAGCAGAGGAGCCTGATGCGGGGCTCGATCCCAGAACGCGGGGATCACACCCTGAGCCCAAGGCAGACGCTTAACAACTGCACTACCCAGGCGTTCCTAAATCCAAACTTCTTATCATGGGACCGGTGCAAAATTAGCCTTTCATAACCAGTCTTACCTGCTGACATTCCCAGCGCCATGTTCCAGTCCTGCCAACGTTCAAACATTCTAACAGTATACTTACCTTAAGGATCCACACCCTTGCACAAACTATTTTCAGAAATGCTCTTTTCCTAAACTCCGGTGAAGTTTTTTATTACCTTCAAGGTGTCACTCAAGTGAAGTTACCTGTTCTATGAGGCCATCACCCTGAATTCCCAGGTAAAGTTACTTAATGTTCCTCTTTGTTCCCATAGTATCTTATGAGGTAGTACTCATCAGAGTGGATTTTAACTCTTGGTTTACACGAACTCTTCCTGAGGGCAGGTGCTATAGTCTACGCTTCTTCAAAAACACCCAAATTCTGGCAGAGTCCTACAATACGGTGGGCTAAAAACTGCTATCCAATAAATGTGGCTTGAAGACTGGCTAGTTAGAAATCAGTGCTACCCTTCTAACTCCTTCCTTAATTTCAAATGTATCAAATTGGTCTTACTCTGGAAACCACCAAAATAATTCAGTTTTCTAACAACAGAGTAAATCCCTTTGGGAATTCAAAACTCTATGGCTCTTTGTATTCGCAGGGCATACTCTGCACAGAACAAGTTTGCTGCTGAACGTGACACAGCTCTTACATCCACTCCCTCCTTTCAAGTTGCCTGCAGAAGGGGCTACGTAAGGAAGGCACTGGTGGGATAGGACAAAGAACCTCAGGTTTCTTTTGGATGGGGAACTGTAAACTCTCCTTTAAAATTCCTTTTTATCCTAGTACAAGTTTCTCTGTATAAACAATGATTTAAAAACAAACAAACAAACAAAAAAAGCTTTTCTCAAGTTACTTCTCTACTGGACTATTGTGGGGGAAGAACCTTAAATTATTCTTCAGACCTGACTTGAGATAATCCGAATTTTGGGCAGTATTCACGAAGCCTTTGCAAGGTGAAATGGTGTGAACACTAATTTCAGAGATTCTACTGGACTGGCACATATACCTACAAAAACTCCCCCACCTCAAAAGGTGCTGACCTCGGGGCACCCGGGTGGCACAGTCGGTTAAGCACCGATTTTGGCTCAGGTCGTGATCTCAGGATCATAAGATCAAGCCCCACATCAGGCTCCGCAATCACCACGGAGTCTCCTTAAGACTCTCTTCCCCCTTCCTCTGCCCCTCCCCTCCGTGCTCTCCCTCTCTAAAATAAATAAATCAATCTTGAAAAATAATGGTGCTGACCTAGTAACTTTGGGACAGAGTAGCCATCTTTAAGACTAAAGGTAAAAGGAACTGAATATAAGTCTATACTCTAGTTAATAAAGTTGTTTCTTTCATGGGTACGGGTTAACAATTCCAACGCTGCTACATACATATACTGAAATGAAACAAGATTAATCAAGTGGATGGCAGACAGTGAAACTCCCTACTCACCGCTGGAGTAGGGAGTTTCACATAAGCAAGGGGAGGAAGGCAGAAAGATCTATGTGGTAATGGCTATGGATAATGGAGGTATCAGTATAAATTCATATTTAACCTAACATACACACATATGTTACACATAGCAATATTATAATATATGTAAATAGTTAGCATAAACTCTAATTTTTTTGCTTGTCAGCTGACAGGGCCTCTAAGAAAATGACATTCCAGTAGCAACAAGCATATCTAATATCTAGATCTTAGAATCTAATACCGTTCTCCAATGAAAGAACAGGGCTCCATGGAGCAATGGCTGATTCTACGACTGGGGTAGGAGATATATAAGACAATGTGCAAGTCTGAAGCATCTTACAGGGTCAAAAGGTAAGGAAGTATTAAAAACACATACATCCATACCCATGCTGATAGGGGTATGTTAAAGAAACACAGAAGCCAGCGAAAAGAGCTCCATGGCTTCCATGGCCAAAGCTGGAACCACTTCAGCACTACTGACTGAATCAATGAATGAACAGATGAGGGGAAAGAGATGAGTCCCCCATGCAGAAGAATTCCAAATAGTTTATGTAGGTACAGATACTCTGCTTCAAGGAAGGTGAGCAAAACTCTCCCACTCCTTAGGTGTGGACTATGCATAGTGATTTCCTTCCTAAGTTACAGTAAAGGGGAAATAAAGAGTAACTTTACAGTGGAGAAACCTGACAAACACATTTACCCTGATATGATGTGATGGAAATGGCACTTCACCTCTGGGATCTTTCTTCAAAAAACCCATAACCCTAGTAATCATGTGAAAAACATCAAATGAATTTGAATAGGGGCATTCTACAAAATACCTGGACACTATTCCTCATAACTGTTAAGGTCATCAAAAATAAAGTCTGAGAAAATCGAGTGGAGCCCTAAAGAAATATGATAACTAAATATACTATGGTCCTGGAACAGAAAAAAGACATTAGATAAAAACTAAGGAAATAAATAAGATTATGGACTTTAGGTAATAATAATACATCAATATTGATTTGTGAGCTATAACAAATGCACCATACTAATGTAAGATGTTAGTAATAGGGCAAACTATGTGCAGGTTATATGGGAATTCCTGTATTCATCTTGACGTTTCTGTAAATCTGAAACTGTTTTAAAAAATAAAATACATTTTTAAAAAAATTCCCCCATCTCTCAACTCTTTAGACGCAAAGCTGAAAATTATAGAAAAAAGGAATAAGCATGTTTTTAATTTCTCTACATCTCTTGCTAACTCAGTTCAAACACCTGAAGTCCCTATTCTGTTTCAGGATGAGGACCTTGGTCCCTGCAATGGAAGGTGGGTAGAAGAAGAGATCTTAAGAGAATTAACTACAGTAAGGACATAAAGAGGATTTAGATTTTATCAACAAACTGCTGAACCCTCTCAGGGGTGTAAAGCTCACACTGGTCTTTACTGGGATTTTAGAACAGTGCCCAGACAGGAGCGGAAGGCATGTGAATGTGAACACATCTACCAGGAGAACAAGGGGAGCAAAATGCCCCGCAGGAGCACCTGCAGCCCTCTCCATCTCTGCCCCCTTTCTCCTGACAAGAGAACTGGGAGACTCAAAGTATAGACTGCTGGGAACAGACGCCAAACTATCAAAGAAAGATAGTGTTCTCCCACTCTTGTAATTCACACTGGTATCAGAGTTCTACCCCTCGACCCTTCCCTCCCACATCTACTCAGTCCCAAGTTCCTCTCATGAGAAAACATTCCGATCTGGCTGCTGACATGAATGGAAGGCTGGGAAGAAAGGCATCTGAGGCCTGGATCCAGTCCCCCACATCCAAGCACTGACCAGCTGGCTTATGTGGTAAAGGTGCCACTATCACAGGTAAAACCAGCAGGGTGCCTTAGTCTATAGTGGAAGGCAAAAGTGGCATATGTGGTATGTGTTTATCGGGCAAAACCCAAACACCCCCAAGGCCTCCAGTTTCAGATCACTGGTTCACTACCCTTTTTCTACAGCACAGAATCTACCTCAGATCTAAACCACAAATCAAAACTCATAGCAGAGTCGTGTACAAAAGCAGAAACCAAGAGATCTTAAAAGCACTATTAGAAAAGCTGAAGGCTTGAGGGAATGAGAGAAAAGGGTATCCAAGATAAAATTCAGATCATCAGCCAGACTCTAGGACAGAAGAGAGGGTGATTGGCAGGCCCTCCCCCAGTCATGGATAGACTTACTTCCACAGACACCCTTCTTCCTCTGATTTTATATTCAATATTCAGCAGGCCAATTCCCAGAAAAACTGGCTCAAGGAAGCTTCCCTTTAAAAAGAAATTTCTCAAAGTACAAGAGTCTCCTAGGAGTTCGGTTTAGAAAAAAGCTAGTCGATTTTGCACAATCACTCCTAGATGCTGTATATCAAAGTTCTACATCTTCAGACACATGAGACTACCTTAGAATGTGGAGAAGGAAAAAACCCCAGAAGATGAGGCCTGTCTTCTATTTTCCCGCCTACCTTCCCATCATGGATGATGGTTCACTCTACCAGCTAAACCAATAAAAGGAAGTACAAATACCTGATCTAGCAATGCCGCTGTCCCGGTCTTCATTCTGTCCTCTGCTCGGCATGTCAACCGGAGTGCTGTGCGCTAAGATAAAGGCAAAAGGTAAGCATGTCACTGAAATACCCAAAGAACGAGTTTTTAAAAATGACTCCTGACTGGAGTCATTTTTACATTTCAAAGTAGGCTAGCGCTACTGATGACTGGCTTATGTTTATATAAAAATTAACCAGAAAGCAAAATTAAATATGTAGAAAATGAGTGAAAAGAAGACAAAGCCACTGCCTTTATCCTACTGTAACATAAACACTTTTTGGAGTGATGCTCATTTCTAAAACGAACTGTCATAATAAACTATTCATGCACTTGACACAATGAACAAACATTCTCAGGCAGATACTTTCGGCCACTTGCCTCATTATTAGTAATATTCAGATCGCCCTGTATTTTCAAAATGCTTTATAATCAGTTTCATTAGTAACTATAGGCAATTTTAGGAAACAGGAATACTTGAATACCATTTCGTACATTTAAAAAATGTTTCTCTTGTTTATAATCCACTCTCTTGGCAGATAAAAAAACACTTATATTCATTTTCCAATATTTCTTCCTCCACTTCTTTTCCATATACACTCAGTATTATTGTAGTTACTGAGAAAAACTCATATCCTGGCATGAATTTAAAAAAAAAAAACCCTAAGTATTACAGACTTCTAGGAATGCTTCAGATTCATCTCAACTGTGTACTGATTGAGCGGCAGGGTAGATGGCAGGTTGCTATAGAAAGCTTTACAATGTACAAGAAGCCCAGTGCCCTGCCGGATTGTTGTATTTGCCAGCTATTTTTGAAACATGTTTATTTTCACAATTTTAAAGACAGCATACAAACATCTTATCCTCACTCTAAGTCGGTGGGAGGGTGTCAGTTTCATGGTGTTTAGCATATTTCCGGCTACAGAGAAGAACAGAATGAAGAATACCATTTGCCATAAACGTAACCTTTAATGTTAGTAGTGAAGATTCCCCACATTTGTTAATCATGCCAGACTACAACAGACATTCAACAGCTTTAGCTAGCAAGGCCAGTTAAATCTCAGAATTACCTACCCAGAGAGACCGAGATGATTATACCTGTAAAGAACCTAGAAACTATATTTAAACTACTTAAATGCTAGAGAGAGAGAGAGAAGGAGAGAGAGAGGGAGAGAGAGAAAGACAAGGAAGAAAAGAGAACGAGAAAGAGAGGTCTTCCATGCTCTTATTAGGGTGACTTTTGAAGAAACTCTGTGCAGGTAAGGATGCAGGTGAACAAATGGATAAAGGTATACCATGAGAAAGGGAAACAGTTCAGAGCAGCAGAAGAGGCCCAGGAAAATCAGAAAATATAATCCTCTTAGAAACACTAAGGGCTCATTTCAGATCAAATCAGCTTACAGTGGGGTATTAGCAAAGATATTTACAATAGAGGTTCTTCGGTGGAATTTTCAAAACACCATGAACTTGGCTGCATGTGAAACTAATATCTCAAGAGCCCCTTGGATTTCTAGAGAGGCACCAAAAAGGATTTTTTTTTCTAAGAACCTGCACAGGATTTATTATTCATATGTGTGTGGGTCACACTGTACTCAGCATTCCACACAAACCTGCAAAGAAAGAAGCACTCCGGGTGAGCCGGAGAGGTCCTCCTTCAGCTACGCCCTGCAGCAGTTTGCTGCTGCATGCCTGCAGCACACCTAGGGACAGAAACACACACGAGAGGGCAAACAAAGTACACACACAGAAATAAACACGGATTAAAGATAATGCAAAAAAAAACACACAACACAACAAACTCAAATAAAGCAAAACACACACCCACAATAGTGGTATTCAGAAAGAAAGAGCCCAGTTATGTGGTGGATTTTACCTAAGTTACTCCCAGTACGACAAGGACCCAAATTATTCTGATTTGTGTTCAGTTTTCCCAAATTAGGATCCTGGTGGATGTACTCAAAGCTGTCTTGCAAGCTAAATCCGGAGGGGAAGGAGGGGAGAGAGAGAGAGAAAAAAAAATCAAGAGACAAATAAAGCTGTTTTCTAACAAACTCTCAAACATGAGACAACTTACCAGCTGCCCAGACTTTTCTTTATAAATGAATAAAGTCTCACATCTAGCAAAGGAAACAAAACTTCAGGGGAATTTGTTGGAGGAAAAGACAAAAAAAGCTTTTTGGAGGCAGTCCAACCTATAAAACTAAACAATGCTTTCCTAACAGTTTCACGTTATAAGATGGGGGGCATGGAACTCTACAGTAAATTTTGCTTTGGTGACTGACAACGAGGATACTGCTATTCGTTTCTAAATTGTGCTTTAGTAACTAATACCCAAGATGTTGCCATTCATTTCAAGGGTAATTTCACATAAACCTTCAAAATGAAATTCATCTTAACTCTTAGTTAACATCTATAAGCAATCTGGCAACTTTTTTCAGGAGGACGATATAACAGAAATTATGATTCCTCTAGGAGTTTGACTTCACGACACCTAAAAAGTTAGAGTTACTCATAAACACAAATGTGAGAGCAGATTTTAATAATTTACTTGATTTATTAGCCAGTTAAATAAATATCAAAACTTTGAGGATAATACAGCAGAATGAGGCCAAAATAATGTTTACTTAAATCTGAGCTTGATATTCCATTATAGGGAACCGGTGTAATAACTGAGTCTGAAAAAGAATATCTCACAAGAGAAAAAAACAAACAAACATCAATTCCCATACTGGCTTAAGTCATGTCAGTCCAATGTTAAATGCTTAAACAAGTTAAATTCAGGGGCGCCTGGGTGGCTTAGTCGGTTAAGCATCTGCCTTCAGCTCAGGTCATGATCCCAGGGTCCTGGGATCAAGTCCCACATCCGGTTCCTTGCTCAGTGGGGAGCCTGCTTCTCCCTCTACCCCTCCCCCCTGCTTCTGCACTCGCTCTCTCTGGAAAATGAATACACAGAAGCTTTAAAAAAAAAAAAAAAGGAAAAGAAAATTTTTTAAAAAAGTTAAATTTATTATTTTGTTGAAGAGTAAGCATTCTTACTCAGTAGTACCCAAATGTACAAAGGAAAGTATTTTTAATTTCCCAATATAAAAAAGAACAGCCTTCATTTGACCCCTAAGAATACTCCTTTAATTCAGAATAACTTTCAAACTTACCAAAGTATAACAAATGTTTTGCTTTATTAAAAAATGAAGCATATGAACTATTTCTGCTTGAAAAGTTCGAAATATATGAACAAATGTACCAGAATGAGAGTTAGACACATCAGTATTCTCAGTCTACACAGAAGTGTAAAATTAGAGGAGGAAGAAAACTGAGAGGAGTGACGATCAGAATGGCGTATGGCCCAAGTACATACCAATCATGGAGGCTACACTGACGGCTAGAGACAGTGAGCACGTATGGCCCATCCTGCCATGCATATGCCCAGCAGCCTGGAAAAACCCACTACTTACTTCATTCCTTTAGAAATAAATTAACACACGAAGTAACCAACAAGTTGTGGTGTTGTTTTTTTTTTAAAGATAAAATAATGTTGGAAAATAAACAGCCATCTGTCTTTAAGGCCACCTGATAAAGTCAAAGGCCTTTTCATACTCATTATGTACAGGAAAATGGCCACTTTTAAAATCCCTTTGTTAATGTGGACTCTTCCCACTTCTCATTTCAAAAGAACTTACAGCCCTGGAAGAACTACTCTATCCAGAATAGCCACTTAAAAAAATGGGGGAGAGGGGGAAAAACAGGTATAGAACCCCACACTTACTTATTTGTACTCCCACAGAAGCTGCCCATTCTAGCAGAGAATACTTTACTAATCATCAGTTGTGGAGGAGAACTGGAAGAGAACAAAAAAAGGGGGGAGAAATGCATTTCTGATTAAGAAGCCACATCACCATTCCATTTCTCACAACTAGTAGAAAAAGCAGCTCAAACTCACCGGATATAGTGTATCTTTAAAGTGGAGCCTTTGTAACTCATTGCAACTGAGCCAAACATCATTTCCCCTAGCATATTGACATCAGAAGCTGGTCTTGTGTACTGCCACACATGAAAGAGACCACAATCAAAGTTAGTATGTGGCACAATGTGATATATAATGCAACAGAAAATAACATTTATTGACCTATGGGTCCTTCTTAAGTGAAGCAGGTAACTAAAACTGTTTCTCAAAGCAGAAACTGGTCATTTTACTCTATAACGGTGATTGGCTATTTTTTTCTCCCAAATTATTACTATGTTCATGATTTAATCTTTATGTACAACATCTCCGTACAGGATCCCAGTGTCTCAGCAGGGGTCATTCTTAATCTTGTTATGAAAAACAGAGATTTCTCATTATCACCATTTGTAAACTCTAGAGAGAAAGCTTAAGTTCTGGAAAAAAAAAAAACAGGGTAACTCTTCTCTTGGTACTAAAAATACATGCTGAAAAGAAACACAGTTCAGTACTATTCACCTAAATAATTAACGGTGTTGAATGAAAATGCCAATTGGCACAGGGAGGGTTTTGTGAGGGTCCAAAAGGTAACAGACGGTCTGATACTTGAAAGTTTTACCAAAAAATATTTCAAAAATATTTGACCCCATTAGCTTCTCAGCAGTCTTTCTTGTCCCTTTTGTCATTCAAAAGGGTGGCCTGAGCTACCTCCAACTTCCCCAAGTCTCATTTGCTTAACCTACTGCAGCCTATTCAAACTGCTCTAGTGATGGCCTCTGCCTTCCTGTCAAATCCAATGCACTTTCCAGTTTGCTTTCTTAAACTTTATCTCCCAAGCTAGCTGTTTTGAATCTCTTCTTTCTTAGATCACCCCTTGAACAGGGTTGTTCCTCAGAGGGCACTCCTACTCACTGTCTGTACTCTGAACCACTCTTGGGATTTTGGTTATTCTTCACATAGGAATACCTCCCACCTCTTTATCTCTAGGCCCAAACCTCTCCCTGAACTCTAGAATCCTATATCCAAATGCATTCACTTACATATCATAACAATATATTATTATATATCATATATAATATGTTACATGTAATATGTATATTATCATATACATATAATGATAATGTATTATTAGGATATATGAATGAATGCATTTGGATGTAAGATTCTAGGCAGCTATTCTAAATGCTCATGACACACTGATGAACATGACAGATATGAATATCAACCAACCTAGTGTGCCACAGGCACCACAACACAGCCTGACCAAGACAAAACCACCATCTCTCTCTGACCCAGCCCCATACTCTGCTAGTATGCTTTCCACCCAAGCAAAAACATGGGAATTGTTCTTAGCATTCTCTTCTGAACCTTTTTTTTAAGCTCCAAATACACACACACACACACACACACACAGATACATGCGAGTACATGCACACACTAATGCACATATACACACCTACTTAGACATGTTTCCAGAGAAGGAAAGAGAAACATAAATCTATCAGCCTTGTTTAACTAGGCTCCTCTGTTTGGTTATAGCTCACGCCAACCTCTTCTCACTACATGCAGACAGAAACCAACTGTCTTTCACATTTTTTATTAATAACTTCCACCCACCACCTCCATTTTATAATCTGCTTTTTCTTGGGGTACAAGGTCTACATGCTGATTGTAATTCTCAACTAGCTGAAAATTTCACTGTATACTGTTTTAATCACAAACTGTCTTGAGACCCAGGAGCACGGTGAAATTAAGGGCAAATGCGTGGCACAAATCCGGAACATGAAATTAACAAAGTTCTATAGACCAGTGGCTGCTGGCAATTTACCTGGCTTTGCTTTTCCAGCAACATGGAAAATTCCACGAGTCAAAAAAAAAAAAAAAATTTGCTACATCCTCCATCAGTTTACACCCTCCTGCTCCTCTTCAGTATTTATGAAATATTTATTCCCTTAAGTCTACTACACCAGTATTTTTCAATGACCCTAATCCCTATCCTCTACTGCCTTACTTACACACACACACACACACACAGCTACCAGCCCCATATCCCTTACATTCAAATTACATCTCGTTTCTTTCTTCTCCTAAACACAGTTCTCTTCATCCTGCTGGCAAGTGCTATTTTCTTAGGATGCCCATATACATTCCCAGAATCCTTAAAATTCTCATAACAAAACTGGAAAATCCATGCTTTTTAATCAGGTTCTTGCAACAAAGGAAGTAAAACAAAAGGGTTTCCCTCGTTCACAAGATTTCTTCCTTATTCAGTATGTATTATCCTGGGTCACCTGAACTCAATTATAGTTTTTATCAAGAGACAAAAACCAAAGTGTGAGAACAGCACTGACATGAAAGACTTCAGAGCACATTTGAATACTTATGCTCATGTTCCTGGAGTGGAAGCCTCAAGCAGGTGTTCTTCCCTGTGGAGAAATCACAGTAAGTGACGGCAGCCCCCGGGGGTATTGGCCATGGCAGGGACGCCTTTACCTGGTACTTTGGGAGCTGCTCCTTAGTGTGTGGTAGAGATCCCCCAGAAGAACTGTGGGAAGAGACGCTGCTGCTGCTGCCGCTGCCGCTGCCCTGACAGCACTTGGCTGACAGTTTAATAGGGACATCCTCTGTTTTCTGGGGTGACAGACAAGCAAGATAAGGTATTGCTAAGTGTATTGGGCTCCCTCAACATGCTCTTCACTGGGAATTTCTTTGTGAAATCACTCTGGTATGTTGTTCCTAACTTGCACAGAAAACCAGAAGCCTTCTTCCCCCTTCCTGATGAGGACAAAAATGTGGTTCCTGAGAGTCTGTAATACCTGGGAGGGAGGCAGGTGGAAGAAAGGTGACTGGACAGAAGATGGGGGTTATCTAGTATGACTATTCTCAAGTAATTCAACCGTTACTTATGTTTGCATTCACCTCTTGAAATTGGCAGTGAGATCTGATCTCTGTGCGGGTTACTGGAGGGTCTGTTGGTACTGTGGGGAGTCATAATCTATAAGATTATGTGGAGGAAGAAATGGCTTCAAATTTAAAATTTCACCAGGCAAACAGAACGAAGTAAGAAAGCAAAATTACTGGGGCGCCTGGGTGGCACAGCGGTTAGGCGTCTGCCTTCGGCTCAGGGCGTGATCCTGGCGTTCTGGGATCGAGCCCCACATCGGGCTCCTCTGCTGGAAGCCTGCTTCTTCCTCTCCCACTCCCCCTGCTTGTGTTCCCTCTCTCACTGGCTGTCTCTGTCAAATAAATAAATAAAATCTTTAAAAAAAAAAAAAGAAAAGAAAGCAAAATTACTAATCTGGAAAGTCTGAGTTAGTATTTTTAATGACACACCTTCTCCAGCACTCCTTCAAAGGTAACAGGAGAGAAAATCATGAGGTCGAAGTTGTGAAAGATGAACCAAAACTTGGAAATAGGAGCTCCTGTGAATTATACATCATGTGATGGAAACGTGGCATCTAAAGGTTAGGAGTAATAGTAGAGTATCTACTAGATATTCCCTAAATAGAGTTCACTGCTAATTTTATGACAGTGACATAGAGGCATAAACATACACCTTTATTAATTTTGCCCTTCCCCCTACACCGAAATGTATTACTCCCTACAGAAGCATCCTGTGCCACTATGATAAGTTGTTTCTATTCTGTTGGAGTCTTACTTGCTTTTTTGTGTGCAGCTTTTGCTTGGAAAAACATGAATGCAACTGCAGCTTATCTAATCTCCAGTGTGACAGTCACATTGGTGGTCTAATGCAAATGCCGGCAGTCATGTGCTTGACACAAACTCATGACGTTTTGTGCTTGCCAAGGGAGTGGGGGGCTGAAAATGGGAAAAGACTGTAAGGAAAACACACACTGTGCTGGTCCCTAAGAGCCACTCCAGCAGCAACAGCACTCAAAGTCATTCTTGGTTATTCTGGGTATCGGGCACCTCTTCAACACCCTGTTTAGATCTAGCTGTTACTTAATACCACTTAAACCAGAAACACAGCCCCTCAGAGAGCCTAAAGTGACACTAACTCTGCACCTGCCTCACAGAATGCTCGACCCTCTGGCTGGGGTACAACATACTGAGCAGGCTATAATTGGAGATAACACCTGCTACGGTGAATAGAGCACTGTCTATTTTTTTTGTTTTTGGACTCTTTGTAGCCTTGGGAAAGTGACAAACCTCTCTGGACTAGCTGCCTTTTCGATTAAATGAGTACTTCCAGACTCTAGGGTTATCACTGCTCCAATATACCAAAATTCCAGTTCCTTTTGAAAACCAGTGAGAATTTTTTCCCTCCACCTGTTACCACCATTAGGAGCCTTAGTGATGGTGTGCGGGCATTCCAACTAAACGACGGGTACAAGGCCTTCAGGGAAACAGGAAACGATGTGGAAAATCAAGGGGAAACCATGTCCTGTCCACCAAAGGGTCAAGTGCTGGCTCACCTAAACTTTAATACAAATCTACTATTAAAGCCTACACGTGAATCACCTGGGAGATCCCTCCCCCACCCCCATCCCCAACCTAACAAGCCCAACAACTACTGTAATGATTAGCTACCTGGCAGACTTCCACTTTAAAGCACTATGGAATCTACCCAGCTAAACTGCCTTTAACCAAATACTTCCTTCCTGCAGAAATGATCTTTATCAAAAGCAGGAAAAGAGCCCCTTGGCCCTGATGAACAAAGACCGTGAAATAAACTATTCATTTACTTAGCTACACATTCTATGAACTGCCAGAATTTGGTCAGTATAGATAACAAGGTATTGAACACGAAAAGAATGAAAAGTCTAAAGGTGACAACTTAGAGGTACCCTGGGCTGATGTAAGACTCAGGGAGGACTGGACTCTACGCCTCACCTGGACATGTGACCTTACCTTTCCTGTTCTGGCTCCCAGGGATCAAGGGCTGTTATGTCCTCACTTTACCCATCCCAGACCCCCCACGCCCCACCACCAGAACGCCATCACCACCATCCTGTTCTCCACTAAAAACAGGAAATAAATAAAGATTCCTTGGTCAGATGGGTTTGAGAACTACTCCCTTTTGAAGATGAAAGTGTATGTTAGCATACCGAAGCCCTATGGTAAGGAAAGCTATTTAATTTTGTTTAACCTACTGTAATGTAATACTTCTTATTATCTATAAGAAATACTAGACAGAATGATCTATTAACTTCCCTTCAGGCTAACACTTTATGAATTTGAGTTCTCAGTTTTCCTATCACACAGCACATGTTTGGCATCCAAATCATACCGAATTGCAACTCCCCAGCAAATTTACCTCTAGTAATATTTACAGTACACTACTGAGCATCTGTCATGATTCCTTGCTAACAGTTTCACCTGTGTATATTAATAAGAATACAAATGCAGCAGGGCGGGGTGGCGGAGAGCCTTTGTTTATGTTTCTTCTGAACCATTAATGATACTGTACAATACAGCCCAAAGAGAAGATTATGAATTAATAAACGATTGCTCAGAGAAGTGGTTAACAGCACAAATAAAAAAGATGAAAGCAAATCTGCATTTCATACCTGAGTTGCCACCTCTTCAATCTTGTGAACCGCTTTAGAATCAAATAAGACTTGTCTGCCCCTCCTTTCACAGTCCTGGTAAACTATCAGGCGGATCTCATTCAAGTCAAACTCCGAACATGACCAACTGTGGATTAAAAAGGGAAAAAGAAGTTATGTTATCCACAACACTTGGAATGATCATGGAGAGCTAAGTTTCCTAGCCAATGAACCTATGTGCATCAGAAGGCCACAAGAGGGCAGAGATTATGACCCCGTCACACCCAGGGGCAGACAGCCTTGTCTGCGGGATCAAATGGGCCATACAAATATTGCCAAATGTCCGTGACAAAGGTTGGGAAGACTGCTGTAAATAATAAATCACTGGAGAGAAAGTGTCTCCTTCCAAAGCCGCTCTGGGCAAAGATAGCAACCAAAAATCACAAGGATGTGTAGAGAAAGCTAAATTTGGATGCCTGCATTCTGGGGATGGCACACCTGATGTACAGGAGTGTTCAAGCTTCTGTGTCACTGGCCGGGAACCATTTGGAGCAAGTGAGTGGGGCCTTCTTTCCTCCTCTCCCATCCACCAAGGCTCAGGTAAAACTGAGTGGAATTACATATCCTAAAATTTAGAATTTTCCTCTATTATAGCTAGCTCTGATGCAGAAGTTTTGAAAACCAAGTGCAGGGGCTCCTGGGTGGCTCTGTTGGTGAAGCATCTGCCCTCAGCTCGGGTCATGATCCCAGGGTCCTGGATCACACCCCGCATCGCGCTTCCTGCTTCTCCCTCTATCCCTTCCCCATGCACACGCTCTCTCAAATTAATAAAATCTTAAAAAAAACCAAGTGCATCACTGCAGAGAATCTGAATTGCTAACAGTTAACAATCAGCAATACAGAAGCATGGCTTATTCCTGTTAAAAAGAAAACCACAAGCCCAAAATGGTGTCACTTATGCCAAGTCACCAAACCAGGATTGAACACCTAACTTAACAGTTTCAACCTCCCCTAGAAATACAGTCTTAACCAGTCAAGAATTTTCTGACCAACGTGAGGTAATCTGTCACTTGGGCCTTCTCCAGGCCTAAAAGGAGATGAGGTAATGTGCATGATAAGACCCCTGTCCTTCCCCCTACGGGAAAATGACCAAGCCTCAAACAATCCTTTCTTTTCTTTTGCTATTAACTCCTTGCTCCGTCCTCCTTCCTGTAAAATCCGTCCATTCTGTACAAGTCCTCAGAGCACTCCTCTACTTACTGGATGGGACGCCACCCCATTCACGAATTGCTTAATAGAGCCAATTAGAACTTCAAATTTACTTGGTTAAATTTTTGTCCTTTAACATTCCTAAACAAACCAAAAGTTGCTGGGATAAAACTGCTCTAAACACAAGTTTGTTCTTGAGTAATGAATGAAATGAGAATGCAAGAACTACAAAAAAGGTAATCATTTAAAATGCACTGCTTTGGGGCGCCTGGCTGGCTCAGTTGATAAAGTCTGCGACTCTTGATCTCCAGGTCGTGAGTTCAGGCCCCATGATGGGCACAGAGCTTACTTTTAGAAAATTTAAAAAATGAGTAAATATAAAACGCAGTGCTTTGGATATTTTCAGTTATTAGTCTGTTAATCCATTCAACACATATTTGAGTGCCTACTACGATTCAGGTGCTGTGGTCCTGATGCTACGTATTCAGCAGTTAACTAAACAGACCTGGCTCCTGCCCTCACAGAGAACGTGGTTTAGTGGGGAATACTGAGCTAATAATGATATGAATGTGTAACTACAGACTGTCGCAAGGGCAAAAAGGAAAAGTAAAGGAGTCTCATATTTTTAGATCTGAGGAGCAGGGAAGTCCCGAAGGATTTAAGGAAGTGAAGCAGGCATCTGGCTGGCTCAGTTAGTAGAACACCTGACTGTTGATCTTGGGGTCTTGAGTTCAAGCTGCATATTGGGTGTCTTACTTAATAAGAAAACAAAACAAACAAACAAACAAAAAACAGAGGATTTAAGAAAGTAACATTTAGGGGCGCCTGAGTAGCGCAGTCGTTAAGCGTCTGCCTTCGGCTCAGGGCGTGATCCCGGCGTTCCGGGATCGAGTCCCACATGGGGCTCCTCGGCTGGGAGCCTGCTTCTTCCTCTCCCACTCCACCTGCTGTGTTCCCTCTCTCGCTGGCTGTCTCTCTGTCACATAAATAAAATAAAATCTTTAAAAAAAAAAAAAGAAAGTAACATTTAAACAGGGCTTGAGAGGGGAGCCTGGGTGGCTCAGTAGTTAAGCATCTGCCTTCGGCTCAGGTCATGATCCCGGGGTTGTGGGATTGAGCCCTACATTGGGCTCCCTGCTCAGTGGAAGTCTGCTTCTCTCTCCCTCTGCCTGCTGCTCTCCCTGCTTGTGCTAATATATAAATAAAATCTTTAAAAAAAAAAAAAAAGCCAAACTGATACAGTGTCTGGTAGCCAACCACAAATTGTGCATTTTGGCTTTTTCCTTTTTCAGGCAGTGGAAGTTAATATTGAATATATTCTTTCAAGGTAGCAGATTAGTTTTCTTAAATCCCAGTACCGAAAAATATAAAGTTCTGGTTGTATCTTCTTTTAACAACCTATGTTCTAAACTACTATGTCCAGCCTTGCTCCTGATTTTGATAACAACATGGCAAGTTTATTTTGGAAATCATTTTCTTCTCAGTCCAGAGGTAGTCTGTGATCCAGGCCTGGCCAATCAGACCCCCAGCTAGGCTGTGAAAGCCAGTCCCCAAACTCAGTTTGCTCGGCTGGCAAATGATGGTGCCTGTTTTTTTGCCATTATGAGGTGAGAGCCTCTCTCTGAAAACAAAGTCAACGTGGAGCAGAGCAGAGGTGAGCAATGGAGTGAGATGGATTCTTGTTGGCAATCGAAGCCAGCTGCTTCTGAGTGAGCACTACTCCTGCAGTTAGTTTTCTGTCACAACCCCAAAAGTCCTGACGACTGTGCCCCAAACCACTAAATTTTAAAATCACACAAAGTCAGTAATCATACCCTCTGTGGGGTGCCTGGATGGCTCAGTCAGCAGAGCATGCGACTCTTGATCTTGGGGTTGTTAAGTTCAAGCACTACACTGGGTGTAGAGATTACTTAAAAAAAAATCTTCAAAAAAATAGCTTCCAAAATTATTAAAACATAGTACACAGGCTAAAGTTACTGAAACTGAGAAAGCAAAGAGTGTTTAATTGTCTTTTTTCTTGTTCGACCTATTTTGCCCCAACAATTACACTTTGCCAAAATAGCTTTATAATTTATGAAGCAAGTTGTTCAATCCTTTTCTTTTTTTGAGGAGTAATCACGACTCAAATATCAAACTGAGGACAGCCTGACTAGAAGAGCTGAGATTTAATAGTGATCATACCACCTTATTAAATGTTTCATGCTATTTTTCAATTCTGAAAGAATGGAAATAAAAGCTGTGGAAGGGAAAAGTACATATGTTGGATTGTCCAACTTTCTGACCCAAATACCTTAAAAAGGTATGTTTTATAAAATATAAGGCAAACTCCACTCTCTTTCCATATGAATATTATCTTATTCAGTATGTAATCAAATTCTCGTCAGCTGTCATTACTAATATTAGTAGAGGAAATCACAGTTGAATAATCTGACAATGAAAATACAGGCAGAACAAAGGAGATACAACTGAGTGCTTCAGAGAAAGGCAGGCCTGGGATCAAATCTCAGCTCTGCTTCCCACTGGTGTGCAGCCTTGGGCAAATCCCCCCAAGCAGCACTCGTGGGGCCTGGTGTGAAGAATAAAGGAGATAATCTGTGGAAATCTCCCAGCGCACTGTCAGCTTTTTCCCCTACCATCCTCCATATACAGAACTTGGGTTAGTCATCATCACATGCCACATGTATCTTCTGCATGTCCGCATTCCCTTCAACACTCAACCAAAAGTTATTGTGGGGCTTCTGTGAGTACCAACCATGGTTCCTGGTGTTTTACTGAGGGTAACTCTGCATGACTCAAAGAGGTATGAAAAAATAAGCCTTGGGCTTTTGCCTTAAGATATCTATTTGAAAGATGTTTATTCTCATCAGAACTACCTCATTTCTTTGCCTTGGTTGAAGGCAAGGATAGAACGCTGGTCTCTCGTATCATCTGTCTACTCTATGGTCACAGCTGTCTGACTGGAGGCAAAACAAAATAAGATGGTTTATCTACCTTTTCTTACTGTAAAATTTAAACAAAAGGACTTAGATGGACCCTTTTCAGTTTTAAGATTCCATGATGCTAAGATAAGCCAGGAACTGAAACCAGATCTTATTTTTGGAACTACTCAAGAGCAGTAAGAAAGTGACCAAAGTCTAAATTACTTACCTGAAAGGTGACAAGCAATAAATGAGTTAAGCATAGAAAACAGAATTCTCTTTAAAATAAATATAACCCACCTGAAACTAATGATGTACTATATGTTGGGTAACTGAATTTAAATTAAAAAATGTAAAAAAAAATAAAATACACATAACCATGTGTTGTGCATTGAATCCTGTCCCTCAATTTCCCTCAATTCCTAATTCCCAGTACCTGTGAATATGACTTGTTTGGAAACAGGGTCTTCGCAGATGTAATCAAGTTAAAATGAAATGATATTAGATTAGGATGGACTTTAATCTAATGACTAGTGTCCTCATAAGAAGAGGGAAATTTGGACACAGACACAGAGGGAGGTGATGACAGACAGATCGTGGAGTTACACTGCTACAAGCCAAGGAAAGACAAAGAAGGCTGGCACTTGGGGATACAATAAATAAGAACTGGGTAAGTCCATACTCTCAAGGAACTTAAAATCTAGAAGACACAATTATACAGGAAACTACATGAAAATAAAAGGGCAAGGCAGAATATAGAAAGCAAGAGGGAAAAAAAAAAACAGGAAAAAATTCCCAGAAGCAGCAATATTTGAACCAATGAATTAGGAAGGACGGCAAGGATTCCATGTAAACAGGGGAGTCAATCATTGCAGAATAAGGGCATGGCACAGACACAAAAAATCAAATGATACAAAGCCGAAGTGTTCATTGGTTGGATTATGTTTATGGCAGAAGAATTACACAGGAAATGAGGCTAGAAAGACAGTTTAGGACTACTTGTGGCGAGCCCTGAATGCTATCCCAGGGAATGAAACTGTTTGAGAAAACCATTTTCAGAGCAAACAGAATGGTGGTAGTGGGGTGCCTGGGTGGCTCAGTCGTTAAGCGTCTGCCTTTGGCTCAGGGCGTGATCCCCGTGTTCTGGGATGAGCCCCGCATCGGGCTCCTCCGCTGGGAGCCTGCTTCTTCCTCTCCCACTCCCCCTGCATGTGTTCCCTCTCTCGCTGGCTGTCTCTCTCTCTCAAATAAATAAATAAAATCTTAAAAAAAAAAAAAAAAAAAGAATGGTAGTAGTGACTTGCATACCCAGGGTTTCAAGGAGTCATGGCTAATAAGGATGAGAGAAGTAGTTGTAGGATTTGCAACATCCTCCAAGACCAGTTGGAGGAGTCAGGCTAGAAGTGGGTGGGCTCAAGTATGCCCATGTGAAACATGATCTATGAAAGATGAATGCTTCAAATTTTTTTCCCTCTTGCTCTCACACAAGGAAATAACCCTATATATTCAAAAACAAGCTCACAAGAAGAGTTAACAGGGCAGTCTTGTGATCCAAGAATGTGGATGTTTTAAGAGTCAGATATGATAGGGAACTTTAAATGGTCCAAGAAAAAGTAAAATTAAACAAAACAAAACCAAGAATAACAAGCACAACAGAAAGTGGCCATATTATCCATTTAACAAGTAGCTCCTGCATGCCTACTGTATGCCAAGCATCAGCACTGGGATACAGGAATGAACAAATCATAATTCCCGCTCTATGAAACTTACTATATTTATGATGATATTTACTCTTAAACCCTATTCTGTGTCCTTTTTTCTACCAACTCTCACCACCCCTCTTTCACAAAAAGTTTCTAAAAACAGAAACGCTTTCAAAAGGTTTGCTCAAGAATAGTGAGGAAGACCTAATGACTCTTACCTAAAAATATAGGAAGACTAGGGATGGAGAAAAGGGGAAAAATTGCACTTGAGAGGGCCATTAGAGTTCACCCTGTCAGCACAAACGTACATTATTTCCCACTCAGTAACAAGCTATTTAAGAAAAAATTATGTAAATAGATGGCAGTAACAAATTTGGATTCCTTTTTTTTTGGGGGGGGGGGTCTGGGTTAGTACTCTCAGGAAGAGAGGAAACAGGAAAAGTAATCTGCAAATCAGTTGACGTTCCTATTTTATACTGTAAAAGTCTTTGTGCACAACTTGCCAAGTTCAGTTTCAGAGTTACTCATAAAAATTTACCACTGAATTACTGTTCTGTGGTCAAGAGTATAATAAAAAAGTATTTAAAGATTCCAGTTCTTATCAGAAGCTTTAATAGATGAAGCTAGCCTAAAGATATAATTTAAAAAACGATTCCAAATAAATGTATCCCACTGTTATTTTACCAAAAGAAATTTCTATTGGCTATTAGCTGCAACTTTGTCTTTAAGAAAGTAGATGATGTGTAAATTCTTGACTCCTTTTGCAGAAGAATACAAGAATGAATCCTTATTATCAGCAGCATAGCACAGAAAGAGCACTTGGAAGTAACATGAGCCTCAAAGCACACTCCTGCATTGACTCCTTTCACACACTTTTAGGACCTGGCTTGACCCAGTACCATGAAAGATACCAGGAACAGAAATTACCTAGATCCAGGTCCTACCTCAAAAGGCTTACAACTTGATATGGGAAGGCCAACATACAAACACTTAAGTAAACTACACTGTCACAGATACTGAGATTAATGTCCATGTGGCTTATAGAACTTAAAGGATGAAGAGGTAAAGCCCACATTGTAGGGGTAAGGGATGGATGAAAGTCACAGAGGCTGTGATGCTTGGGACGTGAATTGGTATTCACCAGGATAAACAGAACTTTTAACTCTAGCTCTACCACTTTTAGCCCAGGTGACTTTAGGAAAGCACTTATCCAGGGCTCACTTTCCCAAACTGTATCTGCCTTATCTGTCTCACAAGGTTGTTGGGAAAAACAGAGACTAAGTATGAAAGTACTCTTAAACCTGCAAAGCATAAGTCAGAGGTAAGTAAGTTCAGACACACAACTCTTTCACCGAGATCTTTGGGGCCAGGTGTTTAAGAATTCGGAATTTTTTATATTTTAGAAGGTGCTCATACCATATGTTATGTGGGGCTCCATGTATAACCAAATCCCAAAATAATACAAATTAGTATTACGCCAGGCCAAGTTATGGATATTTATGCTGAGTGGATTAGACAGGAACTATGCATAGCCTCACAATAGTTCAGGTTCATTCCAAGAATCTTTTCAGAGATTTTAGGATTTTAGAACTGTAGGATACAAGATTGTTGACCAATGTAATGCTTACTATGTCTTACGGAAGGTCAAAAGACTGGAGTAAGTAACATTAAGTCCACCAACATTATCCCAGATACAACCAATCCCTAACAAAGATGACCATCAAAGTTTATGTGTAAGTAGGTGGTAACTCAGAACTCATTTCTCCCTCCCACTGAAACAATACTATAAATGGTTGCAAGGGTCACGAGATAAACCACCTAAGTCTTTATGTGTTCACACAGCCATAACAAAACATTATGAGTCATAAAATAGCCTGAGGTTTGGGTACCATGTACTGTGAACTATGAAGTACAGAGGAGGAAAAGACAGAATTCCCTCCTTTTCTTCCTGAGTTCAGGGTCATGTCAAGTAAAACTGTGAAATAGGTAAAGTTCATGTATGGCCTCATGGGACCATCACAGACCCCCTACTGCCCTAGGGGCCCCGTGGTATTGACAAAACCACAGAGCACTGCACTGGGCGTCAGAATGCCTGAGTTCTAGGCAGGATCGATGGCCTAATCCCGGTCACACTTCTTCATCTCATAGTCCAGTGTTTCTTCCTCTATAAAAATGATGGGTCAGGGCTAAATTCACCCCTCAAGGTCTCATCCTTCCAACTCTCACACACAAGAATTCCAAATCATCTATAAAGTACACACAGTGTGATTTAGAACAGATGACCCCAGCCAGGTATGTAGAAAAGCCACCATAATGAATTAATCCACATTACTGCACAGCATCCTTTAACCCTTCTAGATATACTCTATACTTTGACAAACATGCTTCTAACACATCTTTAATCAACAGAACTTTCAAAAGATGCTAACAAAATCTGCAGAGGAAAAGTACAAGTTCTTTTGAGGCAAGAGGGACTCTTGAGGGGACAGGTGACTATGCCACTATGCCAACTAGGATTCCACCCCGGCCAGATTTTGTTGTTATTATTAATAGGTTTTTCCCTCTCTCCCCTTAAAAACTCACGGAATCTCTAAATATGGCCCATATTTTCCAAAATAGTTCCTTTAATTCATGTTCTTTTCTGGTATCTTTAAACTAGAAGCTATCAGTACTTTAAAAAAAAAAAAAAGTAGGGGGCGGGGAGTGCCTGGCTGGCTCACTTGCAAGAGCATGCAACTTTGGATCTCAGGATCATGAGTCTTAGTCCCACGTTGGGTACAGAGATTAGTTTTAAAAACACAAATAAAAAAAACCACCAAACTTTGCTGTTCATCTCTATGCATGCTTTAATTCAATATTCATGAGCTAATTCATCCATACACATGTCAGCATAACCAAAATGGTCAACATTCATTACTGTATTTCAGGATTACTGAAATGCACAATGGCCCTGCTGAAAGCTAACTTGCAAAAACATGATTTCATATCTTCTCCTGAAAGTAAGGTTTTCCTACCCACCCAGGGAAATTATATACTAATAACAGATAAATATTTAAGACATTGGCTTGTATATTAATTCCAGATCCATTTAAACTGTACACAAATAAGGTAATAATTCTATTTTCCTAGAGGTTTCCCAAGGTCAAAAGCATGGTTCTCTCTGTAAGGTTTTTTGTTTGCAAAATGAGAAAGCCAAGATCAATATAAACTGTACCAATCTTTGGTTGTAAAATATTAGCTCTAAAAGAAACAGGTGTGGGCGAGCACGTGGGGGAGTGCTCAGAGCATAGCACTGTAGGGTCGGGCCATGGGGCAGAGGCAAGAACCAAAATAAGGGGGGAAAAAAGACAGACATGGGTACAAACACACATACTTACTCTTTGACCCAGCAATTCCACTTGTAGGAATTAATCCTACAGATCAGTTTGCAGGGGTTCAAAATGATTATGTACAAAAAGGTATTTACTGTTTGGAATGGCAAAGGACTGGAAACTGTCAACACAAGATTGTTAAATTATGGGGTCCATCCATACAATGGAGTAATGTACTACAGATATAACAACAAATGAGGAAGAGGAAGATCATTATGTAATTATATCATAAGCCAAGACATCACTTAGGAAGAAGTACAAAATACTGTGCATAGAATGCTACCATATGTATTTAAAAAAAAAAAAAAAGAAAAATGGAGAAAAAATTCTGGATCTTACTATATATGCATAGACTATCTCTAGAAAGATAAATAATGGTTAGGCTGGTTGTGTTTAGAACTATCTTTTTAGATTTATTCATTTATTTTTAAAGAGTGAGTGCGCATGTGCTCCATGCCAGAGGAAAGGCAGAGGGAGAGAATCTCTAGCAGACTCCCTGCTGAGCACAGAGCCCAATGCTGGGCTTGATCCCATGACCCTGATTTCATGACCTAAGCCAAACCAAGAGTTCGATGCTCAACTGACAGAGCCACCCAGGCGCCCCCAGAATTATTTAATACATATCTGTCAAAACAGCACAGCATGTAGACTCTGGAGCCAGGCAGCCTGAGTTCAATTCCTCACTCTGCCTCTTTCTAGTCATGTGACTTTGGGAAGTTACGTAACTTCCTTGTTCCTCAGTATCTCATTTGCAAAATGGGGAGAGTAAGTCCTACTTCATAAGTGTTGGAGGATTAATGCAGAGACAGGCACATAGTAAGTGTGCTGTAAGTACTAAAACTTTGTACCTTTTGAATATTTAACCATATGACTGTACTATCTCTTGAAAAATTAAAAATAAATTACGCAACTGAGGGATACAA
The DNA here is from genome assembly GCF_017311325.1 of Ursus maritimus. NCBI lineage: Eukaryota > Metazoa > Chordata > Mammalia > Carnivora > Ursidae > Ursus > Ursus maritimus. The sequence goes on along the minus strand of NW_024423453.1, from coordinate 46,567,270 downwards.
AAAGAACATGCTATTTTTTTTACCCATCAAATATTCTATTATTGCCTTAAGACAAACAACCTTAATTACCGTTTGCTTTAAAAAGCTTCTTGGTAGCTGAAGCATGAGGCAGTGGGTGAACTCCTACAGGGAAACCACCTTAATGAATTCAAGGCATTTAGATTCAGTTTCAAATATGAAGTTTGGCCTTAGACAATGACATTTATTGAGCTTTCTTGTCAGCATTCATATACCACATTTTCCTGCCCTTCTTCATCCCCTGCCCCTCCCAAGGACAGAAAAAGTTTCTCTCTAAAAAAGTTATCCCTGTTCTCATTTATTAAACCTATTTATGGCCTTTATTACTGTTGTAGTACTACCTCAAACTGCTTTCTACCATATTAAATAACTGCCCTTTTATTACTGCATAATCTCATAGAGCCTAGAGATACTACTTCGAGAAAGTCTAATGTTTGGATATAGGGGGAAGACCAGTGATCAGAGCCACAAAGCACAGATACAAATAACTGCCTAACATTTTAGAGTTTGCCGAATACTTTATAGAATTCACCCGAGCTAACCCTCACAAATGTCCTGTGAGAGCCTTATTAATTACATATTTTATATAGAAATTAGGGGACTATTAAAAAGTTATAACCAGTAAGTGGCAAAAACAAGACTCAAACCAATGTTTCCTGATTCCGAATTCTGTGCTCTTCCAACTCTGTGATACTATCACCTTCGTATCAGTAGCAAACTAGTCAGGGTAACAGCCTCTATGCTCCAGAACATCCCTCTGCATTTCTTTCTGAGCTATAAAAACCCGTTACACTTGAAAAATAAGAAAACTAGTGATATAATGTAAAGACCGAAAAGCAGAACACAGAACTACATATACAGTATGAATGACCCAATTATGTAAAAAAAAAAAAAAAAAAAAAACCTGTTATCAAAGCTTTCTAAAAAGTTTACCAAAAATTAGTAGCTCATATCACAGACAAAAGATTAATCTCTCTAATATATAAAGGACCAGAAATCAATGAAGTTAAAGACTTGCAAACCAATGGAAAACTGGGCAATGGATACAGCTAGTTCACAGAAAATATTAAGATGATTTTTAAACAGGAAAAGATGTTAAACCTCTCTCTTAGAGAAAAGCAAATTAAAATCATACACCTATCAGATTGGTGAAATTCTGTAAGTTAAGACACCCCACTTGATTAAGACAAGTAGAGACATAAAATGGTATGACTACATGGGGAGGGTAATTCATCATAGCCGTAAGAATTACAAGAATTTGTAACCTTGGACCCACCAATCCGACTTCTGGAACTAAGCAGATATAAACATGTGATTGCAGCATGTTTGCTAAGAGCAGAAGCCTGGACAAGTGGAGAAGACACTGGTAGTGGCAAATTGTATCAATTATGCTAAATTCACACAACAAAACAGCAAGCAGCTATCGCAGAGTGTGTGCAAGGATGACAGCAAACCTGTAAGATCTCCAGATGATACTGAAGTCCAAACAGCAAAGAGCAGATTCCTGTGTATAACATGCTACCTTTTGTGTAAGAGGGAAGAATACATATTCGTATTTACTTATTTCTACACAAACGAAATATTTAAAAATTTAGTTTATATATATTGAATTTTAAAAAGTAGAAAAAGGGACAAAAGTTCTGACTTCTGAAAGCAAAACTCACAAGAATATTCTGCTCTCCCAGGTAAAGAGCGAGATTAGTTTATCAAAAGTGGTTGTTCTTCCATTAGTTCTAAAATTAATTTCTAGATCTTATAGTCCACTCCTGGCCACACAGAGGCATGGGGATGAAGCAGACAAAACAATGCCCAGCACCTCCTAGGCTTGGTTTTTAAATGTATGGCCCAGGTAGTTGATAAATTTTCCTGAAAATGCTCTCCTTCGGTGGGTGGGGAAGAAAAGCTTTTCAAAAGGCAACACTGGACTGCTGTCCTAGAGAGAGAGAGACTGGCAGTCTGGGAGTCCATAGTTGAGGTAAGATGCTGTTGGAGGCCAGAACATTTATTAATGCACAAAAAGGCAAGTGGGTGGCCACAGGCCCTTGCGGGGGGGGGGGGCCGCTGAAGCCAAGGTTAGGCTTCACATGCTGCCATGCCTGCCACGTGACGGTGAGGACGTGGGAAAGTTCTGAGCAATGGCAGCCAACAGGGCCGGAGAAAGGGCTCCTGTGGCTTTCTCACCCACCTGTACCAGGTGGACACCTGTGACCTCTGTCTATTGCTCCTGGAATCCAAAGTATGATTTCTGCATCCAAAACACAGTCCACATAAAAACATGTACAGGAATATTTATGCAGAATTATTCATGATAGCCAAAAGGTGGGGGGGGGGGAACCACATGTCTATCACTGGATAAATAAAACGTGGCACATCCATACAACAGAATATTATTTGTCAATAGAAAGGAATAAAGTACTAATACATGCTAGAACATGGGTGAACCCTGAAAGCATCATAAGTGAAAGAAGTCAATCACAAAGAATTATATGTTGTATGATTCCATTTATAGAAAATGTCCAGAATAGGCAAAGGTAGAGACAGATGGTAAATTACAGTAAAATCTTGTGTGGGGTGTGTTCTGGAGTCATGAAAATGTTCTGAAGTGAACTGTGGTGATGACTGCACAATTCTGTGAGTACGCTAAAATCCACCGAAGTATATACACAGTTTAGATGAGTAGATTGTGTGGTATGTGAATGACATTTCCACAAAGCTGTTTCAAAAGAAAACAAGATACATTTTCTGTACACCAACACCATCACCCCCCACAACCCCACCCAAGGATGATGAGTGGTGGGAACATGCATGCACTGCTGTTGGGAAAGGAGTTGAGGCAATTACTTCGGAGAATATCTAGTAAAATCCAATATTCATATATCCTAAAACTTAACAATTCCTCCTAATAATTCCACTCCACCCAATGGAAATCCATGGAGATAGCAGAAAAAGACAACTGTAATACTATTCACTGCAACACTGTTTATAATAATAATAATCTGCAAAAAAAATTAAAATGTTCATCAATAGACCAATGGGTAAATTGCAGCATGCCATAATGAATTTAGAATTACTAAACTAGAACTACATGAATACGAATAGGTCTCAAAAACACATATATAAACATATATAATATATGCTTCAAAATAATATGTACAGTATGATATTTGTTCTATAATGTTAAATATGTTAAATACTATTAAGTATTATTTATCAATACATCATGGCCATAAAGTAATAATATGCAGAGGCAAATATTCAGAATATGGTTACCTCTGGAAGGAAGAGAGGGAAAAGACTGGGCCCAGTAAGGGTTATGCAGGAAGCAACATCTGTTCCCCTAGTGTTTTATATTTTTTTGTTTTTAATTATATATGTGAAGCAAAAGTGGCAAAATGTTAAGATTTAAGAAAACTGGGTTGTGGGTACACATATGGTTATTATAAGATGTTCTGCATTTTCTGTATGATTGAAGTATTTCATAAGAAAATGAAAATGTAATCCCTCTGAGGTTCTTCAAAAATTAAAAATAGAACTACCCTATGGTCCAAGAATCGCACTACTGAGTATTTGCCCCAAAATTACAAAAAAAAAAAAAAAAAAACTTCAAAGGGATACATGCACCCCTATGTTTATTGCAGCATTATAACTACGGAAGCAGCCAAAGTGTCCACTGATAGAGGAATGGATAAAGAAGATGTGGTGTATACATACAATTGAGTATTACTCAGCCATAAAAAAGAATGAAATCTTGCCATGTGCAACAGCATACTAGGGAGTATAATGCTGACTGAAATAAGTCAATCAGAGAAAGACAAATACCATATGATCTAACTCATATGTGGAATTTAAGAAACAAAACAAACTAGCAAAGAAAAAAAAAGGGGGGGAGAGAGACAGACAAACCAAGGAACAGACTCTTAACTCTAGAGAACAAACTGATGGTTACCAGAGGGGAGGGGGGTAGTGGGACAGGGGAAGCAGGGGACAGCCATTAAAGAGTACACTTATCATGATGAAAAATAAAAGTAAGTGGTTAAATTGAGGAGGAAAAAAAAAAGAAGAAGAAGAAGAGAAATGATGCTGGCATAGACTAGGTTGTAATAGCGGAGGCGGTAAGAAGTAACCAGATTCTGCGTAGCATTTGAGGGCAGAGCCAGTTGGAGTTGCTATGGATTGGGTACAGTGTGTAAGGAAGAAAAAAGTAAATAATAAAAAAAAGATGAGTCCCATAACTAGGACCATCAAGTGGAGAAGGCTGCAGGTGAGGCAAGTGGTTAGATATACAAATCTGGAGGTCAGGGAAAAAGTCTGGGCTGGAGTTATAAATGTGGGAGCTGTTGGAATACATGTGGTATTTAAAGCCAAAGGCTGAATGAGATCACTAAGGAAGTGAATGTGGGTAGAAAAGAGGTCCAAGGACTGAGCCTTCAAGCACGGCAACATTAACAGGTCGGGAGAAAAAGAGGACTCAGCAAAGGAGATCAAAATGGCGTAATCAGGAACCGGGAGAATGCTGGAGTAAAAAAAAAGAAAATGCTAAATGGGTTTTTAAATGAGACAAAGAGGATTTGCAAAAAAACTAGTGAAACTGATTACCTAAAGGGCATGGGGAAAAATAAAGAGGTGGGAACAATATATTTCAAACATATATTTCTATTGTTGAACCAAGTGAATGCATTATCTCTGAAGACATATAGACAAAACACTTTTTTAAATGTTAAGGAAAAAAACCTGCATTCATACCCTTTAAGAGGTGATTCAACCTACAGATGCTCAAGCTGTCTTCGGCTCGGGTCATGGTCCTGAGTCCTGGGATGGAGCCTTGTGTCGGGCTCCCTGCTCAGTGGGGAATCTGCTTCCCACTCTCCCTCTCTCTCTCTCTCTGTGCCCGCTCTCTCTCTTCCCCCCCCTTCTTAAATCAATCAATCAATAAATCTTTTTAAAAAAAAAAAAAAGGTGATTCAACCTAATAAAGACATTAGAGCTGGGAGGGTCTCTGTACCTTGGCTTCAGGTTTCCAAGTAGTGTAACACTTAGCGTAACAATCCCAATTAGTATGACACAATCCCAATTAGTGTAACACTCCTGTCTTCACCCCCACCTGCTTCTTCCCAGGGAAAGAAGAATGATTTCTGATTGATAAATTTTCCTTTTTCCTTTGGTATGTATCTGCCTGCAGAGCACACACAAGCTAATCTGATCCTCAACTACTCAACATCAAGTTTTATAGGGGTGAACCCGTATGTGGCAAGGCTTGTATGTGCCCTAGGCTGCTTATGACAAGGTGTGTGAACAGGTCTAATTCTGAGGTTATTTAGGCAGCTCCTTGTTGTTACACACACTAACCATTTTCCATATGTAGATGTATTTTGGTTTCTATCTATCTGACCAATTTCTATCTTTCAATTTTCAGATTCTATTGGGGAAGGAAAAAGGGTCTCCCTCAAATTTCCTACAAGGAAAATTATCTCCCAAGGAGATGTCAGAAATATGAACAAAAATAGGTTTCTTTCTATGCATTGTTAGCAGTCAAAAAACTGGAAACCTAAACATCCACTAGCAGAACATACCCTACGTTTTTGAAGACATCCACTTAAGAACATACTATGAAGTCATTAAAATTTGTTCTTGAAAACATTTTAATAACATGGGGAAGATGTTATACTGAATAAAAACGCAGATTATGTAACTTGATATATATAACGTTATCCAGTTAATATAATACAGCTTATATCCATGTACCAAAAAAGGACTGCACAAGGGGCACCTGGGTGGCTCAGCTTCTGACTCTTGATTTCAGCTCCTGTCAAGTCATAGGGGTTATGAGTTTCAGCTTCTGACTCTTGATTTCAGCTCCTGTCAAGTCATAGGGGTTATGAGTTTGGGCTCCAAGCTCATCAGGGAGTCTGCTTGAGAATCTCTCCCTCTCCCTCTGCCCCTCCCCTCACTCACGTGCTCACTCCCTCTCTAAAGAAATAAATAAGATCTTAAAAAAAAAAGGACTGCAAGAAAATAAAAGTATTAGTAGCAAAATTTGTGTGATAGCATTATGAGTAATTTGAATTTTCATTTTTATATTTGCTTGCATCTTCCAAAAGTTATATAATAAAATTGTATCATTTTGATAATCAGAAAAAAATATTTAAGGAAAATCTTCAATTTTAAGTTTAGTAACAATATAAAAGAAAAAGATGGAGGAATTTAAAAACAAAAGGGGAGGGGTGCCTGGGTGGCTCAGTCATTTAAGCATCTATATTCGGCTCAGGTCATGATCCCAGGGTCCTGGGATCAAGCCCCACATCAGGCTCCCTGCTCAGCGGGGAGCCTGCTTCTCCCTCTCCCACTCCCCCTGCTGGTGTTCCCTCTCTCACTGTATTTCTCTCTGTCAAATACATAAAATCTTAAAAAAAAAAAAAAAAAAAGGAAAAGGAAAAGGGGAGGGGTTGTCTGGCTGGCTCAGTTGGAAGAACATGTGACTCTTGATCTCCGGTTGTTAGTTCAAGCCCCATGTTGGGTGCAGAGATTACTTAAATAAATAAAAAAATTTTAAAAACCAAATAAGATAAATAAAAAGAAAAGGGGAAAGTAGCTAGCTTGACATAAATGCAGTCATGCTCTGGAAAATACACCTGTTAAGATAGTTTTAAAAATATTTCATATGCCAGCAATCAACAAGTGGAATTTAAAATTAAAAACATAATACCATTTATATTAGCACACTCCCCCGAAAAAGAAATTCTTTGGTATAAATCTAACAAAATATATACAATATCTATATGAGGAAAACTATAAAACTCTGATAAAAGAAATCAAAGAACTAAATAAATGGAGAGATATTCCACGGTCATGGATTGGAAGACTCAAGATGCCAGTTCTTCCCAAATTGATCTATAGATTCAATACAATCCCAATCAAAATTCCAGCAAGTTATTCTGTGGATATAAACAAATTCATTCTAAAGTTTATATGTGGAGGCAAAGTACCCAGAATAGCCAACACCATATTGAAGGACAAGAGCCAAGCCGGGAGACTACAACTACCCAACTTCAAGACTTTCTATAAAATTACAGGAACCAATAATACAGGATGGTCTGATGAAAGAAGAGACAAATAGATGAATAGAAAAGAGTAGAGAGCCCAGAAACAGATTCACACAATTACAGTCAACTGATCTTTGACTGAAGAAAGCATAGGTAATACAATGGAGAAAAGACAGCCTTTCCACAAACGGTGCTGGAACAGATGGACACCCACATGCAAAAAAATTAATTTTGACACAGACCTTAAATCCTTCACAAAAATGTAACTCAAAATGAATCACAGACCTACATGTAAAATGAAAAACTATAAAACTCCTAGAAGATTGCATAGGAGAAAAACCTAGATGACTATAGGCATGGTGACGACAACCAAAGCACAAGTCATTAAATAACTGATAACCTGGACTTTATTAAAATTTAAAACTTCTCAACTGTGAAGGACAAAAACAAAAAAATGGGAAGATAAGCCACAGATTGGGAGAAAATATTTGCAAAAGACATATCTGATAGAGGCCTGTTATCCAAAATATAGTAAGAACTCATAAAACTCAGTAACAGGAAAATGAACAATCCAATTAAAAAATAGGCAGAGATCTGAAGAGATGCCCTATAAAAAAGACATATAGATGGCAGATAAACATATCAATGATGCTTCATATCATGTATCATTAGAGAAATACAAATTAAGACAATAGTGAGAGACCACTACACTATTAGAGTGCCCAAATCCAGAACACCAACAAAACCAAATACTGACAAGCGTATGGAATAACATGTCATTCACTGCTGGTGGGAATGCAAAATGGTACAACCACTTTGGAAGTATGGTGGTTTCTTTCTTTTTTTTAAGATTTTATTTATTTGTCAGAGAGAGACAGCGAAGAGAGGGAACACAAGCAAGAGGAGTGTGAGATGGAGAAGCAGACTCCCCGCTGAGGAGGGAGCCCGAGGCGGGGCTCGATCCCAGTACCCTGGAATCATGACCTGAGCCAAAGGCAGACACTTAATGGCTGAGCCACCCAGGCACCCCAGTATGGTGGTTTCTTACAAAACTTAAACTTTTACCTTACAATGCAGCAATCACACTCCTTGATGTTTACCCAAAGGAGTAAAACTTATGTCCACACAAAAACCCACACAGAGATGTTTACAGCAGCTTTATTCATAATTGTCAAACTTGGAAGCAACCAAAATGTCCTTCAGGAGGTGAATGGATAGATAAATGGTGCTACACCCGGACAATGGAATTCTATTCAGCAGTAAAGAGAAATGAGCTATCAAGCCATGAAAAGACAAGGAGGAAGCTTTGATGCATATTACTAAGTGAAAAAGCAGCCAATCTAAAAAGGCTACAGACTGCGTGATTGCAACCCAATGACATTCTAGAAAAGGCAAAACTATGGAGACAGTAAAAAGATAAGTGGTTGCCAGGGGTGAGGGAAAGATGAATAGGCAGAACAAGAGGATTTTTAGGGCAGTGAAATTAATCTGTATTGATACTATAATGATGGGTACATTTCATTACACATTTGTCAAAACCCACAGGTGTGTAACACCAGAGTGAACCTTAATGTAAACTATGGTGTGGAGTGATAATGATGTCTCAGTGTAGGTTTGTCAACTGTAACAAATGTACCACTCTCATGCAGGATACTGATAGTTGGGGAGGCTGTGCAGTGTGATGAGTACAAAAACTCTCTGTTCTTGCTGCCAATTTTGATGTGAACCTAAAGCCGCCCTAAAAAATAAAGTCTATTTAAAAGGAAAAAAGTTTTTCAATTGTCCAGGGAACTTTTAAAATATAGGAACTTTCAGTAATAAGCACTAGTTTTTAAAGTTTGTGATAGGATTATTCTCTGAAGATCATTTTGGTCTGTTATAGTCTGCTAGAGAATGTCCTGTGAAGATGAAAACCAAGGACATTATTTGAGGCTTTGGATATGGCTATCAAAAGTCTCTGTCCCTGTTCAGCTGAGTTATAGGCTGTCTCCCCTCAGCTTGTCCACTCAGCTGGAAAGGAGAAGGTCAGCCCTCATATGCTGCTCTACAGAATGAGCCCACACCTTTCATATGGTCTGTTCTTCTCGTAATAGTTCTCACTAAGGTGTCACTGCCTTGAGAGAACAATGCTTAGATACAAAGAAATGAGGTTCTAATAATAGGAATTGTTGTTATCAAGCAAGGGCCAATGGGAGAGAGATTAGGGAGCAGACAACCTCCCACCTGCCTCTCATATCGCCCTGCACAGCTGCTAGCCCTATCTAGCAGCCCACCTTAGGCCCGTTCACAGTCCCCTGGAAGGACAATTTACTTTCTGAATCCAAATCATTTTTGCCCCTAGGCAATACTGTGCTTTTTAGGGTGCGCAGCAAGCATGATCCTGCCTTGGGATCTCTATCCTTACTAGTCCCTCTGTTGAGAATATACTTCCTCAAATATCCATATGGTTTGCTCCCTCACATGGGAAAGATTACCACTGACATAGTTCTGGCTCCATTGACTACCCAAGGTCTTCACATTTCTCTAACATCCCTGTTACTCATGGGTCACTGACAGATAATCAGAATGTCAGAGCTGGAAGGGACCTCAGACACCACCTATCTGATGGTTCCCAGACTTGACTCATCATTAGAATTACCCCAGAAGTTCTGTGTATTCGTTCGTTTTTTAATCAACAAAACTTCACAGGCTCCACTTCCACAAATTCGGTCAAGTGGATCTGAAACGGAGCTCAGGAAGCTACATTTTTTAAACCAGTTTACATATTTGACATCACTGACATTAATCTACCACTTCTATTTTTTTTTTAATATTTTACTTATTTATTTGAGACAGAGAGAGAGAGAGCACATTGGGGAAGAGGATCAGTGGGAAAGGGAGAAGCAGACTCTCTGCTGAGCAGGGAGCCCGATGTGGGGCTCCATCCCAGGACCCTGAGATCATGACCTGAGCCAAAGGCAGACGCTTAACTGATTGAGCCACCCAGGCACCCCCATTTCTATTATTTTTTTGTAGAAGAGAAAATAGAAGCACAGAGGTATGAGGTGATGTTCCCAAAGACAAAGTGAGTTCAAGGCAGAGATAAACCCTCAGATCCTAAGATCAGGATCGAGAAGGTCCCCAGATCAAAGATGCTTCCACTGTATCTGGTACTACAGTCTAGATTCTCCCATGTTAGAGTTAGATTTTTTTTAAAAATTAGTAAGTGAAAAAACTAGCTAAGCATTACTAAATTTTTTCTCTTTTGCGTTTGGGTAGGGTGGGGCATGCAAGTGAAAAGAAAGGGCCCATCAAGAAAAAAGGACAGCATTTCAATTCACATCTGTTCTATAAGGCCCTGAGAGCAGCTTGCAATTTTTTTTAACCTTTCTAACCTAGTAAGAGGAGGATTAAACCCTTCAAGATACAAACACTGATGGATGGACACGTGTCTCATATCCAATAACCCATATAACCTTGGGATCCCATAAAAGGGGAAGAAAACTGCCAGGAACCTTGGTGTTTCTAGAGCCCACAGACTGGATACCCTTTGGTGAAAAAAAAATTTTTTTTTTTTTTAAGATTTTACTTATTTATTTGTCAGGGAGAGAGAGAGAGAGAGAGCACAAGCATAAGCAGGGGGTGCGGCAGGAAGAGGGAGAAGCAGGCTCCCCCACTGAGCAAAGAGCCTGATGCAGGACCTGATGCCAGGATCCTGGGATCATGACCTGAGCCAAAAGCAGCCACTTAACCAACTGAGCCACCAGGCGGGAGTCTCCCCTTTGGTGAATTTTGATGGGGAGTTTAATTATAATCTTAGATTGGTCACAGGTTACTCCTCTCACCAATTCCCACCAGGGCTTGCTACATCATTACTCAGCAGTTATTCAGCTTTTGTTACTATAACAATAAAAGCATAAGGCTAAGCCACAGCCTGAATCACAACAGGAGTCATAACAGAAGAACCAGGAATCATGGACCTGTGTAGCCGCCATGTTCCAGCTCAGCATACAGCTGAGTGGGATTCAAGGGAAAAAGGCTTCAGAAGCTGCCCAATGACTTGGCCTCCAGACCCCGGAGCTGGAGTATCTTCATCTTCTGTCTGAAACACAGTCATTCTGGACATAATTAGTTATGGTAACTAATAACAAGGACTTTACCCTTTAGGTCATCAACACTTAGCAAAATAAGCCCTAGACGGACGTTACATGAGTTGTCTCTCTACATGAAGCAGGTTCACACTTCCTTCAAAACCCCTCTATACACAGGGGCTTTAGCAGGGGCACCTGGGTGGCTCGGTTGGTTAAGGGTCTGCCTTTGGCTCAAGTCACAATCCCAGGGTTCTGGGATTGAGCCTCACATAGGGCTCCACGCTCAGCCGGGGGAGCCTGTTTCTCCCTCTCCCCCCTGCTTGTGCTCTCTTGCACGCACTAATAAATAAATAAAATCTTAAAAAAAAAAAAAAAAAAAAAACCCTTTATACCAAGACTGCTCTGATTCATTCCCAAGAAGAGATGTGGCCTCAGAGGGAAAAGATGAATGTTTTTTAAAACCTAAATCAGACATAACTTTGCAGCAATACCAAGTTACCACTACATTCCTTCATTCATTCACTCATTCTCAAATTACATCTCTGAATCCCAACCATCAGCCAGTGGAAATAAACTCTTAGCGAGTCAACAAAAATTCCTCCTGGCACATAAAATCAGTGAAAAGGGAAGGAATGCAGAAAGGGCAGAAGAACTTGTGACAGCAATACTCGATGCGTCTGAAAGAGTCACACCCAGCAATTTCAACCTCTCTGTGAAGCTTGTTGCAAAGCACAAGACCATCAGCTGACTAGGGTTTGGTTTTTTGTTTTTGTTTTTTTTTTTTTCTCTACCCACTTCATTCAACCTGTCCAACAGCTACATTTTCTACATAGTATCAAAGCAGAATAGTTTTCACAGTGTTTCTAAGTAAAGAACACAATGAAAAACACTCTCCCCCCTTCCCTACAACCTGCATTAGACTTCAGCCCTTTCTCACCAAATTCTTCAGAATAGAATGCTTTGGTCTGTTGCCTTAGCATATCTCTCTCTAAATCTGTGACTATCTTTGTATTTCCTACTCAGTCATTCTAACTGCTATAAATAAAGACTGGTAGTAAAATCGCAGTAGGCTTATCTCTGTGAAGCAGTTAACTAGGGGCAAGAAAATAAACCTTCGTTTCTGTACTTCTTTTCTTGTTGAGCAATTACCACAAACAATCTAAGCTTCTTTCTTTTCTGATAGAATTGGTTCATCCGAATTGTAGACGAGTCGGATATATGCACTCATTAATTCTTCAGCCCTTCCTAGCCTGGTGATTCTAAAGCAGTACAAAGAGTCTCTGTTGAATCTAAATTCCAAGATATAAAACTTACAGCACCATTGACTCTGAAGTGCTTTGTTTCAGTTCCTCTTCTGTGTGGGTAGCGTATATTTCTCAAGACAAGGTTATGTCAAATTTTCTCTTGCCATCTGAGAAACAATGATTCGCTGATAAGCTTGGCAAATAATCCCAGATTTCTCACATGAACAGCCCTATGGTTATCTAATTTGCTGGCAAAGTGAGAAAAATCAAGTCATTAACAGCTTTGCCATGGTTGGTATCTTAAGGAAGAAAGAAGCGATTATGGAAGACTATATACCCAGTTTCCTACCAGTTACTGGATTTGAGGTAAGTTTTAGAGAAGAATTTATTGATCAACCACTTAAAATGTTTCATCAAACTCTGCAGGTTTTCGTTGATTCTGGAGTTTTGTGAAATAAATGAAACGCCAATATCTGTCATTCTAAAGATTAAGGACAAAGGAAGTGATATTAAGAACAACAGACTTCTATCCTGCAATGTTTCATTCTGCATGAACCATAACGGGAAAGATTAAAATGTTTCTTTCTGCACTGAACTGTGTCAGCTTTACACTGTGGCCAGTCACTGTTAGGTGTCCAACATGACATGACTCCTCTTGTATTTGTGGAATCTTTCTCTTCACCTTTAGAGTAACTGGAAAATCATGAGGAAAGACAGAAAAAAACAAAAACAACAACATAAAAAACAAAAAACAAAAACCTACTTATCAGTGTGATCAGCTAAGACCACCTAAAATTATTAATTTAAGATACCCAAGAGCAAAGAGGGAGTTGGAAGTCATACTTAACTGACTGCCTCCTGACTTGGACAAACAGGTAACTCGTGAACACTTTGGAGCCAGATCCTTACTTACAGTGTAAGCTCCTGTCAATAATTCACTCTACCCTTGAGACTGGCCCAAGTCCTAAAGAAATTCAGGAAACCAAACACAACACTGCAAATAATGAATACATTTTCAAGATCACAGAAAGGGGAAGAGAAAGTGTATGAGATCTACCAAGACAACTGGTCTTACTAGAAATGAATTCCAATTAATTGACAAGTATACGTCATCACCATACAGAATTTAAAAAAAAAAAAATCTCAGCACCAAAGAAGTAAATCTAAAGGAAGTTAAAATAAGAAAAGGCAATAATGGATATGAAATTTTTTTGTTAAAGTTTTGTTTAATTAAAAATGATTAAAATCCACTAAAGAATATTAAGCTCAGCAGAAGCTCATACAAAAATGTTTTCAAGTTAAAAAAAAAATTGTGTGGCCCTGAGTATTATTCTTATGTGGATGCTGTCTCCATCACCCCAAACACGTGTTTGGGGAATCTAGAACTGTAAGAATAACAAAAATAGGGACTACAAAAGGTCCTGATGCTACATCTTAGGATTTCAGAGGAAGAAAGGATTTTTTAAAAAATAATCTGAACCAACTTCACAGCCTAGGGTTAAAAGTGAGACCAGAAAAGCAAGGAGCCTCCCACATGGTTACAAGGCTCATGGGCAGCAGAGCTGGGTATCAAGATCAGGATCCAGACCGACTGGGTGCCAATCCATTACTCTTTCCTATCACTCAGCTGTCCTTTCCTGATAAGAAACAGATAAAAACAGATAGTATAAAAGTGAAATTCTTATCTGAACAAATGTATTTTTCTAATGTACCACATCATTCATTACCACTTCCTCCATAAATATCTCTCTTTAATTGAGTGGACAGCAAGTGACCCAACACCTATATAATTTCCACACTTCTCCCTAACTCTTCAATCAGCTGGGCTCTTATACTGGAGTAGCCTATACACTATTTTGTTAAGTTTCTACTAAAGAAAGATGATTTTTACACAACAGAAACTATATCCTGATTTTTAATCAACCAAGAAATGTATTGATGGATAAAGTTTATAACATGTTAACTGTAAGAAAACTGCTATAAAGAAAAAAAATAACATTTAAGTAAATTTAGAAACCTACTTTTACACTAACCATGAGAAGCAAGCTTAACTTTGTAACTTTGGCTCTCCTTCTACCTATCTGTATCAGATTTTGGAATGAAATGCAATTCTCGAAAGGATTTTTCCTTTTCCTTGATATGCAATAAAATTCTTTACAAATATGTTTCAGTTAAGAGCTATTACTAATTAATAAACTCTTCCAAAATGGATGACATAATCACCCTTAAATAATACAGCAAATACAATGTTCTCTTTATGTAAGCTGCATTATTAAAATCAGTTCAGCATAATACCATCCTTCTCATGAAAATAATTTTCCTGAAAACTGGACTCTCTCCCATCACCTTGCCTCCACCTACCATTCAAACTACAAAGTGAGAACTCCCAGTCCTGTGTCCCATCTACCAACTGCAGTGGTACTTCAGGACTGCAAGTCTTTCCTGATCATCTCTGTGAATAGTACTGTTCAAACTTCAACATAGGACAAGGACGTAACCATTTCTTGGAAGCTGCCTCCAGCATAAGTAACGAAAGTTAAGAAAGCAGATGGGCAAATAACCATGCCAGGATGCCTGGGTAGCTCGTGTCATGATCCCAGCATCCTTGGATGAGTCCCACATCAGGCTCCTTGCTCAGCAGGGAGCCTGCTTCTCCCTTTGCCTGCCACTCCCCCTGTTCGCGCTCACTTGCTCATGCTCTCTTTCTCTCTCTCTCTCTCTCTCTCTCACACACACATGCACACACACATAAACAAATAAAATCTTAAAAAAAAAAACAAAAAACCATGCCTACACCTTTTCTATACAGGAAATGACTTGTTTCTACACACCCACCACCCACCCCATATCCTACTAAAAGTACTCTTGAAAAACAACTTTCGGATCAATATAATTTCATCTGTTTGGTACTCAATGATTTAAATAAGAATTTCTCTGAGACTTTAAAACATAACTAAAGTTTCAAACCTGTTGCTGAGTTCCGTGTGATCAATGCCCCTTCCTACCCTGGCACCTTTTCGATACTTTGTGCAAAAAAGTGCCTTGTAAGTCCTCCCAGCACCAGAACCGGCATTACACACGCATCTGGCTGAATCCTGCCAGCCTCTGGGCCGATTTGCTGTCTTCACCGAGCTGCCACACATCTTCCGGGTGGTTGAACTTTCTTCTGGTTTATCCTGACTATCGACATGGACCTGGGACACAAATGCTGAAGATTCTTTGTTGTTTGAGGGATACTTCACACTGACCAGCCGTCCTAAATAATCACCGTACTCCCTATACAGTAGGTGAGGCGAGCTACTTGGCAGCAGCCTACTAATTTCCTCTTTCAAAATGAAAAAAAAAGAAGAGAGAGAAAAAGGAACATTCATACGTTACGTAAATTAAGCCTGCCAAAGTATTAGGAAGTCAGATGTATCCATCACGTTATAAAATACGCTCTCAGCAGGACCATTATAAACAGACAAATCCAAATCCCACTTCCTACTTTTGTTCCTAAGCTTGTACTCCGGTCAGCAAAAGACAAAACACTCAACAGGTTGAGCAGCTTGGTCTGACTCATTCCATCTGTGCTCCCCTGTTGGAGATTAGGTAGTAGTCAATTAATTGGTCACAAGACCTATTCATATGGCTCTGGGCAAATGCAGTGACTTGCCTTCAGCAGCAAGGTTGCACTGACATTGGCCACACCACCCTCTTTAATGGCTCTCATGTGAGCAAGTGTCAGCTGACAGGTCTTACTCTGCAACCTTGCAAAACTCTACCCATAGCAAACGAGGGAGATGGTTACACACAACAAAGGTAGGGCTTAATGTACAGGAGGTGATGTGGGGGAGTGAGAGTAGGGACACGTCCTTGCTTTAATACTATGTAGATATGTAAGAAAAATTTTATACACACACACACATATACACATACGTAAGGAAAATAATAGTAAATGAGAAGCCATAAACCCTCCCACAACTCTTGCAATGAATTCCCAATTTCCTGGATCTGTTTAGGCCAAGAAAGCTCTGAACACCAGAACGCAAGGACAAGTAGTTCAGTTTTGAATTATGACACTAACATACTTCATCTGTAAAATGAAATACTGCTACAGAATCTGTATGATTTTTCCATAGTACTGAGGTCATGGAAAAAGTAATTTTTCTTTAAGAAGAAATAAAAAGCATAGGTCATTAAAATACTGGTCAGATCTTGAAAACTATAAGGGATTGTCTCAACTCCTTTTCCTCTTCCTCATCCTTGAATCTGGCTGAAGAAAATATTAATAGATCCCTAAAATCTGATGAACCGTTGGCTGGATCTCTAGTGTCAGGAGGATTTATATGTGTCTTTAAACATGGCAGCGAAGTATTTCACCCCACAAGTGTGAGAAAAATCTAATGATATCAGGGCAGAGGCCTCAATTACCTTAAGACATTATTATCCATATGACCTTAAGTTCCTTTATAACAAATGCAAAAAAGATCTTAAATACACCCCCCCCCGAGAAATAAAGATTGCAACACACCTACAACAATGACTAGACTTCTCTGTGCAGTAATAAACTGACAGTGCCAAGATAAAACCAGATTAGTAGAAAATGAATTCATTTTTCCAGGAAGGGGAACACATTTTGACCTTAAAGCTTAACTGTGTGGCCACCATGTGATCATGGGTTCTTCTTTTTTCCCCTGTCTTTAAAATCACTTTCTCTTTTTAACAGAGAATCAGAAACTCACTTATGCAAGCACTGTAACTCTTCCATTTTAGGCACAGGGCAGCCGGATGAGCAAAGGCTGAAAGGAAAGCCTCCTTTTGCCATTATCATGCCCACTTCATAAGCGACCCAAGTGAGGCCCCAAATCAGTGTCTCCAATTCACCCAGGGTTTACCTCCTCCAAAATCACAGGAGAAATGAAAGTATAGTTTGTCAAAAAGAAAACCACAGGCCCCAAAAGGTGTCTCTCCAGCCAGACCAAGTCATCAAAACGGAGCTTAGTAACTAAACTGTGGTTTCAATCTCCCCCAGCATTCTTCTTAACATGTCAATCAGGAATTTTCAGCTAAGCACCAATGAGGAATCTATCACCCGGGTCCCCTCCCCCAACCCCCATAAAGCAAATAGAGGTGATCTGCATAGTAAGACCCCTGCCCGCCCTTTCTTTTTTTTTGCTTATACTTTTCTTGCTCCACCCTCCTTCCAATAAAAACTTTCCAGTTTGTACAACTCCTTGGAACACTCCTCTCCCTTTGCTAGGTGGGATACTGCTTGATTCATGAGTCATTCAATAAAGCCAATTAGATCTTCAAATTTACTCAGCTGAATTTTATCTTTTAACATGTTCAATGTTGATGGAGTAGGATCTGTAAAAATACCAAAATAACTGAATTTTATAAAATATGTAGAAATGCTCAGGGAACATATCCCATTTTTTATATGTGAAAAATAAGTTTTAAAACTGTAATCTCTAAAAAATATTTTTCTAGAACCTAATGAAAGAATATGAAACCCTCTTTTTATTTCTTCCTTGGGGGGAGGGGGGGTGTGGAGGCACAGAAGAAGAGGGAAAGAATTTTAACCAGGCTCCATGCCCAGCGTAGAGCCCAACGCAGAGCTCAATCTTACAACCCTGAAATCATAACCTGAGCCTAAATCAAGACCTGGACACTTACCAGACTGAGCCACCCAGGCACTCCATGAAACCCACTTTTTAAATACGTATTCTGAACAAATACTTAACCTAGTAGTGAGCCACAGAGCTGTTCGATCATCCTGATGTTTTACATTTTTTAAAGGCTTCAAATACTGTTATAAAAGGCAAATGCTATCCCCTATCCAGATGATGCAAACATTTTAAATGATCAGAACAATAAAGAGATAAAAATGACAACACAGTTACAAAGGATAATTGGATGAAATAAGGATTAAACTGCATTGGGAAACAGAAGCTAAAGCCTTTCGGTACGTTTCTTTCATTCAGCCAGCCATCTTTAACTAAACACTACACACCAGTCACCGTTTCTCCCTAAATTCAGTCAGCATACCTTTTACCCACCACTTCCTTGGTTGAGTGGTGCTCACACTACGCTCATGAACAGATTGCTGGACCTACCCCCAGGGTTTTGGATTCAGCAGAGCTGAGGTGGAGCCTGAGAATGCACATTTCCAACAAGTTCTGAGCATGCTGTTGCTGCTTGCCTGGGAACCACACATTTGAGAAACACTTCCTTGGTAAAAATTTCATTTTCCCCATGATGACTTCCTAGGCTGGAAGATCTTTTTCTCCTTGAATTCCTCTATGATTTTTTTAAAAAGATGTCTTTATTTTAGAGAGAGAGAGAATGTGAGAGGGGGAAGGGGCAGGCAGAGGGAGAAGAGAGAGAGAGAATCCTCCAGCAGACTCCCCCGAGCCCAGAGCCCTACAGGGGGCTCCATCCCAGGACCCTGAGATCATGACCTGAGCCGAAATCAAGAGTCGCAAGTTTAAACGACTGAGCCACCCAGGCGTCCCCCTCTATAATTTTTAACTGCTTTGCAACAGAGTAGTGTACATATCTTATGACCCTAACCAGATCATAAATTCTCTGAGTCTAAAAAGTGTGTTTTGACATTCATCTTTGTACCTCATATAGGTCTTACACTTGGTAGATGCTCAACAGGTTAACTTTGTGATAGCTTTAACGTAAATACTCAGTGGTATTAAACCTATGATACGAATCTACCTACAGCTAGCAGTGCGCTCCTTTTACAGTCTGAGGCATATTTTCTGCCCAAGAGGGTGCTTGTGCTTAACCGCATGCACTCTCGCTCATTTATTACAGCAAAAGTTCCTTTAGAAGTTCTAACATTTTGTGTTCAATCAATGCGACTCATGCAGTATAGTAACGTAAAGAAATTTAAAACTTGTAAAAAGTGAAAAAGCCACTTCCTCTGTCCCTCCCCTTAATAACCCTTAATTCCACAGCTCAAAATCTGATAAAACATAATAGAGATGTGTATCAAAACCACAACCATTGTACTTAAACGAGATGCCTCTATACCACTCCAATTTCCTTATGTTTAAATGCAAGTTTTTAAACTTCTTCGGTAAATGGAAAAACAAGTAATAATTATATCATCACAACCATTCTTCTGAGACATTATGAAACCACTTAAAAGCATAAAGTTGGGGGCGCCTGGGTGGCACAGCGGTTAAGCGTCTGCCTTCGGCTCAGGGCGTGATCCAGGCGTTATGGGATCGAGCCCCACATCAGGCTCCTCCGCTATGAGCCTGCTTCTTCCTCTCCCACTCCCCCTGCTTGTGTTCCCTCTCTCGCTGGCTGTCTCTCTCTCTGTCAAATAAATAAATAAAAAATCTTAAAAAAAAAAAAAAGCATAAAGTTGAACAAAAATCAAAATGGCTGCACTAACACTTCAGCAAAGCTCGGTTTCAGTAACCTCTTCCCTCTATTCTGCAAACCTCCACTCCCCCCTTCTGAGCCTTTTGTTTCAGGAACCCAGTCCCACCCTAAAGAAATGACAAAGAGGGCTATTAGCCGGTGCACAGTTTCTGCCAAAACCAGCTAGAGCCTGTATTTCCCTATAAACCAACCCCCCCCCCAGCCCCTTCCCCGGGGCTGCTTGTACTTTTTGAAGGCCATAGTCTGCAGCAGCCTCCTTTGCCCAGCAAAGCGATAAAGCTATTGTTCCTCTTTATCCCAAATTTGTCTTCATGTTGTATTTTGGCTCCAAAGCATGGAGGTCAGTTTTCAACAACAATCAGAGCAGCTCATACAGTAGCTAAGAGAAAGGTAATCTTCAGATCTTCAGTGCCCCCAAATTCTGTTCTGTCCCTCAATCTGATCTTCCTTTTTTCTCAATCTTCCCTTTCCTGAAATGACATCATACTCATGTAGGTACCCATCCTATGACTCATTATCACGCTGGACATCCTGATCTTAAATACTAACTAACAATACGTAGAAAATTTATCATCATCCCTATTTGCAATGCTACTCATGGTAAAGTTCTCTATTTCCTTCACACAGTTGGGCCCTGTTTCCCCATTTAGGAAAATATCTGCAGTCTCTGCCTGGACTCCCACACTCCACCTGCAGTTCAATGCATTGACTGGAACTGCTGCTGTCCCCACAGATACTTTCACAATGCACATGAACTTTATCAGCTGTTAGAGGGGAGGATTAGGGAAGTGTGGAAGTATGGTGAGGTCACATGACAGATGTAAGGAAGGAAGACGACTGGTTCAACTTTTTTTTTTTTTTTTTTTTTTTTAAGTAAACTCTACCCCCCAACATGGGGCTCGGACTCACAACCAGGAGATCAAGAGTCACATGCTCTACTACTGACAGAGCCAGCCCGGTGCCCATGGTTCAACTTTTTTTTTTTTTAAAGATTTTATTTATTTATTCGACAGAGATAGAGACAGCCAGCGAGAGAGGGAACACAAGCAGGGGGAGTGGGAGAGGAAGAAGCAGGCTCACAGCAGAGGAGCCTGACGTGGGGCTCGATCCCATAACGCCGGGATCACGCCCTGAGCCAAAGGCAGACACTTAACCGCTGTGCCACCCAGGCGCCCCATCATGGTTCAACTTTTTAACCTATATGTGTATTACTTCCAATCTCATAGCCAGTACTAAGTAGTCCTAGAGAAGAGTGCTAAGTTTGAGAGTCCAGAAATGGTGTTAAGTATCATTCGGAATACACAAGGCCACTATATGGTACTGAGGATACTAGTCCAATCCCTTTTTTTGCCATTGGCCAAAATCTCTAATCAACCCGAACACTATTTCCTGTTGTGCCCAGACTCCTCTGCAAATGCTTTCTTCTTATTATTAACATATAATGTATTACTTGTTTCAGGGGTACAGGTCTGTGATTCATCAGTCTTACACAATTCACAGCGCTCACCATAGCACATACCCTCCCCAGTGCCCATCACCCGGCCACCCCATCCCTCCCACCCACCTCCACTCCAGCAACCCTCAGTTTGTTTCCAGAAATTAAGAGTCTCTTATGGTTTGTCTCCCTCTCTGGTTTCTTCTTGTTTCATTTTTTCCTCTCTTCCGCTATGATCCTCTGCCTTGTTTCTCAAATTTCACATATCAGTGAGATCATGTGATAATTGTCTTTCTCTGACTGACTTATTTTGCTTAGCATAATACCCTGTAGTTCCATCCACGTTGTTGCAAATAACAAGATTTCATTTTTTGATGGCTGCATAATATTCCATTGTATATATATCTACCACATCTTCTTTATCCATTCATTTATCGATGGACATCTCGGCTCTTCCCATAGTTTGGCTATTGTGGATATTCTGCAAATACTTTCAATGCAGTGTTCCAGGGACCCACTGCAGCTCAAAAGATTTGGTATCTGAGGAAAAATCCATTCCCATACCTGATTTAGAGTCGGGACAATTAAAGTCAGGAAGGTTTCGGGTAAGCATGCATTTCTTCATTCCCTTGACTTCACACTCTTCAGGTGATAAAAACAGTGACCACTATATGTAATGAAAAATTAACTCGAAAGTCACAAATGAGAGAGAAAAAATGAAGGCCTAACATCGTTCCCAAAAAATCCAGTCTAATTATTCTTATCTACTATATCTTTCTCTAAAGAATCGTTCTCTGGGGCTCCTGGGTGGCTCAGTCAGTTAAGCGTCCAACTCCTGATTTCAGCTCCGGTCATGATCTCGGGGTCATGGGATGGAGCCCTGCATCGGGCTCTGAGCTCTGTGTAGAGTCTGCTTGTCCTTCTCCCTCTGCTCCTGCCCTCCCCCACCCGCCCCCCACTCAGGAGCTCTCTCACTCTCTATCTCTAAAAAAAAATAAATAAAATCTTAAAAAAAAAAAAAAGAATCTTTCACTGCCTATTCACATTACCTTAGTGAGAAAAAAAGAACAGTAAATGGAGGGCAGGGAGTGGGGCTCCTGATCCTCAGCTACTACAACAGACCCTCCTTTTACCGGGTAATTCCCTCTCTTCCATCAAACCGCTTCCACATCCACACGCAACTGATCACGAGCCTTTTTGCCAGTTGTTTTCAAAGCACGATCCCCAGAAGGAGACACAAAAAGGTTATGAGATGCTGGCAAACTGCTATTCCTTATACAGGTGCTGGTGCTGCGAATATGTAGCAAGCAGAACACGTATACTTTTCTGTATCTTATAGTTCAATTTGAAGTTTATTTTTTTTTAAGATGTTTAAAATTTATTTGAGAAAGAGAGTGTAAAGTGGGGGGAGGGCAGAGGAAAAGGAAGAAGCAGACTCCCAGCTGAGCAGGGAGCCCGAAGTGGGGCTCGATCCCAGGACCCTGAGATCATGACCTGAGCTGAAGGTTGACGCTTAACCGACTCAGACATCCAGGTGCCCCAAAGTTTATTTTTTTTTAATAAAAGGCACTCATGCTAGGCTAGCACAAACGGACTAAGGCAAGGGGATGAGACAGCTTTCTTGAAGAAGTGTGTTTTCGGGGAATGGGCTTTAGAAACAGATAAACAGATCCAGGATTAACACTAAGTCTGTCGGTATTTGGTTGTTTTCAGATCACGAACAGCTCCCCAAACCTAAGGAGCAGCCCATCCTCACAATACCTGTTCAGTATGCAATCAGAAAATAATACACCTGCCCTAACACCATCTCAACTTAACTGACAAGCTCAGCACTCCGGAAATTTGGCAAAATGTACAAACTCAGTCACGCAAGGTAGATAATAACCAGCTAGGTTTATTAAGTGCTTATTCTCCACGCGAGGCATTGTTCTAGCATGTTTCATTTGATCACAGGAAGCTGATAGCTCTAATATCTTCTTTTAACAGAGGAAGAGAATGGAGCACAGAAAGGTTAAGGAACTGGTCCAAAGTATGCAGCTTGTCAGAGGCAGAGCCAGAATGTAAGTCCAGGCATCCCTGCTCAGGAGCGAGCCCCACCACTCCTCACACCACTCTGGTCAGAGGGAGGTCACAATGGCACCTGACCATCTGAGGACGGATTTAGGAAGAGGTTAGGGAGGAGGCAGTTGAATATCACTGACTGTCAAATTAAGGCAAATTCTTTCTCCTACATCCCGAACCCCACACCACTTAGGATGTTTAGATTCTCACTAATTTGGTTCTCTGTGAGGACAAGGCCTCAGTCATGTGCACTGTGGGTGACTAAGTCTCTTGTCAGACACCTTGCCATGAACCATGCCCTGCTGTCTCGTAAACAATCCCTGTCCCGGAGCCAAGCACACCAGCTATCCCACAGGATGCCTGCTCTGCCCTCCTCTCTTGACCCTGTCCAGTTCAGGACTTTGGCTGACGGACAGACTCCTAAGCAGAGCGATTTCTTGATACACAAAAAGTTAGCTCAAATGTACAATAAAATCAACCAGTATTACTTCTTTGACTTAAAATGAGGAACTACCTGGGAGACAATTTAGCTTTCAGATTTAGATAAAAGTTACATGAAAATTCAGGATGATCTTGCAGTATGTAATTATAATACAGATTATTTTCCATTCCTATATACCCACACTTTGGAAAACAAAGCATCTGTTATCCAGCACCGAAGAGCAACTGACAGAATGAATGAATGAGTGACAGGTCTTCAAGAAATCTGTGAAACACAGAAAAATTCTTTTTTTTAAAAGATTTTATTTGTTTATTTAAGACAGAGCAAGAGGGAGCACCAGCAGGGGGAGGGGCAGAGGGAGAGGCAGGCTCCCTGCTCAGCAGGGAGCCTGATGTGGGACTTGATCCCAGGACTCCGGGATCATGATCTGAGCCAAAGGCAGAGGCTTAACCGACTAAGCCACCCAGGCACCCCCAGAAAATTCTTATGTTACAAAGTTAAATAAAAAGAACGAGATACAAAATTATATATGTACTTTTGATAACAAGTGTGCTTTTAAGAAACCAAACCTAGAAAAAAGAACAGGAAAGAAGTATCAGAACATCTTTGAATGGCAAGACTAAGAATGCTTTTCCTTTTATTTTTCTCTACTTTCCATTTTTGGGTATGTATTATTTACAAACAATGGGTACAGCTACTTTATTTTTTAAATCCTTGCTGCCAAACCAGTAATGATCACTTGATTTCTTTATTCTATAACAATTCTGCAGGCTTTATTGTAAGGAAATTGTCAGAGTCAAAACAATTTCAGACAGCTGAAAGGAAAAGCACAGCATTCACCCTGCAAGAGTGCAATTCTACTCACACTATTTGTCCTTCAACATAATTGCTATCATTAAGATTTATATAAGCCAGCAAAAAGTACATAGCTGCAGCTATATGCTCTTTTACAATATCTGACTAAAAACAAAACTCCCCAATTTCCCTTTATTTGGAGACTTAGTTTTAGTACCTAGCAGCAATACAATATACATAACAATGACAGGATTTTTAAGCTACACACATTACACTTTTTTTTTTTTAAGTGCTATTCAAAAGGCTATCTAACCAAGTACCAGCATGCTTACAACATAGATAAGGAAAAGAAAGATGAGACTCCAGGAGATCTCAACCTAATAAATGAAACAGTGGCTCTGAGGATGAGAGTTACAATACAACTGTGGCTGTACCAATTTCATATCTAAACTTTAATGTGAAAAAGAGGGGCCAGGCCTGCTAATTCATGGTTGTAAGGCTCTGCTGTGTTAACTCCCCACCCACAAGAAGGGGCACTGCTTGTTTTTTTGTCAAATGATTCACCCTTTGTGGAATCAGCTAGATAACCAGCAATTTAGATAAAAACTTTAAAAACTTTTATCACTTCTTTTTTTTAAAGGTCATTATCAGACCTCAATCTACAATCCTTTTTCCTTATGCATGATTTTTACAACTCATCCCCCCAAGTTTCACTGAAATTAATAACCACACAATTCCTTTTAAGATTTCCTAAAGTTAGAAACATATTAGCAACAAAATATTACACAACTTTTAAAGTTTAACTCTGATGTCCATCTGGGCTCTCTCTAGCATTTGGACCTTAGCATAAGTATCAGCAGTCCAGACCTGCTTAAGAAGTTGGAGGGGAGGGGGGTGGGGGAATGGGATAGACTGGTGATGGGTAGTAAGGAGGGCACGTATTGTATGGTGCACTGGGTGTTATACGCAACTAATGAATCATCGAACTTTGCATCAGAAACCAGGGATGTACTGTATGGTGACTAACATAATAAAAAAACATTAAAAAAAAAAAAAAGAAGTTGGAAACGGAGCTACTGGGCTGGGGCCATCATCTCTGAAATCATTCACAGGTCTCTGATTCTCTGCAAAGCATGTGAGCAGGGCACCCAGTTACAAAGAAAAGAACAGGAGTCTGACCACAACTGAGGGAAGGTGGGGCCAGGGACTTGGAGTCCCAGGGACACTCGGATGGCCTGGCCAGCCACCCAGACTGCAGAGGGGGCGGCGGCAGCAGCGGTGGCAGCGGGTGCCTGTAGTACTATGTGTCTGAGCTAATAAAATGGCTGAAGAGGCAAGACAACGTGGGGCTCCCTGCTCCCCCACCCCCAGGATGCTGCCAACTGTCCCTCTCCACCCCCTGGGGCACAGAGATTATTTATAAAGTCTTGAAATCTGGAGTGTCTTTTGGGGGGCACCACTGTCTGCCCCTGGGGTCCTTTTTTATTTCCTGGAAAATCACTCATGAGACTGCTGTCCTCTCTGCTGGAGGCATACGCCCCAGCCCCTGCACCACCTCTGCCGCTACCTGGGCAAGAGTAAGGGGGCGGGGGGGGCACAGTACCTATAATTATTAAATATGAATTCAATTTTTTTAAAAACATACCTTGAAGAGTGGCTGCGGAAATTCCAATTCAACACATTGGCTCAGTCTACCTATTTGACCAAAAATGGCTCTGTGTTATTGCCAGTGTTCAGTGTTCCCACTCTCCCCATCAAAACTGTCACTATTCTTACCAAACTGCATGATTCATGAGAAGCACACTAGGAAAAAATACCTAGTGGAGAACTCTCAGCTATCGCCACCCTCCTTCCATTTGGATGTATATTTATAACATAAGGAAACTTTTCTGTTGATGCTTTGGAACAGAATCAGCCTGGATTACTCCAAGTCTAAGTCCTAAAATGCTGTCAGTATTGAGACAGAAGCTCACAGGCCCAAACCACAACTAAAGGCCCAGCCACCCGGCTGAGCAGTAAGACCCTCTGCAATAAGCCTTCTCATTGTTCTGTATCTTCTTTTTAAATTTTTTAAAAGATTTTCTTTTAATTTTTAAGTAAACTCCACACCCAACATGGGGCCCAAACTCACGACCCAGAAATCAAGAGCTGCATACTCTACCGACTGGGCCAGCCAGGCAGCCTGGTTCTGCATCTTCTTATATGCCTTGTTCCATTCAGGTCAACTAACCTGTGTCCCATACTAGGCTGGTCTCTGAGTCTTCCTGCCAAAGAGTTTCATTGTAAAAAGGCCTTTCTCTCCCTCTCTCTTATATTTATAACATTTTAGAAAACATTTTTGACCATTTGTAATTTTTTTGACATGTATAACATGAGGATACAACTATCTCATAGAGGAATAAATAATTCAATCAAATTACTGTAAATGGCATTACACCAACAATAACTATTATTATTCTATTATAGCCACTGGGATAATTCTGGAATTACTATGAGTTATTCGTTAATCTGTGCTGTAATTAAATAAAATAGCAAATGGGATTAAACAAAATAAAAAGCACATGACACTCTTCCACAATTTATAAAGATATTTCCCTGGTTTTGCAGAATAGTTTACTAACTTGCCTTCAATACATGCTATCTAAAGACTTAGGTACTCCATTTATTTATCCTTTCAAATATTTGATGTGTCAGGCAGGCCCTGTCCGGGATGCTGATGATACCGAGAAAAATGGTATTAGCGTGCTACCAGTCTCAAGGCAGATACGGTGATGGTGTAACAGGGCTACAGTGTTGTGGGTTTGGGGGTACTTATTAGAAGTACCCAAAGCACTAAGGCCCTCTCTTCACTCACCACTGGTGACAGGAAAGCTAGAGAAGGGGAAGAAGTTTTATCTGGAGCGCGTGGTGCTTCTGGCTCCCTGTTGACCCCTGCCTATAGAGATATGGCAGCCTACACCACAACCTCCACCCCTACCGTCCTGGCAGTGACAGATACTAAAAAAGTCGCTTGGGAGTGGATAGAAATCAACTTATGAGAAGAGAAAGCTGGGAAATGAGAGGCTGGGAAAAGATATTCAGCTCTGAATCAGCAGACTCTCATTTCTCTGAGTCAGTTCCTCATGACAAGGCTGAGTACTAGGAACCCAGCAGATGCCAGCAGCCAGATGAGCAGTCACCGTCAGCAGTGTCTCTGCTGAGAGGGCGTCATACTAGGGAAAAGAATGCTGGACTAGAAGGAGAGAGCTATATCTAGCTCTGGCATAGTCATTCACTAGCCACATGACCCCAAGGAAAGATACTCAGCCTCTCTGAGCCTCAGTTTCCCCAGCTGGAAATAAATGGGTGATGGTGATACTTATCCCACCTATCTTAAAAGGACGTTAGAAATATTAAATGTGAGCAGGTGAAAGTCCCTCTGAAAAACTGTACAGCTCTAAGCAAATGTGAGGGTTTTTTTAATATGCACGTGTCTAAAAGTACTCACTGTCCTATTTGAGTTGCTACACTCATAGATGACTGCATTGTATTTATACAACATGAAGCCAAGATAAATAACTTTGGCCACAGTGACATCTGGCAAATAATAATTTTATCCAAGAAAGTCAGTCACCTCTCCACCCCCCTACCCTAAATCATGGCCAATTCTCTGGAAGTTCCAGGCCATTAAGCCCTCTAAAATAGACTCATTGCAAAGTCCCTTGGGAGAAATAAACTCTAGAACGAATTAATGCAACAGCTAGAAAATTGTATCTTCAAAATAATTAGCTTTCAAATTAACATAAGGCATTCTTCCCTCCACTGATAAATTCCTTTTCCGCCTCCTCTATACTTTCAATCATACCAATTCCCCTCCTAAAGTACCTTTCCTCTAATTCTCCAAGTCAAATCCTCAAAATTTTTTCAGGACCCAAACCAAGGGCCATCTACCCCATAAAAACTTCCCACAATGACCCTTTTCTGAAGACGTTTCAACATGTATAAAGGGAAGACAAAAGGGACTCTATACACAATGTTTTGAAGGATTCTCTATTTGTTTCTTGGAGTACAGAATCTCCCACAAACCATGGTTCAGCTTTTCCCACTGGCTGCACCTTAGAACAACAGTCCCTGTCTCTTACACACTGCCGCGGTCATGGTGTAAAAAAGAACAGCCGCAGGTCATGCACAATTCCCACAAAAGAACACATGCGGAAGTGGTGTTTATCCAAAGTACCCATGAATCTGCATTTTTGTAATAAAAAAGTTCCCAGATTTGAATGCTTTGTCACTACTGGAAGGTACAAATCTCTCCTCGTACCTCATCACATACAGAATGTTAGAAGGTCTGTTAGGAACTTCTAAACCGAATGATAAACTTCTTGAGGACACGCACACCACATCTTTACTTTCTTTTGTGTTTCACTTGAGTAGCTCAGCTAACGCTGAGCAGAGTAAATGGTGCTTAAGTTAGAACTAACCTCTTTTCTGGCAGATTTACTAAAAGGCTGCTTGACAAAATAGCTGTTCACCTAAATTATGAAAACAGTCACTCTCTCAGGGAAAACAAAACTCCTACACTACAGCTCAAGGTGACACAGATTCAAATGTTCCTTTGAAAAATAGTTACACATTTAAAAATCTGACTGTATTTGATTAGTCCAAAACACAATCTAATGGTAATCCTGCTATCAGTTCTTAAAGGGATTCAGTTATATTCCATCCAGTAGAACTGTCGTGAGCACTGACTTTATTTATAACAGGAGAGTTTCCAAAGAAAAAGAAAAAACTTCTTAGGGGGAAGTTTTCTTAGCAGGGAGAATTTCTAGTATTCATGACAGTACTTCTTTGTTTAAAAGAGCCACATTCAGGTACATTGGCAACTTCAATGGCCTTAGAAATACAAGTGGACCCCAAAATGTGGTCTTTAGAAGCAGTACCATCTAATAGTCATTTTCAAATTATTCCCAGGAAATTTAAAGGGGCGCAATGAAACACTGCCCATCAGAAATATACTGCAAGCCCCATATACAATTTAAAATTTTCTAATACCCACATTTTTTTAAGATTTTAAGTAATCGCTACACCCAATGTGGGGCTCAAACTCACCACCCTGAGATCAAGAATCACATGCTCTACCAACTGAGCCAGCCAGGCACCCCTCTGGTACCCACATTTTAACAAAGCAAAAAGAAACAGGTGCAGTGAGTTTTAACAATTTATGTTATTTAGCCACAATATATACAATCCTATCTCAACACATAATCAATGTAAAAATTAATGAAGTATTTTCCATTCTTTTTTTCCACACTAAGTCTTTGAAAGCCAATGTGAATTTTATACTTCAAGAACATCTCAATTCAGACTAGTCACATCTCAAGTGTCCACCAGCCACATGTGGCTACCCAGATGAGACGCACAGCTCTAGAAAACTCTTGAGAAGAATTACAGTGGTGGCATATGTATACGATTTGCCTCTCCTTCATTTCCAAACCCCATCAAAATGACCAAAGAGAAAAAAGACAAACCTAAGCTGATGGCCAGTGGGAAAATTTGGAAGACAAGCGTCAGAGTCAGAGTGTCCACAATTGTCAGTGAAACCTTACTGTCAAGGGGAAGCTGGCTCACTCCCAGCCCCCACGCAAACAGAACTGAGAGGAATCATTACCTCTATTTACCAGACAGTAAGTGCGCACATTTGCCAATCTCAAATGCCGTAATAATGAAAATCACAGGACAAGGGAAATGTAAATTGAAGAATTTGGGTCACCAAGAGATAACAGAGAAAACTCTGGAAGTATAACATCAACCTATCTCCTCTACAGAAGAAAAAGGATCTCATGACAATTAGTCAACACTTTGGAGCAACTCTTGACCATTCACCCCATTTCTCTCCTCCTCTCCCTAAATCTAATCAACAAACAAATCTTGTTGATTCTTCCTCCTGTCCTTCCCATGGTACAAAGAGGGTGGGGCTTGTAAACCAAAGAAGTGTATTGTACTCTGTGCAGGAAAGAACCTTGCCACTCATTTGATCCTCTGCATAGGCCTCTTTATACCTGCTTTTACACCTGGACCTTTAAGATTCCTGGATCATGTCTCAGGGCTCTTGGACTCTCTGGAAGCATGCACATGGTTACACCCCCTGGGCACTGAAATTACCTTTGTTAGCTCTCTGGGCTCTTTGATCACTATATCATCCCTTGGGAACTCAACATTCCTTCCCATGAATGGTCGATCCAACAACAAACGTGCTGTTCTCTGCCTTCTTTAAAAACAGCCTTGATATCTAGCCCCACCCATTTTCCAATATGACTTTGACAACAACCTCCTATTCTTACAGCTATCTTATTCCCTCCAAGCCTGACCTCTGACTTTACATAATCTTCCAGTTTCTTCCTGTACCAAGCCTACTCTGGCTTACTTCTTTATCTTTCAAGCCCTACAAGTCATCACTTTGATTCCCCCCTCATCATTCCCTCAGTTGGAACAGCCCCCCAAACTCAGAATCAGTTGCCCATTTACCTTTTCCACTCTAAAGGTGATGGACGCTGCACAGTACTTCCACTGTACAATTGAGTCTCACTATTTGCAGTACTTCTGTTCTATAAAGTCTCTGCGATAACTGAATTAGTAAATAATGAACCATCGCTCTTAGGGGAAATACCGGGTTAGGTTCCTGCAAGCCTTGTGGCCACAATGTTTTCATCAATTGATTAATACTTAATATCGTTTTGTGTGTGTTTCTGCTTAAAGATACCTTAATATATATATTGTTGTTTTATTAACATTGGAATCACCGTCAATGGCACTGTAACTCATCACTGAAGGAAGCTTACCTAACACACAGATGGTCTCTATAAGCACAGTATATCACAGCCTTCTTGCCTTAGGAACGCTAGACAGCACTTCAGCCCTATGCTTTGGGAGCATTTCAAACAGCAAAATCACCAACAACAAGCACAAAGATGCAAAACAAAAACAAACCAAACAAAAAAACCCAACCTCAACACTAAATAAAGGGACTGAGAAAGCAACAACAACAACAACACTTGTTTATAGTATGAGAGCTGATAGAAGAAGGCTGTGCTGCCTGACCTCTGCTGGGAACACGCACATCAGGCAACTCTAGTATTTTACTGCTCTGTGGATGTCCCTGAATGACCATAAAAGCACCACAAGTATGACTTTGGTGTTATAAACAAATTTTAGTGAGTAGGAGAATACACAAACCTGGAATCCACAAATAATGAAGATGGACTGCACTTAGTACCTGACTGGGCTTTCGTTACCATTTCCTCTGCTAAACTGTAACCTCCCTGAAAGCAGATCATGTTTCAATCCTCCATTTCTTCCCAGAAACTAGCACAGTGCTTGACATACAGAAACCACTTACCCACGTTCACCTTTGCTTCCTATGAGAAAAACCTTTGTTTTTTCTAGTCTAAGAATAAGACTAGATAGACCCTGATCACAGAGTCTCATTGTCTCTCACCTGCTCAGGGACACTGCTCTATCAGTTGCCCCCCAAGCCCCCTCAGCCCCCCAGCCCCCCCACCACCTTTTGCCTACTTTCAGCCCTTAATAATGTACTCAAAATTATCAATTTATGTAACCTTCATTTTTTATTCTACACAATACAGAGAACGTGTGGGAAACGAAACACACAGGGTCATCACCCACAGTGCACACTGACAGTTGAGGAGGCATTACCCTCTGTAAGCCTGTGGAAAGCAATGACATTCCAAAACAGAATTTCCTTTATTTAAAGTGGCCAGCTATGACTGGTAAAATTCCTAGTATCACAAACATACGAACATGAAAACTCCTTAAAGGTTCTCAAGGCAAAACAAAACAAAACAAACCCCAAAAAACAAAAAACAGAAAACAAACCCATTTAAAGCCTAGAGTATTTGTGAACACTAAAAGAAAGAATGAAGTTACAGAGGAGACTGGAAACACTGAGAGTGTTTAGGGAGAAACCATGAATTCCCATTAGAAAAGTCCACCTTCTCATTTATTGCTGCTCTCTCCTCCACACATCTGTCACCCTCACCACTCACTATTCCACAGAGTTAGGCTTTCAGAAAACTAGTAAGCAAATTCTGATCATAATAACCTAGTTTTTATTTTTAGAAAATCATCCACAGGTAAATGGAAAGACAAGAATAAAAAAATTATGAGCTCAAATATGAGAATGACTTATACATGCGTTTATTTAATTCTCCATATGGTAGGATAAAAGGTAAGAAAGAGCTAAGTGAAAAAAAGAACCGAAAAAGGAAGGAATCTACCAAGCTCAGAGACTCATGTAACAGCCATCTACTGAACACTTTTGTAAGCCTCCCTGCCTCAACCTTTTGGTATACCGCCAAGTCCCATTACACATGTTAAAACGGAATAGTATGAAAAACCCTCAGGAACTGAACTGCTCAGGGTAGGGATGTGTCTTACTCATTCTTGTATTCTACCAATTCATTATATCTGAAATACCAAAGATAGTCAACAGATGTTTTTGAATGAAGATTTATTGTATAGGGTCTACAAGTTCATTCATAATTTTAGAGTTCAGAGTACAAATCAGAAACATTACGATAAAGGGTGGTCAGAATGCCTGCCTATTCTATGAAAACTAAATTAAACTATAATACAGCCATTATCCTAATAAATAAGTGAACTAACTGTTCTTCATAACAGTAACATCTTTAACACCTTAACTGTGGGAAAATGTCTTCCAAGCGGTAAGAGCCTCCTATTTTACATAGACACATAGACACACACACACACACACACACACCCCAATCCTGCTCTTTCAGGGCCTCTGAGTGTAGAAGAGTGTATCCAAGAGGATAAGGAGTAGTTGCTGGAGGAAAGTAAAGCTTTAAGAAGAGTAATCTGAAGTGGTTTAGACACCGTGAATACATTATGGTCCCCTCTTGCTCTGGGAAACAGAGTGGTTCAATGAGGCACCATCACTTCCTGGTCTGAAGAAACACACTCCTCTAATTTGTTATGACTTTACAAAGAAATAAAGTACCAATGACAAGGGATGACTGGAGATCAAGAAAGATCTGGTAAGTCTGGGCAGAGGTTACAGTGCTCTCATCTCTTATTGGTAAACAATGGTAACACCATCAGAAGCACATATAAATGCACCTAATTAACTTCCCAGTCAGAGTCATAGCAGAAATGCTCTGAAATTTTTCATAAATTTCCCTGAACACCAATCAAAACAAAGGTCACACCCAGGAGAAGACAATATAACAATGGTTAATTACTTACCTAGCTAGCACAACTCAGCGGCTTACTATGAGCCTAGTCTAGCACAGTACTTTGCTCTCACTACTTCATCTAATAAGAACTTTATTTCTGCTTTTAGATATAAAAAGTGAGATGGAAAGTAATTTGCCCAAAATTGCACAGCTAGTAGGCGGAAGAAGTGGAGTTCAAACCTGACACACATACACACTCTTTTTTTTTTTTTTAAAGATTTTATTTATTTATTCGACAGAGATAGAGACAGCCAGCGAGAGAGGGAACATAAGCAGGGGAAGTGGGAGAGGAAGAAGCAGGCTCATAGTGGAAGAGCCTGATGTGGGGCTCGATCCCATAATGCCGGGATCACGCCCTGAGCCGAAGGCAGACGCTTAACCGCTGTGCCACCCAGGCGCCCCACACATACACACTCTTAACTGCTACACATCTTGCTTTGCTTTCTTTGGAAAGAATAGAAGGCTATATAATATACTGTAAATACTGAATGTATATACATTGGCTATATATGGAAAGCACTTAGAACAGTGCCTTTACATAGTTTGTGCTCATTAAATGTTATTATTTTCATTATTCTATTAGGGCAGATTACATGTAGGAAGGCAGAAACAAGCTCAAGAAATGGAACTTGTTTTTCAAATTATACTGATGTGAAAGTCCAGTCTGGAGTTAACCTTTGCTTTTTACTACTGTCCCTTGAAAATCCGATAAAGTCTACAGCAGTTAATTGTTAGTCTCATTCTTCTACTACTCCAAATCTTTAACGGCTTTAATCAAAAGAATCCTAGCAGCATAGCAAACCCCTTCCTCCTCCTTCCTTTTCCCCTAAGTAAGATATTATTTCCACCTGGAACACCATCAGGGGACCTACCATGACTATGCCAGATGACTACCACTACTAGAGTAAAAAAAAGTCTGTTACTTTCAGCCGGAAACTATTTTACTCTTACATAAGCTTTTCCTTTTACATTGTTTTTATTCTTGACTATAAAGACAGAGCTAGTAAGGGGGAAAAGTCAAGTGGCTTCCATAGCCATAGGCACACCTGATTGCCAACAAAAGCTGAATGCCGGGAAATCCTGTGATTTCCAGGGAGGCTGTGACAATTATTAGTTTAAATCCAAATTGTGGTCAACATCCATCAGGTGCTCCTCATGAGTCTAGCCTGTTCTAAGTGGAACCCACTTTAACCTTTCTTAAGGAACACAGCAACTTTTCAAGAGGCCTGTCCTTACGTACAGTGTCTTCTCGCACAGAATGAACTACACCAAGCAATAGAGTGTTACAACTCCAAAAGCTTCCATGAAGAAACCAAGGCTAAACTATCATCCCCCTTGTCCTAAAATTACCCTCATCAAAAGCTCTAAATAGGAGCGCACAGCCAGCTCAGTCGGTAGCTCACACGACTCTTAATCTCAGGGTCATGAGTTCAAGTCCCATGCTGGGTGTGGAGCCTACTTAAAAACTTTTGAAAATAAATAAAATTTTTTTAAAAAGCTTCAAATAGAAGCTTAACAGGTCTTCACGAAAGGATAGGAAAGCTGAGGTCAAAGACACTAAGCTTACATGAGGTAACAGAGCCTTGCTTATTCACTTATTCAAACAGTTCCCAAGTGCCTATGTATATGCCAAGGGCTGTATCCCAAAGTGAACGATACAAATATGGCCTGGTCATCCCTAGTCTTAGAGCAGGGTGGCAGAGTCATGCACAGGCAATTCCAGTCCAGCGGGACAGGGTGCAAAGTGCAATGAGGAGTATGAGAAAGATCAGGTATATCTAGTCCACTGGAGGCTCAGGACACTATCAGCACAGGCTTCCAGCTATCAGCACTTACCAAGTACCAGGCACTGTTCTAACATCACAAAAGCCAACCCATCTAAATCTCATAACCACACCATGAGGTGGTTACTATTATTCCCGCAGCGCAGAACAGAGCCGCTTGGTAACTTGTTCAAGATCTTACAGCTTTCGGGGCACCTGGCTGACTCAGTTGGTACAGCATGCAACTCTTGATCTCAGGGTTGTGAGTTCAAGCCCCACACTGGGTGTGGAGATTACTTAAAAAAATAATAAAATCTTAAAAAAAAAAAAAAAAAAGATCTTACAACTATTAAGCGATGGTGTCAGGACTAGAAACCTGAAGTCTGGTTCCAGAGTCCACACCCACTTCTAAACACCACACGAGGTAGGAGTCAGTAGGTTAAGATGGAAGAGAGGAAGTGAGTTCCAGGCAAAGCAATCTATATAAAGGGAAAGCTCAAAGTTGTTTGAGGAACTGAGATAAGTTCACTTTGACTGGTGTTAAGAAGTGTGAGGGAAAGAGCAAAGAGAAATGAGACAGGGCCAGCCATGTAAAGGAGTTTGGAGTCGATTTTTAAGACTTACATGTCACAGTTCTGAGCACCCCAGTACCAGAAAAGGGCACAAATCTAATGCAAATAACACAAAGGTTCGGCACACAAAAGAATGCAGAGCTATGATCATTAAAAATAAAAAAGATGCAGGACGCCTGGGTGGCTCAGTTGGTTAAGCGCCTGCCTTCAGCTCATGATCCCAGAGTCCTGGGATACAGTTCTCCATCAGGCTCCCTGCTTAATGGGGAGCCTGCTTCTCCCTCTGCCTGCTGCTTCCCCTGCTTGGGCACTCGTTCTCTCTCTCTCTGACAAAATCTTTAAAAAAAAGAAAAAAGGTCCATTTTAACTACAAATTCGTAGCAGCTTTTAGTAAGTGCAAAACAAGGGAACTTGCCATACCTTTAAGACTAAAAATTAGCTGAGACAAATGCCTCAGGTCTGTGTTCCAGATCTGGCCCTACGCATATAGGCAACTATCTGTGTGACCTTGGCCAGTGAGCCTGTTTTCTATTCTATAAAGCAAACGCAACGGCTTTGGAAAATAAAACCCACGTAAATGTGAACCAATACAAAGCCCAACTTAGTGATTACCCTTTCTCTGAAATACTGATCTTGAATACACAAGAGCACAGTTAACCTATATACATCCTTCCCACCCCCCCACCCCCCACCCCCAGTTTTTAGACGAGAATATCATGGGGAAAATTGGTTAGGATGTCTAACTTTGGCATCCTAAACCTACAGCGTGGCTTCTTTCTGCTTTGAACCCAACACCATGCAATGTATATCTTTCTTTGTCTTTGCCTAGGAAAAGAAACGATTTAATTAAGAGGATCTCTGGCTAATCCCACCCCCGGGGGGGGGGGGCAAGGAGTATTCCTAACTTTCCCAACAACATCTAAGTACAAGATCCTCCATCTCCTGATGGCCCCCCTCCCAGACTACTGGGAGGTGACAGCAGCCACCTGGAGTCACAGGTGCTTCTGTCTCAGGTGTAAAATTCAAATCAAAGACTTGGGGATCAAAAGGAAGCTTAGGGTCTTGAAAAGCAACACTCAGAAAATAATCTCTCCCTCTGGTGTTTCCTATCCCATGAAGAAATTACCTCATCTAAGTAAATTAAAGTGGGAAATTAAAGGTATAGCATCATGAATAAGAAATCACAAAGAAGCTTAAGGAGAAGGAAACCCCAGGAGATCAAAATTGCAATACCTTTGACTCTGGTTAATTTGTCACTACTTTTTTAGGAAACAGGGAGCAAGAAATCTCGCAGAATAAAGGTTGCAGAGGGTGACTATCAGAACCTCTCCTCATCCCTCAGCTGCATTCTTTGGAACGATAAAAATCACCGTCAACTCTTATTACCATTTCAGAACAGCTGCAATTTATGGCTGAAATAAATACTTTCAAGCCCTGGTTGATCCACTTATTTCAAAACTGATACCTACAAAATTCAAATAGGAGAAATGAACTTCTGAGGGCCCACTGAAATTGTAATAGTATATGATTTATGTACCAGTAAACTTAGGTTTGGGTTTTTTTTTTTTTAACTATGTCCATGAGAAACCAAAGCAAGTATTCCTTTATTCACCTAAATCTCATTTGCCATTAATGTTTTCATTACATGAACTGCATTAGTACACAGGTATTTGGCCACTTGCTTTTATGAGGATAAAATAGTGTGAAGCCAGTAGAATATTTATCTTGGGACAGAGAACTGGATTTGGACCAGAAAGCAAAAGTAGGAATAAACAAACATTTCTCTGGAAAAAGAAGTATTAACAGAGTGGTCTTTCAGTGACAGGTGTGAAGACAGAACTTAACATTTTTATAACTGATAAGAGTAACGGAGTGGCCAGGGATAGGGCCATCTTTATAAGTGGCACTAAACATTTTCACCAGGAAAATACCCAACTAAAGGGAAGACACAGCAATCTTTCAGGGTTCTTTGAACAAATGGATAAGTAAGTGCCAAACGACTTTTGGTTTGAGCAAAAGTCTAGTCGGTCAGTTGAGGTAAAGATGGTGGTCAAGCTATTCTTATGACAGACCAAAGCTCTAAAAAAAAAGTATATTCTTACTAGAATACGTCATACATTTCTTGGCAGTGAGCCTCAGAAATCTAAACTGAAACTGGTGTAGAAAAAATAAAATGATCTACAGAGAACAGTCTCTGAGGTTTAAAAAAATTACATCACCTGGTAACTGAAATTACAAAAAGAGGGTAAACACACAGTTAGAGGTATGGACAGGATAAACATACCTGCTGGTTAAATTCTGAAATATAAACACTAAGAAATGTTCTTAAAGCTTCAAAGAGGAAAATTTATACAAAAGTTTAAAAAGGAATTCTAGATAACAATAAATTATATTTCTCTAAGTAGTGGTACTAGCTGAAAATAAACATGTTTAAATAAATGTATTTAAATATTTACCAAGCTCCTAGTAATGGACTCAGTGCTATGCTACATACTATAGGGACATACATATAATGTTCCTTGCACTTAAGGCATAATTTGGTAGTGCTTGGATAATTAAAAAAACAAAAAAACAAAAACAAAAACAGCTAGTGGAGTGCTGTAAGTGCCATAAAAAAAGAAAAACTAAGTTCAGGAGTTCAGAAGGCATGCACATCTGGGGCAATCTGCAAAGACATTCAGAGGTGGCATCTGGACAACCTGGACAGAGTTTGGAAGTACGAATATAATTTTGACAAAAGTAATTTGGGGGAAGGGAACAGAAAGTCTTAAGAGCAAAATATGGATGTCCTGGGCCCTTTGGCAAATATGGGTTACTATCTGCTCTGATAACCACTGCCTCATGAACACCACTATTTGTGGAGTATCCAACTGTACCTCAAACTCAGTATGTGCAAAACCAAAAGCATATACTCTCTTTTTTAATATACATATTTTAAGTAGGTTCCACGCCCAGCGTGGAGCCCAACTTGGGCCTGAACTCATGACCCTGAGATCAAAAGCTGGGCTGAGATCAAGAGTCGGATGCTTACCCAACTGAGCTACTCAGGCGCCCCAGGAGAAATTACTTTTAAGAAGTGAGTATACGGGCATCTGGGTGGCTCAGTTGATTAAGTATCCAACTCTTGATCTCAGCCCAGGTCTTGATCTCAGGATCATGAGTTCAAGCTCAGTGTTAGGCTCCACGCTGGGTGTGTAGCCTTTAAAAAAAAAAAAAGTAAATTTCTTCTTACAGCTGTCCTATTTCCACTAATTATGCTACCATTCTCCCAGATTACTCATGCTCAAAACTTTGATTTTCTGTATTACTACTTGTTTAAGGTGTTTTTTTTTTTTTTTTTTTTTTTTTTTTTAGTAACCTCTACCCCCAACGTTGGGCTTGAACTCACGACCTTGAGATCTAGGGTTGCATGCTCTTCCGACTGAGCCATCCAGGTGCCCTGATTATTACTACTTTTTAAAAATCATTTATTCTCTTTGTTTACAATTCACTCTCTCTTTCATATCCCATCCAGTTTTTCCTCCAAAATATACCTCACATACCTCCATGCATACCAGTTAGGTCCCCAAGGAAACTACATTCAGAGAAAGCAAAGGAAGATAGATAAACCCTTAATTACTTGCTAAACTTTGATGCCAAATCTCAGCCGCAAATCCTAGTAAGCTGGACTGGGCCAGGCTCTGGAACTGGATAGGACCAGATGGGAGAATTCCAGCTATGAGGATTTTAGGCCACCCAGAGCCTAAACCAATGTAGGTCAAATGACCTCCTCCTCTGCCCCCAAAAGGTCATACAAGACCTAATCTGATGGTGAGGGAAAACCCTTACTGGGAATCCCAGCCAGCAAGAAAAAGAAAAGAGAAAAAGAAGAGAAATTTAAACACTGCTTGCCCCAATGCATAGTGCAGAGTTGGTGCCCCATACCCCAAATATTTCTAGGATGGAAGACAAGGGGAGTCTTCTAAACAGAGGGGTGATAACTGATAGATTAACAATACTTTGGGATTTGTTTTGAAGGAGAGACCCTATTATTTTCTCCTCGAGAATAACTGTGTCCCTCCCCCACTAAAAATATGTCTGGGGTACTAGCGGCCCAGGGCCTTGCACATAAAGGTTTCTAAAATAAAGGGAAGAAGAGAGAACATGTCTGACATTATGGCAATACTTTAATCCAAGGGAAGTTACCTACTATGGTCTGCTGATTGGACCACAACAATTCTGACAATGAAGTGCTAATTATAACACAGTTCTGAAAAGAAGCTTCCTCTTAAACAGCTACTTAACATGCTAGTTGGTCTAGACGAGCTCAAGAGAACTCACGTTGCTACTGCTGTGTTAAACACAATATTGACTTTTAGGGTCCAAGGTGTAAAACTCAATACTCGCTGGAATAATCTAAAGAGCAGCACAGCACAGTAATCAGCTGTAAGATCAAAGTCCAACACACCCCGGACTTGAAGGAAAGAAGACTGGAAGAAGAAAGACACAATGACAGATTATAAAGTGTTGAGTTTGCACCTACAGCAACTAGACTGCTTTTTAACAGCTTTATTGGGAACACGCAGAGGTTGCACACTTCTCTTGGCACATTATCTAAACTAGTACTCCACGCAATTATTGAGGGCAGTACTTAGCACTTCAGTAAGATTACTGAACAATTAACAGTTTTTCCTTTTTCTAGTTTCTGAGGCAAATGCTTCTCCCCTCTTCCCCTTCCCCCCCTTTCCATTTGTAAAAAAAAAAAAAAAATCTGGGGCACCTGGGTGGCACAGTGGTTGGGCGTCTGCCTTCGGCTCAGGGCGTGATCCCGGCGTTATGGGATCGAGCCCCACATCAGGCTCTTCCGCTATGAGCCTGCTTCTTCCTCTCCCACTCCCCCTGCTTGTGTTCCCTCTCTCGCTGGCTGTCTCTTTCTCTGTCGAATAAATAAAAATCTTTAAAAAAAAAAAAATCTGACTATCATGTGTAACTGAGCTAGTCCTCAAACACAAACTCCTCTCCTTGGTGTAAGTCTGGAATTTCAGGACACAGCCAACACAGGCTCTTCACAAATGTTTGGGAAACTATTCAATACAAGAAGCAGAACTATCAAGAAACTACTTAGAGAAAAAAAGAGGTCCTGAGATACAAAAAGAGATATCTGGAGGTGGGGGGAGAGATGACTAGGCTGAGCACAGAGGATTTTTAGGGCAGTGAAAATACTCTGTGTGATAGTGTAAGGATGGATGTATGCCGTTTTACATTTGCCCAAACTCACAGGACGTAAAATACCAAAAGTGAACCGTAAGGTGTACTATAGACTTTGGGTGAATATAATGTGTCAAAGTAGGTTCATCCTGGGTAAAAAATGTACCACTCTGGTGAGTGACGATGATAATGAAGAAGGCTATGCACATGTGGGGGCAGGGCTGTATGAGAAATCGCTGTACCTTCCCCTCAATTTTATTTAAACCTAAAACTGCTCTGAA
Organism: Ursus maritimus; assembly: GCF_017311325.1. NCBI lineage: Eukaryota > Metazoa > Chordata > Mammalia > Carnivora > Ursidae > Ursus > Ursus maritimus. The sequence continues at coordinate 46,525,725 of NW_024423453.1, read as the reverse complement.
CAACTAAAGTCTTTACTGAAACAAAACAAAAAAGACAAAACAAAACCAAAAAAAAAAACAAAAAACAAAAAACAGATAACTATATCTGATAGGTTCTCCAAGTATGGATTCTGTCACAGGCTAGGAAGAAAGCCATAAAGGTGGTAACATAATGTTACTGGCTTGTGATCATTTGTGGCTTTTCCCCTTGGAGATGAGAGGCCCGGGGTTGAGGAGAACAGGAAGACTAAGAAATACAGATAGTGCTTGCTGATATCATATGTGGTAAAACTGCACTAACTTGGATCCCAGCACCAAAATTTAGGTTAAGGTACCTGTACTGAGCAAGCGGCTTCACCAATCCATTACTCAAAATTGTAGTGGCTCCCCAATGCCTTCAGAGAAGGAACTCAAACTTTTTTTGATGAAGACAAGCTACTTGCCATTTCCCTACAATCTGGAGATGGCCAAGAGATGGGATTAAGACAGGGAGGTAGCTGGAGAAGCTGGGGGAGAAACAGATAATATTTAAGTCTCTGAAAGCTACAAGAGTTACCATTTATCGAATGCCTAAGGGGTGCCAAGCACTGTGCGGCAAAACTGACATGTATCACCTTTAGTCTTCAGAACAACCTCGCAAGAAAGGAGATTTTACATCCATTTTACTGATGAAAAAACTCAGGGAGGGTAACGTGGCATACATCATAAGTGGGGGAGCCAGGTTTGAACGCAAGAAATGCAGACCCACAACAAAGTCCCTACTCTTTCCATTAACCCTCAAAGTATAGACTGAAGACCCCTCATCGACTCTTTAGGGTCCCCTAAACTTAAATTTAAAATCAGGGGCGGGGCGCCTGGGTGGCACAGCGGTTAAGCGTCTGCCTTCGGCTCAGGGCGTGATCCCGGCGTTCTGGGATTGAGCCCCACATCAGGCTCTTCCGCTATGAGCCTGCTTCTTCCTCTCCCACTCCCCCTGCTTGTGTTCCCTCTCTCGCTGGCTATCTCTATGTCTGTCGAATAAATAAATAAAATCTTTAAAAAAATAAAATAAAATAAAATAAAATAAAATAAAATAAAATAAAATCAGGGGCGCCTGGTGGCTTAGTCAGTTAAGCATGTGCCTTTGGCTCAGGTCATGATTTCCAGGTCCTAGGATCGAGTCCCGAGTCAGGCTCCTTGCTCAGCAGGGAGTCTGCTTCTCCCTCAGCCTGCAGCTCCCCCTGCTTGTGCACTCTGTCAAACAAATAAATAAAATCTTTAAATAAACAAACAAACTTAAATTTAATAATGTTTTCAAGGCCCTGCACAATCTGGTCCCAATGGATCTTGCCTCACTGGCGCACTCTTATTTCCAAAACAACAGTCCATTCATTAACCCTGGAACACATCTAAGATAAAACATCTTCATCCTCTTCTCTTAGAAGATAGTCTCCCATCAGATTTGACCTCCTCTGTAAAGCCTCTCCTAACCAGCTCAGACTAAAGAGCCCTTACTAATTGCTTTCATCTTAATCTGACACTGAATATGTGGTCCTGGAGTCCACTGCTTCATATTATTATTTAGTTTTTTACACTTAATAACCTTTACTTGCACAGTTAAAATGGGAAGTTCCCTAAACATACTACTTATGACTGCATGTTTCCTTATAAACCCGACAGAATCTACCACAGAAGCTTCATCTCAGGTATCTCAAATTAATCTGCACAGTGGAGATACAGATCCTGTATGAGTAAAGAACCCTCAGACGTGGGTTTGAATTCCCAGCATCACTAGTTAACCACTCAGTAATCTCAAGCAATTATTATGACTTTATAATCTAGAAATTAGCTAATAAAAATATCTACCCTCAAAGGAGAACGATGAGACGTGGATGAGATGATCTAAGTGGAAGCAACTCAGCACAGTGCCCAGCACACGGCAAAGTTTTATTCTCGACAGTTAGAGGGGTCTCTTAAAATCCTTGAGAAGGAGCTATCTATAGGCATCTTAAAAGATTTCAAAGATGCCATTTACATACATATTCTATAATATGTCCCCACTGATTAACAAGGTTCGCAATATGAAAATGCATCTTTTTTTTTTTAAGATTTTATTTATTTATTTGACAGAGAGAGAGACAGCCAGCGAGAGAGGGAACACAAGCAGAAGAAGTGGGAGAGGAAGAAGCAGACTCCTAGCGGAAGAGCCCAATGCAAGGCTCGATCCCAGGACTCTGGAATCACGCCCTGAGCCAAAGGCAGATGCTTAATGACTGAGCTACCCAGGCGCCCCTGAAAATGCATCTTTAAAACCATAAATGGCTATTTGCATTATAAAAGAATTTGATTTTTTTCCCCTAATTTTTATTTTTTGCCCATACAATTTTGTAATTGTAAAGGATAATTTTTTAATTATCCTTAAAATTTAAGAACATTTACCCACAAGCTCATTACCCCATTACATCATCTGTTGTATTTTTGTTTTCCTTTTTATATTACTGTTATATTACAAATTAATGTGTTAATTATATTAATAATCATATAATCGATACATTAATATAACATTATATTAAAATATTTGTGACTTGATTACATTAATAAGTCATCATAATCATTTAACCATCAAAGAATATCCCATGAAACTAACATCACAATTTAGCTGCTCTCCTACTGTTAGTTACTATGATTCTTTTTAGATGTTATCATTACAATGATAATGTCTAAAGAACCCATGCACTAAAGTTATTTCCCTTTTTTAAACATATTCATGCAGAGAACTTCTTTTTTGTAAATCACTCAAGTCAAAAAAGGACAAGCACTATTATGTCTAGATAGCACTGCTGAATTGAACTACAAAAGAGCTTAAAACAATCTGCAGGGACACTGGACTAGAGAAGTGATCAACGACGAGCAAGAGGGAGCTAAGGTCTGAGTTTCACCACTACCCCACCAGTCAGCATTGTTTCTTTAGAGTACTTGAAATCATCCCCTCAAAGAGCCACTGTTGAGTGCTATTGATAGGAGTATAAATAGGTGGAACATCTCTGAAGAGCAAAGTGGCAGAAATTCCATCCCAGGTTCTTATCCTAGAAAAATACCTTCTGATGAGCAGTTCACCATCTGCAACAAAAAAGCCTGGAAACAATCTAAATATCCATCAACGGGGGACTAGTTAACCTGGGAAGGGTTTCTAAAGACAGACACGTAGGGCCCTAACCCAGACCAATTAAATCTGGATCTCTGAGAGAGCAGCTCGGGCATTTAAATCTCTCTAGGTAACTTTAATGTCCAGCTAGATTTAAGAACACGGGGTTTAAGTAAAGTATTCAGGGGCGCCTGGGTGGCACAGCGGTTAAGCGTCTGCCTTCGGCTCAGGGCGTGATCCTGGCGTTATGGGATCGAGCCCCACATCAGGCTCCTCCGCTATGAGCCTGCTTCTTCCTCTCCCACTCCCCCTGCTTGTGTTCCCTCTCTCACTGGCTGTCTCTCTCTGTCAAATAAATAAATAAAATCTTAAAAAAAAAATAAGTATTCATACATGCATTTATTCAATGGAATATTAGGTAACTAACTATTAGCAAAATGCAGAACAGTATAGGCAACTACCACTTTGAGTGAATGAAAAAGAATACTTTTCCCTGTATTTGCACAGAATATTTCTGGAAGGATATAAAAGAAACTGTTATAATAATGGTAGCCTTTGGGAAGAGAGATTGGGGTGTGAAGTGAGAGGTTTATATTTCAATGTATATCATTTTATATTGTTTCATTTTTTAATCAGGTGCATTTAAAAATTCAAAAATATTTCAATTAATTAGAATTCATTTAAAAATTCAAATAATCTTCAACAAAATCAAATCATAATTTACAGACAATTTTTCAGAAACATGGCACTAAGAAATGTATGGTATCCCACAGCAGGGGCCAGGTAGCAATGTTCATAGGGTCTCTGTGAAGACCCACAATAACCTGGAAAGAACCAAGGGGCTACCAGGGGTCTTCTTTGCCCTTTGGGCAGAGACAGTAGTTCCTGTTCTGCTACCTCCTTCTGCCCTAGCAACTAACTTATTCAGTGTACCATTCTAAAGCAAACAGTCATTGCTTGTTATGCTTGGTCAAAATGTTTACTCATAGTTCACTTCCTCGCACAATGTAGGTCATCTTTATATGTTAGTCTGGGTTATACGCTTCTTAAAGAACATGTCCGATTTATAACCCATTTTTAAGTTAGTTTCTCAAATGGAAAGCAAAGATGATTCCATTTTCATGTAACATGCAAACACAGTCTCTGCAGGGTTCAGAGGCCCAATACTGTTTTTATAATTAAGTGTGCTATACCTTAAATTTGAAAAAACCAATGAACTAACTTCACCGTATAATGTATTTCAGGTTTACCAAGCCACACAAGAATTCAAATAAATCTAAAAAGTATAGAACAGTGTTTTACATTTATCAACACAGCTAATTATAATTTGAGAGGTTCACATTGTTTAAATACTTTTTCAATAGGTTACTTCTAATAGCTGTGGGATTTTATAACTGGGTTTCAGGTATATTACTTAGGTATCTTTTTTAGTTTAGTTGTGGTTTTTTGTTTTGTTTGTTTGTTTGTTTGTTTGGAAGAGGAGACGGTCCCTTTAGAATATTTATCCTATGATTTTGATACCAGAAAATTTTTCATTATAATTAGTGGAAAGAAAGGAACTGAGTTGTGTAAAATAAGATTCCTTTACACAATGCCACAATGCATACCAGAAACATCAAGAAAGGAAGTTCCCTACAAAAAAAAGCATTAATATTTCAAGAGATCAGATTCTGGAATATCAGAGTATATTTAAGGACTGTTAGTCTTTAAAACTCTTAAGTACATTCATTCGGTCATTCATTCAACAGGTATTTATTAAATGCAACTTCCTGCCAAGCACTGCAATAAGCACTACAGATACAATGACAGGGCTAGGATTTAGAAGAACTCCCGTATCAGTGCTCTAACCATAACACATACATTTCCTTGTTTCATTCAATCATTTTCAAATAATACATGCTTTAAAGTGGGAAATTTAAAAGATATTCTTATGACTATTTCTCAATCATATTTTATAAAAGACCCTGAAGAAATGAGGATAATTAATTAAGAGCTAACTGGTAACACACATTTTTTTTCTATAACCCTAACAGTTTCAAATGTAAGGAAAAAAAAAAAGTCCAATCTTGTGGATACACTAGGGAGAGAGAGTTGGCAGTATGAAGTATTTATAAGGTGTTAAAGGCAGAACAGATTAGACTGGTGATTTTGTTGCTTCTTCCTAACACATCTTAAATCAACACCTGTTTCATCTCTAGAGGAACGTGCAGGTTAACATCTAACTTGTCTTCAACTTGTGAAGAAATAGAGTTGCCATGACAACTGAATGAAAAGTTTAGTTAGCAGAATTTATCCAATGAAATGCAAAAATCCGCTCGATGCCATTTAACTGATCCATGCGTACTTGTAAGCAAATTCTATTTTTCTGTTTGTCAAACTATCAAAGCAAATGTTAACCTATTCTCTGGAAAGTTTCATGGATAAAATATTAAACACACACACACACACCTTTTTGTTAGAGTGGGCCACAAATAAATAAAATTGAACAATAACCGTTTGACCATTAAATCTTGGCAGTGCTGCATTTAGTATTACAGGGTCTCAAGTAGACCTGAATTAAGGAAAAGCAGACACTTGTTAAGTTTATTTCTTGTTATGTTAAACTGTCAAGTAAATTCATGTACATGTTTAATTTCTACTTATGGCTATTACCCAATGCAACCTAGGGTATATTCAAATACGTGAACTATCAATTTTTTAGAGAAAATATTTCCATCATAAACACAGAGTTTAGTCTGTTTACATATGCTGCATAATCATTAACTTCCAACATGCAACTAACCTTACTGGGAACTAGACTAAAGTCCCCACCAGACATGTGGGTTCTCAATCTGTCCCCCTCAATTTGGAGGGGATAAATTTCTACTGCACCTGTTCTTACTCTCACATTGGAACCTTCCATGAACTGGTTGTCATTTTCAATTAGACAACAGTGGATAATCAAACACCAGTGATCACTCATTTACAGATGTATTATAACAAATACAGAAGTGCTCTTATTTATGACAAAAAAAAAAAGTCAGGTGTAGTGATAAAATCATCTTCATAAAGCAGTATACATATCTCTTTATAACACTATGCTGGGTGCAAATTCTAGAGTATAATCTATAAATTAAGCAAGAGTACAGGGACAAATAACTGGAAAAATATTCCAAATATATATAAATGAAAGTCATACAGTTAAAGAGAGAGGAATATGATAATCAGGGATCCAGATTATCCATGCTGATACTAAAATCTTATGTAATAGAAGGTGCTCTCTGCCATACAACACTTACCCACAACGTTATAGTATTAATGACGGCATTTATTGCATTTCATATATTGCATTATTTTGGCACAAACAGCACAATAAGAAAAGAAATATGTAGCATGGTGTGTGAGAAGGCACATTGTCCTTTTCAGAAGTCCATTATAAAGGCAGCTGGACAGATTCTGGCTAAACACAAGTGGGATGCCAGCCCATCTCCTTCCATCCCCATCCTACCCTCCCATTCAAGCACTGGTTACAAAAGTGCCTGTGTGGCCCTGAGAAGTGAGTCATGGATGTTCCATTTACAGAAGGGGTGGAGTTGAGGGAAATCACTATTACATGCCCGGTTAGCTGGAAAAGTCCATCCTGTTTTTCCTCTTTTACATAATAATCATGTTTCACAAACCTGAGATAAAGAATACTCGGTAAGTAGGAACTCACCAAATATTTCAGCACTGGGACGCAAAAGGGAAAGACTTACTTTTACAGCCAAGGACGTGACCTCATAGTGCAGGCCTAACAATTCACACTAGGCAAGGGACTTGTACAATCAGGATAAAACATTTGTTCCTTTTCGCCCACACCAAGAAAAACAGTGGCTGGAGAAATAAGCACAGTGCCAGTTCCCAAATCAGATTCACCCACCAGGGGTTCACACAGACAGCCAAAGCATTTCATGAGTGCAAAGACAATCTTTTACAACTTCCTTTGCTTAGGAAACAAAACAGCAAAGTGGCTTCCTTAAGCTGACCTCACAAGTAAACCATGAGAAACACAACGTAAAGCCACAATGACAAAAATCAATGCTCTCTTTAGATCTATACTCTGTACATTAAAACGCCACATGCCTGGCCCATCTCTCAATACCACCTACTAAGCCAAATGACAATGCGTAACATGACCAATTCACATTTCAGAACTCAAAATTATAATACATATCTTAGCTTTAAAAATATCTATTCCAAGCCTCTTAATTTTTCCAAGTTCTCCCAAAATCTAAAAGGTTGTGTCACTTTTTCTAAATGTTACTTCAAATAAATCTTAATTAGATCTCTCTCTCGGTCACCAACTGAAGACCCACACGCAGCTCCTAACCTGTGTTCTGAGCCATGATAAAGATTACAGGGGGCTCTGAAGCATGGGGGAAGCAGTGACCCCACCCAACTAGGAAAAATTTTGCATATGTACATTGCTGACAATTACCAATATCACCAATTAAATTGGCCTCCTAAGGCTCGTAAGGAACTTAGGTTGTTAAACACATTAAAATTCACAGCATATATTTTAATAACAGGAACTACCAGTTATTTTAATGAAGAGGACAATTTCTATGAAGAGTTTTTATTCAAATCAGGTTTCTCCCCCAATATTATCCTTACCCCCATCCACCTCCCCCTCACAGCATAGAGTATTCCAAAGACTACTTAACATTTAAAATAATTTAAACCACAAAAGCCACACAAATTCATTAGAGCAAAATCTAAAATACCCACAAAAAATAATACACAAAAGAGTAAAATTCAATTTTCAGCCACCCCTTGGCAGCCACTGGCTGCTGAACAGTGCGGCTCTCTTCCATATATGCATAATCGGTCACACACTCCTATTTTTAAAAACTAATCATGTAAGTTTGTATCTTGTTTTTACTTTTTCTTTTCTTTTTTAAGATTTTATTTATTTGACAGAGAGTGAGAGAGAGAGACAGTGCGCGTGCACAAGCAGGTGGAATGGCAGGGAAAGGGAGATACAGGGCTCCATGACCGAGCCAAAGACAGATGCTTAACCGACTAAGCCACCCAGGCGCCCCTTGTTTTAACTTTTTCTACCCAGAACTCCTTTCTGTGTGTGTATACATATACCCATATGTATGTATGTGTGCATGTGTGCATGGATGTATGAATACGCACATCCACACGTGCACACACACACATAAAATAACGATTTGGCTGCTGCAGAGTATCATCCATGGTGCAATGGGTATCATTTTGCTTAACAATATTTCCCCCTTCAGCTAAATAAGATTTTTTTTCTTGATAAGAAAAATAGCATAGAATTCTGAAAAACAAATATACCACACTCCTAAAAATACTCCCGAATCCCAGTCACCTCTATCCAGGTCTGAGTTACAGCCTGCTGGGCGTCTTAACACTCCTCTAAAAACTTAAGGTCCCTATTTCACCACTGATAACATCAAAGTTAGAAAAAAAAAAGAGTAAATAAAAACATGTCACTTAAGTTCTGTCTCAAGTCTCTGAAAAATGGTCCAATTTTAATAAAGCCTCAATGTGAATAATACCGAACTCCATGACTTAAAAGTCTCTTGTTAACACTTAAAAAATCATTTTGCACTGCATTAGATTCTTTTGAAAAGATTTTCAAACTCAGTGTATTACCTCCTTACCACCTATGCAACCCTATGACATAGGACGGTGCTATAACTCTACAAATGACAAAACCGAGCACCAGAGATGTAAAGAGACTTGTCTAGGCCCATGTCGACATGGTGACTGAGGCAGGACTAAATCAATGGTCTCCTCAATTTGTCTTCCAAGTGCTTTTAACAGAACCCATTGCATTAGCTGGAACAGTCCCTTCTTTACCTCTGCCAAAAATCTCTAATAACCCCCTATGGTGTATGGCATGTTTCAAGAGAAGAAGGTATGATGTAATGAGTATGCCAATAAATCCAAAACCACAGGCAAGGAAACCTCCAGGAAGACTTTCAGAAAGAAGAAAACAAGAAATCAAAACTGCTATTTATGCCATGTGTGTCACATGTCTGATGTCATAGGCATTAAAAATTAGTGTAGTGAAACTACACTGTATCTTCTCCAGAATATTCTCCCTACTTCAGAAAAATCTCATTAACAATGCGTATGTCCTGGAAGCTGACAGTGGGAGGGCAGGAAGCACTTCTGTGTAATTTCCTTCTGTCCAAGAGACCAATTTCCACTCCTACCCTCAGTCACACTAAGCATAAGAACAGTGAGTTCTTAATCCTATACTTAAAGATTTACTCTTTATCATTGTTTGAATTACCTTCTCGTTATAGTTTCTAATGTGTACTTTGCTGTTTATTCATCTTGGTAAATAATCTGTTATCCTTTAGATTGCAAACTCCGGTAGGCAGGACCATGAGTATCCTATCTTGATGTGTCCAGGTGGAGCACAAAGCCACAAGCACATGAGCATCAGATGCTACTTGATAATGATGATAAGTAGATTAAATTATACTTATACTAACCCTGTAACAGGGTACTTAAATTTGTTCTAACAGAACAATGTGGATTAGTAGTAACTAGGCCATTTGGCCTTAGATATTCGGGACTGGAGGGGAAAAGGAATGGAATCTACTTCTAGCCTTTACAGAGCTAGCTACCAAGCAGCTGAAATGCTTCCACTTACTTCTCATGTCCCAGGTGATACATAAGCTTACTCACTTCATCTAACTGGTCCAAAAGAAAATACTCGATTACCTAAGATCCTTTTACCTCCCTGTTACATATCCATTTTAGATGAAGACTGGTCTACTAATTTAACAGAAACATTAAAAAACAAAACATGTTGAAAAAAAGACACCACAAGATAAAACCTCAAACCTGAACCACGTGAGTCAATGGGCGTACCTTGGCTTTTAAAATTTTCTACATTCCTATGTGAACATGGTAACCTCAAATCCAAGGTAACCAGGAACCCAATTTTACTTCTGACTTGAGCCACTAGACAAATCACCTCTTTTTGTGCTACTTTATCCTTCTAGAACAAAGGGTTGTTCAGATATATATTTATGTATCAACTAATTAAAAGTGAAAGTATTCTGAAGACCAGCAAATAGAGAATAATCTCAAAGCTCAAAATCATGATGGAATTTTATAACTTTAAATAGAGCTTACACTTCACAAATACCATAATCATATATTGTTCCTAACTACTTCTCCCAAACATGTAAAATCAATCTCTTTTGATTTCTTTTGTTTTCCTAGAAGTCTCTTTCCTCAAAGCTATGAAAGGGCTTTTGTTGAGATCCCAAACAAAATACACTTAAGAAGGAATCTTGACTGTGATGTTCCTCTTTTTAAATGGAACACCAGAGAGCATGAAGATCTGAAAATGACCTGTGAGATAAGCCACTTATATTGGACAAAAACTGTCCTCTCTAACCAACTATACGGTATGTGAAAACCGGTAGAGAGGGAACACTAAGAAACCGAGGGAAGTGCCCAGGAAGTACACAAGAGTAAACAGAGTAACACAGAGGGCAAAACTTGACAAAAGGCTAAACTTCAGACAACTGGAGAAAAGTTTAAAATAACTAGTGAAAGTCCATCACAGAAAGAGAAGAGATATAAAAAGGCTTTCACAAACTCTAAAACAAATATATGTGTGTGTGGGTATATATGTAAGCCCATATATATATTATATATATATTTATAAAATATATATAAAGTTGGATCTTATTTTTACTTGGGCTTTTCTCCAAAATATATGTTAATATATGCTACAAAACTGCCCAAAAAGTCTATCTGATTCCTCAGGAGACTTTCATTCCCAAGATTCACAAGTTACATACTGTATTTAAATGCACTGAAAAATATAAATTCACGTTAGGAATACTAGATTTTTAACCTAATTTTAACTAGATTTTTAACTTTAACTTCTCCAAATCTATTCAACTATGAAGTGGGTTCCTGCAGCTAATCCCTGTATAAGGCACCCACTTCCCCCAAAACACATGCCAGCTTCTATCTAGTAAAACCTGGATAAAGTGAAGCACAAGGGCAAGAAAAGGAAATTTTCTAGGAGACTTTTCCCAGGAGGGCTACACTGCATCTGAGAGTTAGACTAGGTGGAGAGACAGGAGCAAAGACTTGCTTGGGTGTCCTTTGTTGATCTGGTGTGCACTGGCTGATTTGTCCCCCACCTTCCTGCATCTTCACAGACATGTGCTTGTTCACTTCTTTTTCCATGATGACCCCTAGCAGGGACACTGCTGAAGGGCCTCAGGAGTGAAATGTTCAACTGACAGCTCCAATTCTCCCAATCTACCTCAAAAATCTAACTCAAAAAACTTGTAGAAAATCCTAACGAGGTCAAGAAAAAAAAAACAGTCCTTGGCATACTTTTATGTTCTTCATTATACACCAATGGGACGTCAGAACATTATACTGAAAATGTTCCCACAAAATGGGAATCAATTGCCCTAATATGGCCAAGCCCTAAATATAGCCACAATTTTTTTGTTCAAAATACACTCAATTAAACTTGTGGATGGAGGAAATGGTGGTGGGCAACTGGGCAGCGAGCACAGGAAACAATGACAGTGTAACTCCACTATCTCCACCAGCATGAAAACGGCTTTAAATGTCCTTGACAAGGGCTGCCAAAGTAAAGACACCAGCAACACACATGCCCTTTTTTCTCCAGGCTTTGTTCCCTTGATCGAGTCTGGGTTACTGGGAAGGAAGAAAAGAAATTCCATACCCCGGGTCTGAAGTAATTCTACCATTCTGAGAAGGGACACAACATCACTAGTACTCAAAGCAGTGAAAGGAATAGGATTCCCTACTCAAATTATAAGGATCCAGTTAGTCTAAAGGAAACATGAGAATTTAACTAGGGTAGTTTAAAGTCCTCACAATTTACCTTCCAAACAACATCACACCCACACACCCTCACAAACACAAAATACTGATATTTAATATTCACATAACTGCAGTGAGGAGCTGTTTTCAATGAATGGAATTCAAGAAAAGCAAAATCTAGAATACAAAACTCAATCCAAAATTTATTCAAAGTTTCACTCCAAACTTCTAAAAGGTTTATTATATTGGTTCTGGACTTGTTCAATAAACTATTTTTGCAAGACATTTTGGTCAAAGAAACGTGTAGCACTCTGTCACAGTTGAAGTAGATACTCAGTTTGAAACTTTGCTGAATAAAACTTGTTAAAAGTACATGCATAAAACTTCTCAACATATGTGTGCTGAAAGGCAACATAGGACATTTTACGTCACCTGCTAAAAGTTAGGTCTTGAAAGCAGAATAACATTGAGATTTTAAAGACTGGATTCCGGGGTCAAACTGCTTGGGTCAAAACACAGGCTCAGCCACTTACTCCGGTGGATCTTGGGCATGCTGTTTAAGTTCTCTGTGGCTTTAAGTTTCCTCATCTGTAAAATGGGAGTTGTAATAGCACCTACCTCACAGGGTTGTTGAAGAAAGAAATGAAAGAAATCAACATAAACCATTTAAGTTGGTAAACGCTCAATAAATACTAGCAATTATTATTCAAAGTTGTGTGTTCACAAGGTCGGATCTATTAGATATATGCATCAGCGTTGTTAAATTAAAAACTCAACCATTTCATAAAAGCATCTTACTCCCCTTTTCCATACATCAGGCGGCATCAACCTTCAAAATGATGTGGAAATTACATACTTTCATTCATCCGTCTAAGAGCCTGTCACATAAGCAAGAGAGAAGGAAGATGCCTTTTTCGTGACTGTTGCTCCTTCCTAACTTCAAAATACTGTCACGTACACAATAGGTTGGAGCTGCCCTCAAAATGACAGCTCACAGCTTTGCAGCGCCCGCAGAGGCGCCCAGGAGGCTCTGCCGGGAAGGGGTTCACCCCAATTCACGGCGAATCTCCCATCTCCACAGCCAAGCAAGCGCACGCCTGGGAATGCCAAGGAACACAAGAGAACTCTCTGCCAGGAGGAAGGGACCCTGAGTAGTGGGGAAAGAGAGGGAGGGAGGAAAGGACCCTCCCGGTCAAAGAGGTTTCGGAGCCCCACTCGGATCAGGCGTGTCCACGATGACAAGCCCGGGACCCGGTGCCGGCGACGGGCTGCGACGTCCCGAGCGGCCCACTCCGTTCTCCTTCCCTCCCCCGGCGGGCACCGAAGCCAACTCCGGTCCCGCTCCAGTCTCGCCTCTCGGCGCCTCCTCACCTAAACGCGGGTCCTTCCTTGGAAGCCCTGCCCTGGGCAGACGCCGACGCGGAGCTGCCGCCGCTGCCGCTGCCCTTTTTGTTAAAGAGCTTCTGGAGCAGGGTCGGGGCCATGATGCTGCCGCCGCCGCTGCAGCTCCGGCCGTGGCGCTCGGGGGGCCGGCAGCTCAGCGCGCAGCCGGGGGCGGCGGCCGCGGCGGCGGGGCCATCGCGGCGGCGGCGCGGCCGCCCAGCCTTGTGGGAGCGCGGGGCCGCTGCGGCTGAGTAACTCTGCTCCGCGTCGGGGCCGCCGGAGGTCGGTCATATGACTGAGCCGGCCCGCCGCCGCCGCCTCGCGCGCTGACAGTTATCTCCTGCGGGAGGAGCCCGCAGCCCCACGGCGGCGGCGGCGCGGGAGGAGCGCGGCCGCCCCGGCGGCGGCCATTGGCCCGGCGGCCGCCCGCCCCGGGCTCACGTAACCCCGGCGGGAGGCGAGGCCCGGATCGGGCGGCCCTGTGCTCCCGGCACTCGGGGAGCAGAGGCGGCGCGGGCGCGGCGCTTAAAGGGGCCCGAGAGGCGGGGGCGGCCGCCGCGCTGAGGGGTGGGATGCCGGTGGGGCGCAGCTCCGCGAGCGGCGAGGGGTGCCGGAGGTGGCTGCATTCTTTCGAAAGCGAGGGAGCAGCTGGGCCGATCTTTGTTCTTTTGAGACAAAGCCCCTGAACTTGGGTCCTCGCTTTGTGCAGGTGCAAGTGCTCGTGTATAGAAAGCCCATGGTAGGGGAAAGGATTTAATACATGAGGTTGCTGTTTCACAGGACTGATTCGAATCTCACGACACCCAAGGTATTGGCATGTTTCTACCATACCCAGATTAGATCTCTCCGGGTTTTTTTGTTTTTTAATTGAAACTGTTTAGTCGAATTATTTGCTCTTTAGCATCTTGGGTCACTAGTTATAAAAAGTTGCTTGTGCAATTAAAAAACACATGGAATTCACTACATAGATTTAGAAAATTAAGAGAAGCTATTTCGTAACGAGAGAATGCTTTCCTAATACATATTTAACAATCAAGGCATATAATAACCTGATATCAACAGCAGAGAGCTATTATTTGATTTGGGGAAGGGAGGAGTTTTCGTATTTGAGTCGACTTTCCTACCCAGTCCCACCCAGCCTCTGTGAGAACTTTAGCCTCTGGTGTGGAACTCTCCCAACAGCCTCTGATGGTGTAGAAACGTGCCAGACTCAAACCAGCTTCTTAATCTGCCTTATAGCGTTAGCTCTTCAGTTTTTCTGCTGAGAAGTAATCGAGATAAAAGTAAGATTCCAACCCTGCCTCTCGTAGCTTCTCCTTCATGAGCAATGAACAGTGACTCACCTGGATTCTCTTAGACTTGTTCAAAGGAGATCCCTTGGAAACTCAAAAAGGCAAATGTATTTCCATGAACATCAGTAATCAAAAATACTTCTTTCTGGCTTTGGTAGGAAACTAGCTGTGAATGATGATGTGCTGAAATTTCACAAAAGTAAGGGAAAAGTGGTAGAAATTGAAATTCAGTCATTTTTTTCCCCGTTCAGATTTCTACTATTAAAATGGTGGATTAAGTGTTCATGCCAGTAAGCAGTCCTTGTTTTGCACAATGGAGTGTACACAGAACTCTGATTTGCAACGTTGGTATCTCTGTTTACTGGGAGCATCTACCTCATGGAACTGCCAGTATTGGTCAGTATCCTATGTAACAGGTATTGGCTTCATCTGGTGTGACTTTATTAAGACATGGTTCCAGGTCATGTTATGGCTGGCACTTGACCACTCTCCCTTCCCCCATCCTTGCGCAGAAAATGTCCTTTATTCTCCAAACTCAAGTGCATTCTCATGCCTACAGCTTTTGTAACTGCACACTTAAGAGGAGTTCGGCATGGTGTCCCTTGTGTCCCCCCACCTCCAAGGACTATTTCAATTCGAGCCCCAGTCCAAGTGTGCAGAATCACCCAAAAGAGGCAATTCAAAAATCAGCCTGCCCCAGACATCACCCTCAATTTTGATCTTCACTGGGCAACTATAAAGGGGGTGTGTGCATTTCAAACTATTAAGGACAGACTTCAGTTAGGCGAGAAAGAAAGGAACTACGATGGTTCCCCTCTCTCCCTTTTCTCCCTTGGCTTCCTCTCAACACCACATTCTTCCTCATTCTGGTTCTGGCCACACATCGCACTCTTAATTTTAAAAGCATACAAAAATCCTGACCAGCAAAATGTGGGGAGATAGCTGTAGGCAGCTCTCCTATCCCGGTTTCGTTATTTCTCTTCTTGTCTGTTCAAGGCCTCTTCAAAAACCCCATCTTTTGCCTGTCGTCCATTGGTCACTGCCTTACTCCCTGAAGTTCGTCATACTCCCAGTCTCCAGCACGGTCGTGTGGCTTGTCCCAATTCCATACATCTCATTTGCCTCATCCCACTCACTCCATCTTAGAAAATCTACTGGCTGGCTTCTCCTGTATGCAGCTGTCAAGAAGAGAAAGGAATAAAACAATATCCAGAATTCTTGGGAGATGACAGAATAACACTTAAGATGGGAAAGGAGGAATTGTAAGAGAGCTAACTTACTTATCCTGTTCTGTTCTGAGTCCTGCTGACAGTTCTCTCCAGTGAATGAATGTATGTTCTGGAAGTTGCTTTAGGAGTTTCACTTGTACGATTAGATTGCCCTGTACTCTATAGCCTACCTAATATCTATTACCCCTTCTTCCTAACAGAACTCCAGTTTTGTTCAGGTGTCCATCTCTCCCCTAGGCCAGCGTGCTTCAGGTAAACTGACATTATCCCCAAACTAGCTGAATGATCTGAGGGTCATTCCATTGCTTGTGCAAGGTATTGGTTCAGGAATGAGCCCGTGAGGCAATTCTAGCCAAGGAGGCAAGAAGGAAAGGAGCTAGAGAAGGAGTGATTTCTCACTCTTAAGAGAATTCTAAGGAGAGATGGGGGTGGTTGTTGTTTCTTCCTTTGGATGTTGTTTGTGTCCGTGTAATTCTACAGCTGTCTTACTAGCAGCCTGGGCATAAAACCAGTTAGTTCGGGAGAGGGCAGAGCAGAGAGGTGGAAGCAAGCTGTGTCTTGATAAGATTGTGGAGCCTCAATACGTCTACCCTAAGCTAACCTTCCCCATTTGATTGGATGATATTTCTATTATCTGAGGCCAAAAGCAGTCTGTAAGAGGGTCCTATTTTGTGTTCTCTATTGCTTGTTATGTGAAACAAATAAGCCCCTGCTTGTTTAACCCTCAGGACACCAATCATCACCAAAGGAACTACTTTATTTTTTCATAGTTTAAAAAAATTTTTTTTGAATTTTATTTGAGAGAGAGAGAACGATTGGGAAAGGGGCAGAGGGAGAAGCAGACTCCTTGTGGAGCAGGGAACCTGACATGGGACTCAATCCCAGGTCCCTATTTTTTCATATTTTTAAGTCATTTTGCAAATCATTTATAAGAAGCAAGAATAAAGGATAGTAGTGAAACAATTTTAAAATAAATTTTAATAAGAATGTAAACATAGTGGGGCACCTGGGTGGCTCAGTCAGTTAAGCGTCTACCTTCAGGTCAGGTCATGATTCCCGGGTCCTGGGATCAAGCCCCACATCTGGCTCCTTGCTCAGCCAGGAGCCTGCTTCTCCCTCTCCTCTGCCTGCCACTCCCCCTGCTTGTGCTCTCTATCAAATAAATAAATAAATAAAATCTTTTTAAAAAAAAGAATTTGAACATAGCAAATTCAAATTTTTATCCTATATTTTCCTGCAATTAAAGAAATATTACCCTAAATGGGCCATGTCTTTTTTTTTTTTTTTTAGGTAATCCCATGCCCATCGTGGGGTTCAATGCTGAGATCAAGAGTTACATGCTCTGCCGACGGAGGCCAGGTACCCCAAGCCATATCCTTTACAACTATTGATCAGTCAATATATATGAACCAGGAACAAAATCATCTCATAAATATTGACTCCAAATTAAGAATACATCTCTAATGTGCTAGTTTATTCTTACTTTTGCTGCTTCTTGCACTTGAATCAACAAAAATACTTTTGAAAATGGTGGCTTGAAATCTTGTTGAAAAGAAGATAGCTATCTTCTTAGCTATAAAACATGTTCATATTTTTTATTATAATAATATTTTTTTATTATATTATGTTAGTCACCATACAGTACATCCCTGGTTTCTGATGTAAAGTTTGATGCTTCATTAGTTGCATGTAACACCCAGTGCACCATGCAATACGTGCCCTCCTTACTACCCATCACCAGCCTATCCCATTCCCCCACCCCCCTCCCCTCTGAAGCCCTCAGTTTAAAACATTTTCATATTTAGATTTATAAACAACGATTAGAACTAACGATTTAAACACATTGGACTTCTTAAACTTATACAAGGTATGTCAATTATATCTCAGTAAAACTGGAGGAAAAAAGAATTAGCAATTCAGTTAATTTTTCCTCTCTACGTCATGATTTCCTTCCATTCACCTTTGCGTATACATTGCCTTTAGCATTTGTTGACTTGTAAACTGTATCAACTATGTATGATGCAAAACATCAAAAAAGATGACAAAGTACATCTTTTTTGGATGGCTCAGGTTCTTGTTGCAAAATATTGAATAATGAAGTCATTCCTGTTGAATGGATAAGAATACCATATTTCCTTTTTATCTTTAAATATATATTGTTGAATTATCAGTTCTTGAGTTTGAGAGAATTTAGGATATCATCATCTAAAGACTCATCATCTGGGGCTGCCTGGCCCAGTTGGTAAAGCATGCAACTCTTGGTCTCGGGGTTTTGAGTTCAAGCCCCACATTCGGTGTAGAGATTACTTAAACACACACACACACACACACACACACACACACACACAGATAAAATATTTTAAAAATAAATAAAGACTCATCATTTGGTATTCCGCTTGTGTGATAAACTTCACCATCATCATTAAAGTCTAGTGTCTTTTTGCATTTATTTTCTGATTTTTCTGATACTTTTGAAGTGTTTTCTTCTATCAGTTTCTTTTCTTTGCCATTATGGAACAAAACATGAAATTTCTGAATTCTCACCAGTGATTAATAAAAGGTTTAATAAAAAACTACAAAGATAATGTTTCCAGATTTTTTTTATACCTTCTTAAAAGATGAGATAGTGCTTTGGACAACATAATAAGATAATAGAAGAATGATGTAATAGTGATAATTTATTTTACCATTGAATCAATGTTCTAGGCAATTCCAAATTGTTGTCTTCTTATGTTGTCTTCTCTAGCATAATGGGGCATTGTTGTTGAGTAATGTTGAAATAATTCCTAGAATGATAATACAGCAAAATGGTTAAAGCTAAAGAAAATTAAGATCACTAAGATCCCATAAATTATAAAAATCTTCAATGTACCCATATGGTAATTGCAAAACAGAATAAGTTATTACATTTTTTAAGTACATTTACTTTTTGTTTTTTGGGAAAAATAGGAGTTTAGGAAAACTCATAAAATATCCATCCTTATAAATAGGTGGAACCTCTCAGAAAAGAAACTCAAACTCTAAAATTGGATCCAGTGGACTCTTGATGGTGCAAGGGTTAATCCACAGTAAATGATTCTGTGATATTTGCAGCAGAACTCAATCCACCTGATAATCTCACTATACCAATCAGTGACCTCCATGATGCCAAAATCAAGGGACATTTTCATGTCTTCTTTGCAATCATATAATTTACCATTTCCTCCTCTTTGAAACCCTTATTTTTAGTACTTATAGACCTCTTCTAGTTTTAAACAACCTGACCAGCTACTCCCTCAGTCTCTTCTGGAGGGTCCTCCTCTCCCCATCCTTTAAAATATGAAACTCAGCGTTTCTCTTCTCCTCTCATTCGTACTCTCCCTCTCCCTAGATAAGTTCATCCATTCCTGTGACTTTAAATGCCATCTATATATTGACGATACCTAACCTTTTACCTCCAATCCTAACCTCCATTCTAGATCTTTATAACCAGCTATCTACCGGATGTGTCCAAATGGATAACTGACAGGCATCCCACATTGAACTCTCAATTGTTTCTTGTTCCAAAGCCTGCTTCTCTTGCCTTTTTCCTCTTTACACATTTATAACATCTGCCTTTACACATTTGTTTACAATAGAAACCTAGGAAGCATCCTTAACCTTTTGCTTTCTCTCCTCATCCAAAATATTTCTCACATCCATTTTTCTCCCTGTCCATTGGTACTACCCTAGTCCAAGTCAGCATTATCTCCTGCCTGCAAGGGTTGTAATTGGTTACTTTCTTGCCCCACCTCAAATCTATTCTGCATGCAGCTGCCATTGGGATAATTTAAAAATATAAATTGTTTCTTGTCACTTCTTTGATTAAAACTTTTTAGTGGCTTCCCATCGCACTTAGTAAAATCCAAAATTCTTCACATAATCTTCTATATAATTAGGTCCTTCCCTCCATCTCCAAACTTATCTCACATCCCCCCCCCCCCCCACGCCCCTCCCACACCCCA
>NW_024423453.1:46495084-46505847 GCF_017311325.1 Ursus maritimus | reverse complement strand
CCCCCCCCCCCCCCACTCACTTGCCATCCTCCAGCCACACTGGTGTATTTTCATTTCTTCCACCAGGCCTCCTCTGCCAGGAATGCCCCCACCCCCAGCTCACAACTCCATCTGAATAATTATTTATCTTTCAGTTCTCAATTTAATGTCACTTACCCACATCGATTGTCTCTCTCAGTCTACATTCTTAATTAAGGACTCTTTTTCCCTCCAGTGTTTGTTATAGCACCCTTTTCTGTTCCTTTAAAGCACTTATCAGGGGTGCCTGAGTGGCTCGGTCGGTTAAGCTTCTGCCTTCAGCTCAGGTCATGATCCCAGGGTCCTGGGATTGATCCCCGCATCGGGCTCTCTGCTCAGCAGAGAGCCTGCTTCTCCCTCTCCCTCTGCCTGCCACTCCCTCTGCTTGTGCTCTCTCTCTGTCAAATAAATAAAATCTTAAAATAAATAAAATAAGGCATTTATCACAATTTATAATTAACCAATAAATAAATATATAGCACCTTTGTTTCCCTCCAGACAAACATATTCCTTTAGGTCATGAGACTATGTCTGTCTTGTTGACTAATATGCCTGGCACATGGTGTCTTCTCAAAAGTACGTTTGTTGACCTCATGAATGAATGAATGAATGAATGAGCCAATGAATGAAGTTCACAGTCCCTACTGCATGTAAGCTCTAGACCCTCACAAAAGAATTCTCTGTAATAATCACTAGATGAGGAAAACTTCCTGAACTTTTTCCACTTACTTTGGTTGGAAAATCAGATCACTGCTGGCCAATTGTAAGTCCCCATTAGGAAACTGATCGTTCATGGGGCTTACACTTTTGTTCCCAATTTCCTGGTTTAAACTTGAAGCGCTTTTGCCTGAGCATGACCAAATTGGTTCGGCAGAGAGTCCTGCCCCAGGTGTGGATTTTGTTTGTCTAATTTGCTTAACATTTACTAGTGCCAGCTGCTATTCCTCTCATCAGCCCTTGCACCAAAGCCCCTTCCTGAGACGAAGCATACTCTATCAGTTAGGATGCCTTTTGCTGCAAGTAACAGAAACTCCAACCCAAACTGGAAAGAACAAAGAAGGGATGTTTTCTGTCAGAAAACAAAAGGTCGGGGTCAAAAGGTCAGGGTCCAAGCATGGTACATCAGAGTTCTGACGCTGCTTCTCTAGGTTTCTTTTGGCTCAACTTTCCTCTGCATGTGGGATTCTTCTTCAGGCTGATAGCAATATGGTCACCAAAGCTCCTGGGATTCTGTGCAGATGGAACAACATTCAACAGAAGATGGGGGTGGTCTCTTCCCATGTGTCTTACTTTCTCGGAAGCTCTACAGAATTTCATCATTGGCAAGAGAAATATGGCTTTACCATGATTAGCTTTGATTAATGGGGAGATTTCCTAAATCACGTGGGGAGGGTGAAGTCACTGGAACAAAATCAAAGATCTAACAAAGAGAAGTGCAGAGTGGGGAAAGTGACTGTTGGGTAAAAAACCAAGAGAATTGGCCACATATGCATTCATTTATACATGATAAAATGCAGGCAGCTGTATTTTCCCTGAGTGTTTTTCAAGAACCCACCACACCATCACTAAGGATTCTTAGTCTAGCCTACAGATTCTTTTTTTTTTTTAAGATTTTATTTATTTATTTGTCAGAGAGAGAGAGAGCACACTTGCATGAGGCAGAGAGAGAAGCAGGCTCCCTGCTGAGCAAGGAGCCTGCTGGGGAGCTTGATCCCAGGAGCTTGGGATCATGACCTGAGCTGAAAGCAGATGCTTAACTGACTGAGCCATCCAGGCGTCCCAAGACTGTGGATTCTTGATCTCCAACTCCATGCATGGAATCTGTGAGATGATAAGCACCAGATACGTGTTTTGTTTTTGTTTTTAAACAAAGTAAATGTAAAAATGTTGATAAGACACTGTTGCTTTTCGGTTTAAAAAATGCCCACAAGATACTTCCTTCTTCTAAACTTTTCAAAAACAGTTTCTTTTTCAGATCATGATTCAGAAAATATTTACCTATTTATTATTGCCTCTGAGGTATGTAACTTTGGTCTAGGCACTCAGTAAAAGCTTGTTCAATTAATCTGTGGACTTTATTTCACCTCCATAGGTGAGGTATTGGGAAAGGCACAGAAATTTTCTCCCATACACTCATTCACACTCAAAAAATAATGATCCACAGTGCATTAAATTTAGAAAATATTGAAAAGTACAAAGATGAATATAATAATACATCCAAAGATAAATAGAAATAGCTACAGTTAGGGATGCCTGGCTGGCTCAGTCGGTGGAGCATGAGATGCTTGGTCTCAGAGTCGTGAGTTCCAGCCCCATGTTGGGAGTAGCGATTACTTAAAATAAATAAATAAATAAATAAATAAATAAATAAATAAATAAATGTAGGATTTATTTTTTAAAGAATAGCTACAGTTAACATGTTTGTGATCTTCCTTCCTGTCCTTTTTTTCCCTTTCTTATTCATTTGTTTGACAGGAATTTTTTTTTAATAATATTTTTTTATTATATTATGTTAGTCACCATACAGTACATCCCTAGTTTTTGATGTAAAGTTCCATGATTCATTACTTGCGTATAACACACAGTGCACCATGCAATACGTGCCCTCCTTACTACCCATCACCAGTCTATCCCATTCCCCCACCCCCCTCCCCTCTGAAGCCCTCAGTTTGTTTCCCAGAGTCCATAGTCTTTCATGGTTCATTCCCCCTTCTGTTTACCTCCCCCTTTCTTCTTCCCTTTCTTCTCCTACCAACCTTCCTACTTCTTATGTTCCATAAATGAGTGAAACCATATGATTATTGTCTTTCTCTGCTTGACTTATTTCACTTAGCATAATCTCCTCCTGTCCCGTCCACGTTGCAGCAAATGTTGAGAAATCGTTCTTTTTGATGGCTGAGTAATATTCCATTGTGTATATGGACCACATCTTCTTAATCCAGTCGTCTGTTAAAGGGCATCTTGGCTCCTTCCACGATTTAGCTGTTGTGGACAATGCTGCTATGAACATTGGGATGCATATGGCCCTTCTCTTCACTACATCTGTATCTTTGGGGTAAATACCCAGTAGTGCAATTGCTGGATCATAGGGTAGCTCAATTTTTAAATTTTTAAGGGAACTCCACACTGTTTTCCAAATTGGCTGTACCAACTTGCATTCCCACTGACAATGTAGGAGGGATCCCCTTTCTCCACATCCTCTCCAACATTTGTTGTTTCCTGCCTTGTTTGACAGGAATTTTTATTTCAGAATCTGATGATCCCGCAGTCAATACTTCAACAAACATCATAGTTTGTTTTTCTTAAATCATTAATTCTACGTAAATTCATCAGTTCGTGTATTTAGTCAGCAGTCATCCAGTATTTCAACTATGTTCTAGCCAGTGGCCCTCAAGTGTGTGTTGCCCAAGAAATACCTTAGAATTCTGCTTAAAACAGTGATTTGTCTAGAGTATTTGGCCTCTACCTCTCCCCCTTCCCGCCCCCCCACCACTTCTTCAAATCTCTCTAAAATGACATCAAAGGAATAAAAAAGAAAAGGTATTAGCTTACAAAGAACAAAGATAAGAAGAGGGCAAGACAGTGATTACAGATTTTAATAAGTGTTTGGTCAAGGATAAGTGTTTGGTAGATGGAAAGTGGATGAAGGAGTAGTAATTAATTGAACAGAGAAGAAGAATTCAAAACATAAGAATGAAGAAGAGGGGGGCACCTGGATGGCTCAGTCCTTAAGCATCTGCCTTCGGGTCAGGTCATGATCCCAGTGTTCTGGGATCGAGCCCCGCATGGGGCTCCCTGCTCAGCGGGAAGCCTGCTTCTCTCTCTCTCCCCCTGCTTGTGTTCCCTCTCTCGCTGCCTCTCTCTCTGTCGAATAAATAAATAAAATCTTAAAAAAAAAAAAAAAGAATGAAGAAGAGGGCCAGTTCCCATCAGAGGCTCTGTAAAGCCTCAGCATTTGGGACCTGCCAGGTCCCTGAAGGGGAAGTGGGTGCAGGCTGAAAATAGGAGGGATAGGTAAAGGTCTACATATGAAATAGACCCCCAGGTTCCTTTCTATACTCAACCTGCCCAGCCAATTTTTGGTCAGTGGATCAGAAAGGAGGCATTAAGTGAATGTTCAGTTCCCAGAGAAATAGAATGATGACAGAGAACAGAGAAAAGCTCTCCAGACATTCACAACTAGGGGAGTCCAATAAAAAGCTGGTTCATTACTAGAGCATCTACTTGTGAATTTCCCAAATCAGTACTATACACAGGGAATTCTAGTAAAATGTTAGAATCACGAGAAATTTTATGAATACCTCCAACAGGGTAAGAAAAGTACACATAAAAGTGAAAGGGATCTGGAGGGATTAGAAACAATGCAAGGAGAAAAGGACTTAAAACCATAACTGATTATCATCATCAAAGAGACAAAAGGATATCTATTTATAAAACAAAAACAAAAAGTGACCAAAAAAAAAAAAAAAAAGGAAAACATAAAGAAAGAGCTCTTAAAAATAAAATCTATGGTGGTGTAAATTGAATATTCAATACAAACACTGGATGATAAATTTGGGAAAGATGGAAAACAGAGGAGGAAAGATGAGAACATTACAGAATCCATTCAGTGACTTACTAATATGAGTTTCAAAAAGAGAGATCAGGGGTGCGTGGGTGGCTCAGTTGGTGAAGTGTCTGCCTTCGGCTCAGGTCATGATCCTAGGGTCCTGGGATCAAGGCCCACTTCGAGCTCCCTGCTCAGTGGGGAGTCTGCTTCTCCCTCTCCCTCTGTCTGCCGCTCCCCCTGCTTGTGCTCTCTCTCTCCCCCCTCCACCCTCTCTGTCAAATAAATAAATAAAATCTTTTTAAAAAAAGGGATCAGAGAAAACAGAGGGGAACAAATCAACAGAGAAATAATAGAAGAAAATTTCCCAGATAGGACTCACCCAGAACAACAAATTTTTTTAAAGACCCACTTCAAGGCATGTCATTGTTACATTTCAGAACGCCTTGGTTAAGGAAAAGAATTCTAAAACCTTTCAGAGAAAAAATGCTGATCACAAAAAAATGGAATGACTTAGAATAGCATTGGAATTGCTACTAACCACTCCTGATGGTAGAAGACAATAAAGCACTACCTTAAAAATTCAGAGGAAAAACTATTTTCAGCCTAGAATCCTTTATGAAACTAAACTGTAACTCAAGTAACATAGAATACACAAAATTTTCATATATACAAGATCACACACATTATACCTCCATTCTTTCTTGGGAAGCTGGAAGATGTATTTTAGCAAAATAGGGGATTAAAATATGAAAATGGAAGATAAAGGAGAAGATCCTAGAAAGAAAAGCAGCAGGGAAAGTTGTAAAGGGGCAGGAAGGAATGTCCCAGGACTTCTAGAAAACAGCCAGGCCAGAGAGGAGGAGGAGGAGGGAAGAAGGCTCCAAGAGTAGCTCAGAAAAATGGAATAGAAGTTGTTGAGCATAAAGAACATATTATTAATAAGTATATGGCAGAGATGCCAGAACATTGGGGGAAAATTAACAATGGGTAGATGGAAAACCAAACAAATGATAAAATGAGGCAATTATTAACTTCAGAAAAATGGAAAGCTTATACAGGAAAAGAGGTGTGATTGCAACGCATTACTTGGCTCAGTGAACAATATTTATATAGTTTCAATGATGTAATGCTGACTATTGATTTCACAAAAAAATCGATATAATTATATTGGGGGTTAGAAGAAGAAAAATAGAGTTGGGAAGCAATATTCTAGTATTTATTCACAATGTCAGGACATCAACAGGCAAATCAAGGAACAGCTACATAAGCATATAAAGATATGGAGGAAAATTATCAGTGAAATTAGCTAGAAAAGTTGAGGGTGTTAACCTGTCATGCTTGGAGTGGGCATGGGGAAGGGTGGGGTAGGAGACTGCTGGTTTTAATCATAAGCCTTGCAGTATTATTTGACTTTTAAAATGATACACATGAATGTGCTTGTGTGTGTATGTGAATGTGTGTGTGTTTTTTCCTTTGATAAAAAAAACAGTTTATTTTGGGGGTGCCTGGCTGGCTCAGTTGGTAGAGCACGTGACTCTTGATCTTGGAGTTGTGAGTTTTTTGAGCCCCACATTTAAAAATAGAGTCTTTAAAAAAGATAGTTTAGGGGCCTCTGAGTGGCACAGTCGGTTAAGCATTCGACTCTTGGTTTCAGCTCAGGTCATGATCTCAGGGTCTTGAGATCAAGTCCTGCATTGGGCTCTGAGCTCAGTGAGGAGTCTGCTAAAGTTTCTCTTTTCCTCTCCCTCTGCTCCTCCTCTCTCTCTCTCTCTCCCTCTCTCTTTCAAACAAATAAAAAAATCTTTAAAAAAGGGTTTATTTTTAAATAGTCTCACCTGTGGACATTGTTAAACGTCTTCTTTCTGAGCGTGCTCCTATGCAATTCCAATCCAGTAAGTCTGCAGTGGGACTCAGGAATCTGAACTTTTAACTAGAACCTCAAGAAGTTTGGAGGCAGATCGTTCATGGATGATATTTTGAGAAATCTCATCCCGATCTGCTGAAATTATATATAAAATTTCATAACAATGTGCAGTTTTTTGGAAGGAGTCCATAATTTTTAGATTCTCTTTGATTCCTCAAACCCGAAAAAGTTTAAAAATTGATATTCTATGTCTGCCTTCTACTTTCCTTCCAAGAATAATTGAGATTCCATTAATTATTTAAGGTTGAAGCACAGCTAATTATTGTTACAGTGAATTAAACACTTCATAGAACTCATTACATAAGCACGAATTGAAAGCATTGGCAAAATTCTTAGTCAATTGCTTAGTATATTACCAAGGTAAATACCAGTGCATTACTACTGCAGTAAATTGAATATAAATCTAGTAGCTTGAAAAATTTCATACAAATCCGTTAGTACGTACCAGTGGCGTTGACTAAATCTATAGTTAAATTTATTCGGCTGAAAAAAATGTTCATTTATGGCCATTTGACAATCTTGTATTTTTAACAAATTCAGTAATTTTATGGTGAAAGCCAGCCTTCCTCCAACTTAGGCTTTTAGCCTTTTAAAAACTAATTTTTTAGTTTTGGGTCCCTGCCCTCCTTGGGAGCTTTGTACTATCACTTTGCTACTGCTCAATAAACCTTGTTTTGCTGCCCATAAATAAATACTGATTTTTCTCTATAAAACATTACAAGAATTCATGAGATGTGATTTGGATTAAACTAGACAGCAAAATGTGATTTCAGATTAATTGCTACAAGGAATTAAATTTTATTTTATTTTTTCTTTAAACTTTATTCAGTAAGTTAAAGAAATGAATTTTTTAAATTTTAGTGACTATAAAAGGTATAAAATATTTTAAAAGATAAATCACAAAAATCATCACAAACCAGGAGCTAACAAGTTAGTATGTGTTGTATGGACAATAATGTACAACATGACCATTATTAGTCATTTAAGCTGATTATGCACCCATTTGCATAGCAAATGTCCCTTCTTCATATATCAAGTCATCTCTGATATTCTTAGGTACAGCACACCATTTCTTAAAAATAATAGCAAGGCCATCCATAGCATTGACTGTGTCCCGGACCTTGTTCTAAGCATTTTCCTTGCAGTATCTCATTTAACTCTGACACTAGCAGTATGAGGAAAGTGTTGTTATTATCCCTATTTTACAGACAAGAAAATTGACCCGCAAAGTTATATAGCTGTACACAGTCAGCGAACGGCTGAGCTGTGATCTGAACTCATCAATCTGGCACTGGAATCTGTCCTCTTAACTGCTCTGCTGTACTCCCCCAATGCATATTAATGTAGAACAATCACATAAACAATTACATCAATATGTATGGTAACTTCTTAAATATAGATGTTTTAAAGATGCATCTTAAAAGAAAAATATCACTATGAAAAAAATTGTTTTCATTGTTTTCACAGAACACCTTTAAACCTCATGTTTCAGGGAACACGTTTTCTGAAATGATGGTTTAAGTAATGGTTTGAAATTTTCATTTCCATCGTTCCTTTTCGGCTGGGTCCTTCTCTCAGCCCCTTCTGAATTTACTTGCCTCCCCTGAGCTGCTTCTTTTTCAAGACATAATAGGAAGACACCTTCATGCAACCCTCTGTCTACAAATGCTTACTTAACAAGCCTGCATTTCCTGTTCCTCCCACCCCCAATTAAATGCTTAATCTTTGAGCTACAATTCTCAATTGTTTTCCAGTCAAGGTGTAAATGAGAGTTAAATATCACTACATTCCATTTTTTGGGAAAAAAAATGTTAAACCATATTACATCAGTGTAAAGAACATATATCATATGAAATCTAAGTGTCCTAACAAAGTGGCACCTCTTCTTTAATAGCCAGAAATTTTTGCATCACTGTTTGATATCCTTGAACCAATATTTCTACTTCAATTCTCCCACTTGATTTTATCTTTTTTTTTCAAGACTTATTTATTTTAGAGAGAGAGAGAGCGAGCCAGGGGAGGGGCAGAAGGAGAGAGAGAATCTAGAGCACACTCCCCGCTGAGCTTGGAGCTGAGGTGGGACTCCATCCCAGGACCCTGAGATCAGGAGCTGAGCCAAAACCAAGAGTCAGTGGCTCACCTGACTGAGCCACCCCAGGTGCCCCATCCCACGTGATTTTATCTTAAAACATTTATATTTGAAAACCTTTGATTATTTGATTATTCCTGGGTTAATTAAAGCTCTAAATATTAAAAAACTCTATCAGTTTAATTATTAGTAATACAAAATTTATCAATGTAACAAATCTGTAATTCTTTTCTTTTTAAGATTTTATTTATTTATTTGAGAGAGAGGGAGAGAGAGCACGAATGGGGGTAGGGGAAGAGGGAGAAGCAGACCACCCCCCCAACCCCCCCACCCCCGAGTGCTGACCCTGACTCAGGGCTCCATCACAGGACACTGAGACCATAACCTAAGCCACAGTCAGACACTCAACCGACTGAGCCACCCAGGTGCCCCAACAAATTTGTAATTCTTAAACAAAAAATTAAATTGTGTTGTAAATGCATTTCTCAGTGACAGATGGAGCTAGATTCAATTTTACTCACTCTATGGATAAAGATTACTCATGGTGTGAATGAGACTGGTTCAACATTTATTTATGCTTTTCGTTTGTTTTTATAGTTATAAATGCTGAGAAACTTCATTTACAAAATAAGGAGATGAGAATTCAAGGAATTTTGTTACAGCATTATAATTTTTTCCATCCAAGTTTTATTTTAAAAATCACTGTGTTCTATCATTATAAATTAGACTGGTGTCCAGCATGTGGAAAACCCTCTGTTGGAAGTTAGCATTAAGTCTCAACTGTTTTTAATGGACTTTTTATTCTCTTCTATTTGTTTTTTCCTTTCCAGTTAATTATCATGCTCTGTAATTATTATAGATTTAAAGGATATTTTGATATCTGTCAAGGGCCAGTCCATCACTCTCAAAATTATTTTGGCTCATATTTACAGTTCCCAAAGGTTTTTATGATCAACTTGTCAAGTTTTAAAATTTGGGGTTAGTATATTTATTGAAGTGCACTGAATTTTAGATTAATTTGGGCATGTTTGATATTGCTCCAATACTGAGTTTTCTCATCTAGGATCTCAACAAGTCTCTCCATTTATGCAAGCCTTCTTTCATGTCCCACAGTAAAGTTTTATGGTTTCCTTCATATTTCTTTCTGAATGTAAGATAACACAAATACTTTGACCACTTTAAGTGCATTCCTTCTTTCTTTGTCCTCTCTTACTTCTTTCTTTCCTTATTCTTTTTCTCTTGCTATTCCAAATAGATTATAAACTTGCACAGGATTGGGACTGGATTGTCCTGATAACCTCCTAAGTGGTTAAAACTTTGCTAGAATGGTTGCTAAGGAAAGAAATACTTGTTGAATAAATAAATGAATGAAAGGCTTGATTCATAAACTAGAAATGCAACAGGAAGAATCTGGGGGATATTCCAGGAAAGGCCTCAAAAGAATTAAAATTCCTTAAAATGGATGGCAAATTATGGCTTTGTTATACCACAGGACAGATTTGACAAGCTATTCGAGATATCTATATCTATATCTATATATTTTTAATTAAAGAGATAAAATGACCTAGATATTAGATAAATTCTCCTACTATGGATTCACTCAGAGACCAGAGGAGATAAAATATATGCTTCTGATTTCCTCAGACTTTGAGAAAAATGCAAAAGTTTTTCTACCTGTGAGGTTTTCTGAAACATTATTGAATATCAAGGATAATTTAAACTTTTTTTTTTTTTAAGAATGTCTGCTGCCTAAACATCACAGACTTAGTCTTTTAAATAAGGAACATTTTAAACCCAAAGACTAAGAGGTATTAGGGGTGGAGAAGGAATTTTTGAGAGGAGCCCTTCTGTACGTTTTGTCTGTCACTTCAACCACTCACATGTCTGTTGCCTGAAAGAATATCATCCATGCAAACTACTCCCATCCTCCTTTGCTTACCTGTTACCTTGTAGACAGAGCCATGGAGGTCAGTAGACATTGATGTGGGCTACAAAAAGGAAAAGGGCTCAGAGTCACTGTACTTGGGGCTGGGATCACGCCCTGAGCTGAAGGCAGACGCTTAATGACTGAACCACCCAGGCGCCCCTGAGGCATACATTTTTGAGGCACTAGAGAGGTTGCACCAGCCGTGACCCTCTCTGTTCTGGAGTTAGAAATCGAAAGTGAATAAAACTTCTTAGGC
>NW_024423453.1:46441147-46495076 GCF_017311325.1 Ursus maritimus | reverse complement strand
TCATTGTGACAGAAAGTTCCACCGACCCAAGACTCCTGCCACAGCTTAATGAACAGAGCCTGGGGAGTGTGAGGAAAGCACTGATCTTGTTGCTGTGTGGTCCCAAAGTGAAGCTGAGGAGCCACCTGAAAATGTCAGAAGCTTTCATCCAGAAGCCTGAGGAAAGCCCTGCCCTTCATCAAGAGAGGGAAGTCCTTTAACATGACAGCTATTTTTCTTAGTCTTTGGAAGAATTCACACCACTCCTTCCCCCAGCTTTGTGTGCGGTGGTGGGAGCAAAGAGGTGATCTCAGAATTTCTAGAAAGGCCTTAGTCCTCCCTATCCAACAACAGGCACAGCCTTGCTAACATTATCTAACTTGAAACCATCAGGATTAATCACATTATCCCTTTATCCCTGTTTACATCATCACTGCAAGAAGCCAGTGGACTCCCAGGTCATCCTCTAGCTCCTTTACTCCAATTCCCATACAGCTCTTAATCTCATTCTCCTCCCTTCTTCCACCCTCCCCTACTCTCAAAATGTGACCCCTGTGCTCACTATAATGCCCAGTCTGTCAGCAGCAAAATTCCTACAGGCTCTCAACCTGCTCTGCGAAAGTCCCCTTTCACTGTCCTGCTCCAGCTGAAATCTGAATCTCCCCAGGAGATTCCTCCTTCCCCCGTAGCCCTCTCTAGTGGTGGCCCTTTTCTCTACCATCTCTACCGCACCCTACCCGACTACAGAGTGAGGGTGCTCCTTGCTCCTCATTGCCATTTTCAAACCCTCTCCCCACCAAATCCCCAGCTTTGAATCACATGTCATCAGATATACCACTTACTGTCTCTTATTGTCACTTGCCCTTATTTCTGAGTTTAGCAGCTGACTCATGGTCACTTTCTCCAGTGGTGCTCCTAACATAATTCTAGGTAATTTCAATATTCATTTGGTCAGATTTCAAATATCCTGGCCTTAGTTCCTTGACTTCTTCTTCCTATAATTTTGCCTTTCACTCTTTATCAGTCACTCACTATGAAATCATACTGTAGACCTTGGCATTATCTGTAACAGTAACCCCTTCATGTTCTCAATGTCAAGCATCCCTCTAGTACCATTACTCCCTCCAGAGCCCTGACTCCTACAGCCTTCTCTTCTGCCGAGACCTACAGTCCCTTGACTCAACCACCTTTCAGTTATGCCTCATTCTCCTCAGATCCTCTCATAGCCTCATCACATAGCATTAAATCCCGTGGTCAGTTATTAGAATCAGTTCCTTACAGGGAGTTCTAATTATTTGCTAAAATCTATCCTCTTGTCTTCCAAAATCAGAGCATTGTAGCTAAGCACAGAGCTGACCATACACACCACATTTCTCAGGCTTCCTTGCATTTAACTGTAGCCATAGGACTAAAATTTTGCTAATAGAATATGAGCCTAAGTAATGTGTGGGGCCTGCAGGCTAGGCCCTTAAAACAAGGGCAATGCTTGCTCCTTAACACTCTCCTTCCCCCTCCTGATAACTGGGAAAAGGTGTGCCTGCTACCCAGTTTCCAGGATTGAGTTGAGAAAAAAAAGTTCTGGGTCATGAAAGAGAAATTAAGGTAGAAGGCCCCTCAGTCCCTAAATGATCATTTGAAGCTGAGACTCAATGGCCTGGAATGGTCATTTCTGCTTAAAATTGAAATAAAATCTGCCTTAAGTCACAGAATTAATGTTGGGTTGCTTTGTTACAGCAACCTAGCTCTATTCTAAACAACTCGCCACTCCCTTGGTGATCCATCATTTGCTAATACTCACCTGGCAAAACCATTCATGGAAGCTGGCCAGAGAAAACCCCTGCTGCTTAGTCTTACTTTCAATTCTTGGCCACTGAATTGCATTCGGCTTTATTTATTTATTTATTTTAAATATTTTTATTTATCTATTTGACAGAGAGAGAGAGAGAGTCAGCAAGAGAGGGAACACAAGCAAAGGGAGTGGGAGAGGAAGAAGCAGGCTTCCCGCCGAGCAGGGAGCCCAATGCGGGGCTCGATCCCAGGACTCTGGGATCACGCCCTGAACCGAAGGCAGACGCTTAACGACTGAGCCACCCAGGCACCCCTGCATTTGGCTTTAAATGCTGCCTGACAATCATATCATATCTCCTTGGTACACTCAGTCTCCCACTCTTCTAGATAAACTATTCTCCTTTCTCAAACCTCCAACACCTTCCCCTCATTCTCACTCTTACCTGATAACCCTGCATTGTATTTCATTGAGGGAATTGAAGGCTTCAGAAGAGAGTTTCTTTTTAATATTTTATTTATTTATTTGAAAGAGAGAGAGTGCACGTGCACAGGAGCAGGGGTGAGGAGCAGAGGGAGAAGGAGAAGCAGACTCTCCATTGGGCAGGGAACCTGACGTGGGACTCAATCCCAGGACCCTGGGATCATGACCTGAGCCAACGGCAGCCGCTTAACTGACTGAGCCACCCAGGCGCCCCTCAGCATACATTTCCTACAGATAATGACTGTAAAAAATGACAGTCACAACACCAACTTAATATCCAACAAATCTAAATACATGATCAGAATTTAAATTTCCTATATTGTCTCAGAAACATCTTTTTATAATATATCTGCTCAAATCAGGCTCTAAACACATTATATTTGGCTGGTATGTCATTCAAGTCTTTCTTCTTCTCTAAGTTTCCCTCCACCCTTTTCTCATGCCATATATATCATGCCATATTATATGTATATTTATTTATTTTTTTTAAGGTAATTTTTCCTGTATAAGTTTCCACATTCTGGAGTTGACTGTTTACATCCTCATGATGTCATCTAGCATGTTCTTCTCTCCTGTATTTCCTAGAAACTGGTAGTCCTATCTTGAGGCTTGATTCTCTGCTTTCTTCAATCCATTCCAGTCACACATTCACCCTACTACTACTGTGTGTGTGTGTGTCAAGTTCATCGATGACCCATATTGCTAAATCTAATGGCCCATTCTCAAGCCTTGATCCATTGGTAGTATTTAAATTGATCACTTCATCCTCCTTGGTGCTTTTCCTTTATTTGGATTATAGGACACCACACTGTCATAGTATTGCCTTGACTTACTTGTTGCTCCTTTTCAGTACTTTTGCTGGCTCCTGTTTACCATTGCTACCTCTAAATGTTAGAGTGCTATAGGATTATGTTTTGGTTCTCTTCTCTATCTGCACTAAGTCCATTGGTGATCTCACCCAGTTCTCAGGCTTTAAGTACCATTTTATACATGCTAACTTTCTAATTTATAGCTTTAGGCTGGATCTCTTCCAAGAAATCCAAATTCATTATGGCCAACTGTTTATTTGACATAATAACCATTTGAGTGTCTAACAAGCTCCTCAACTTGATCATGTCCATAATTTGACACATGACCTTCCTCCAAATCTGCTCCTCTCTTAGAATTCTCCATTCTATTTGATAGAACTCCATCTTTCCAGTTGTTCAGGTAAAAAAAAAATCTTAGAATAATTCTAGGTACTTTCTTTCTCTCCATCCCAAATAGACTCTGTCAGCAAATCCCAGTCTGGTCATCTTGCTTCAGTCCATTGTCATCTCTTGCCTCTTATCATAGCCTCCTAACTGATATCTGACCTACTCCTTTGTTTTATTAGGACAGCTGGAACGATCTTTTAAAAAATGTAGGTCACATCAGGTCACTCCTTTGCTCAAAATAGTCCAGTGACTTCCCTACTTCTTTATAGTAAGAGTTGAAGAACTTAAAATGACCTATAAGACCCTACATATCTTGTTCTAATACTTCTCTGACATTTCTCCCAATATTCTACCTCCATGCTTATTCTACTCAGGCCATGCTGGCCCTCTTACTGTTTCTATCACATACCTTCTCTCAATTCACCTTAGCATTTGGTGTTTTGCTTGGTATGTTCTTCCCACAATATCAGCATGGCTCGCTCCTTCAAAAGGTAACAGGTTTTACCTTTTCAATGAGTCCTTTCCTGACCACCATCTTTAAAATTATATTTCTCTAGAAGTTAAATTGAGAGGTCAAAGAGCATAAGCATTTGTGTTTTGATAAATATTAAAATATTACCAAATTACTCTCACCAATTATGTATGAGTATACAAGTTTCCCCCATAACCTGGCCAACTGAGGCTGCTAACAACTTTTGAATTTTTGATAATCACAGTGTAGTTTTAATTTTCATTTCTTCTCTTATGAGGGAGTTTAAATATCAATTTAAGAGCAATTTGTATTTCCATTTCTGAAAACTGGAAGTTCATATCCTTTGTCCAATTTTCTAAGGATGTTGGTCTTTCTCTTATTTATTTGCAGAAGCTCTTTGTATGCTATGTAAATTAATACCTAGTCTGTCGTGTGAGTTAGAATAAAATTTTCCTAGTTTGCCATTTGTCTTTGACTTTATTTATGATGGGTTGTTCTATGCAGAATTTTTTTAAATTGGAAGACTAATTCATCAATATTTTCTTTTATGGATTCTGAGTATACTGTCATACCACAAAAGGCCGTACCATATCTCTCACCTGGGATAATTTTTTTATCACACTTTTTTTTTTAAACATTTCAATCTTTTATCCATCTGGAATTCATTTTGGTACAGGATGTGAGATATACTTCCAATTTTATTGTTTTTCCAGATGGCCAACCATTTGTCCCAACACCATCTATTGAATGCTCTGTTTTCTCCATTGACATGAAATGCCACTCAGGAGATTCTTAGGCAAACTTTTATGGCCGTGAGCTTAGGTTGATGTAACACTGTTCTCTCTTTGTGAAACCTCCGCTGGCACGCAGAGACCTCAGATTTGCCACTGAGAGCTGCAAACTGGTCTAACCTGTAACATGCTGAAAGCCCACACCCAGTAAATGCATACATAATGTCTTCAAATTGTAGCTTGAAATATTGTGAGCACATGATTCTCATATAGTTAGTTCCTCCACCCCACCCACATTCTTTCCAATAATGCCAAAAGCTGGCAGGAAATAGTCACATGGTTTTTGGTTGTTTGTTCAATATACGAGGAAAACCAGAACTTAATATTTGCAAATCACATTAAACTGCGGAGAAGAGAACTGCTATTGTAATCCTCATATTACCTTTTGTACATCAAGCATGTTGTTATAACATCAGCATTCTGGGTTTACCGAAGTTTTATTCCAATTAGTATAAATTCATCTCTTTGTTCAACTAGCTGTGAAACCAGGTCACCAGGTATGGATTATGAGGGCCAAAATTTGGGGGGATGGAATGAAATTTTTCAGAATTGGTGATGTCATATGAGACCATTAAAGCTGGTTCACCTGGCATCTAGGATTAGGATTTTTTTTTAAGGTAAGATACATATTTATTGTTTAGTGATAATTATGACACTAAGATACTGAAAAATACTGTTATAGTTTTTGAATTAAGTGCCGAATCATCAAAAACAATTATGAAAAATAGAATTTAAGGTTCAAAGCTATGTGGCTGTGTTCCTTAATGGAAATACTATATGACAGAATAGGGGTTTGACAGAGACAGAGAGAGAGCACTAGCAGGGCAAGCAGTAGGCAGAGGGAGAGGGAGAAGCAGGCTCCCCACTGAGCAGGGAGCCTGAGGCAGGGCTCCATCCCAGGACCCTCGGATCATGACCTTGAGCCAAAGGCAGATACTTAACTGACTGAGCCACTCAGGCACCCCAGACAGACAGGGTGAGTTTAATCTTGATTCTTCCACCTTTTATCTAAGGAATTTGAGCAAGCAACCTAACTTCTGTAAGCCTCAATTTCCTCTTATATAAAATAATAATGATAATACTACTTACTGCTTTAGGGATTAATGAGAAAATCCACTTAAACCATAAGTAAGGCATTTCCTCCCTATCTGATTGGCAAAGACCAAAAAATGTAATGCTATATTGGGTGGTGAGAATATGGTGGAAACAGGTTCTCTCACACATTGCTTGAAGGAGTGTAAACTGGTGAAACTACCATATAAAACAGTTTGGCAATAACTATCAAAATTACAAATGCACATACATACCTCTGGCCAACAATTCCTCTAGCTGGAATTTATCAAGCAGATGTACTTTTATTTTATTTATTTATTTATTTATTTTTTTATTTGAAAGAGCAAGAGAGTGCGTGTGTGCGTGCAAGCAGGACGAGGGGCAGAGGGAGAGGGAGAGAGAGAGAGAATCTCCTTGCAAACTTGCTGCTGATAACGAAGTCCCCCCTCCCAGGAGCCTGAGATTACGGCCTGAGCCAAAACCAAGAGTCAGAAACCCAACCAACTGAACTACCCAGATACCAACCAGCAGATGTACTTTTTTATTTTTTTTTAAAGATTTTATTTATTTATTTGTGAGGGAGACAGAGAGAGAGAGAAAACGATTGAGCATGAGCAGGCAGGCAGAGGGAGAAGCAGCCTCCGCACTGAGCAAGGAGCCTGATGTGGGACTTGATCCCAAGACCCTGGGATCATGACTTGAGCTGAAGGCAGACACGCTTAACCAACTGAGCCACCCAGGCATCCCAGCAGATGTACTTTTAAATGAATGAATTGATAACCGTATGCTGATATTTATTGCAGTACTGTTATAGTAAGAAAAGAGTGGAAAACCTAGATTTCCATCTTTAAAGGGCTGTTTTGGACGCATGCAATCAAATACTATGCTGTAATAAAGAACAAGGAGACAGCTTTATTACTGAATGAGATATTACCAAAATATATTATTAGTAATCAAAAGAAGCAAAGTGTAAAACAGTGTGTAAAAACAGGGGATGGAAAGCACATAACATATATACATATTTGCTTGTATAATCATAGAAATGCTCAAGAAAAACACTCAGGAGGTAGTAGCACTGATTTCCTCTAAATCTAGAATTTCCTGGTGGAAATTTTCTAAGAATTTCATGTGTCCAGGAAACTCTTCACTCTATATCCTTTTCATCCCTTGATTATACTCTGAATGTGTAACTTATTTTTTACAAAATAAATCAATAGGGGAAAGCCTAGCTGGCTCAGTCTGTAGAGCATGCGACTCTTGACCTCGGGGTTTTAAGTTTGAACCCCATGTTGAGTGTAGAGATTACTTAAATATAAGATCTTCAAAAAAAAAAACAAAACCAAACAAATTAACAAGGGCACCTGGGTGGCTCAGGTGGTTAAGCATCTGCCTTCGGCTCAGGTCATGAGCCTGGAGTCCTGGGATAGAGTCTTGCATTGGACTCCCTGCTCAGCTGGAAGTCTGCTTCTCCCTCTCCCTCCACTCCTACCCCCGCTATATCTCTCTTTTCCTCTCTCTCTCTCTCTCAAATAAATAAATAAAATCTTTTAAAAATAAGTAAAACCTATTAACAAACTAAAAAAATAAATCTAAATATCTAGAAAACTCATGACATATAGTAAGCATGTAATACATATTAGCACTTAATACAAAATTTTAACTTAATTGTAACTATCTTGCACTAAAATAAGATATCCAGAAAATTTTAAAAATCAGCTGCTTAAAAAATCTATATACTACAAGTTTTATAATTTATGGGTAATTTTAAACAAGAAAATTGGTCTTACTATAAATTGTAAAGGCATTTCTCTCAGCCCATGAAGGCTTACGATCTGGGTCTGTTATCATTTAGATTTCTCATAAAAGTATTAAAATATCTAGTAATTTAAAAAATCTTACTTATGCAAAGAACATGATTAGAAGGAAAGATTTTCCATATACAAATGCAGATGTCTCCTGTTAGTCATTGAGCAATTAGGGTTTTGGGAGGTAAGCGGTGTCATGTAAACTTCTCTCAAACATTACTGGATTTTGAAGAAGAAATAGAAATACTTAGAATCATTTATTTATTTACAGTTGAGTTTGCTTTTAGTTCTGAGTTTTGAGCAAATTTGGATGAACTGAGAATAAACGGAGAATTCTTCTATTTTACTTATATGTACTTAGACTATAAATAAACTCTGCATCTAGATTTGTCACACTTATCAGATATTCTGCTATTAATATCTTGTTCTCCCCCATACTTTGGTAATAATACTTTCTCTGGTTTTTAATTTCTTAGACATGAACAGTTTTTAGGCTATGCTATATATATAATATTAACAGGTATCCCTCTAGACTCTAATCTCCCAGTCTGGTGAAGTATTTTCCAGAATGTAAGTCTGGTGAAGTATTTTCCAGAATGTAAGAAGACTTAAATCATATGACATCTTGCCTATGAAACTGTTAGAGATTTCCAAAGCCGGATATCCCAGTTTTTTCCCAATGTCTTGAATCTACCTCTATATATGTATATGTATATTACATATACATATACTGTAATGATCTGTCTCTTTTAGCAAACAGGGAACTCATTAAAAACATCAACTCTATTTTTCATCTTTATAATTATGCGCCAGGCCTGGCAAGTATTAGGTACACATTAATGTTTGCTGAATAAAGATCAGTTTTTTTTTCCAGTAGATGTTACACTTCTAATGAAAGTACTTCAGCAAATGTTATCACTTGATTACATTTGAGTATTTTAGTAACTATAAAAGTAAATCAAATATATAGAGTTATCTATCATGTCTCAAAAATCTGAATACAGAGGAATTCTGTTTTTCTCGATCAAATTCCAATTTCATGTGTAATAAATACCTGTGATCTAAATTCCCCATTTTAAGCTTAAAAGATTCATGTTGTTGTTGTTTTTTTTTAAATAACTGAGTGCACAGCCTTCTTCCAACAGCTTGACCCAATGATCACTTTTAGGGGAATATTCAAGAAACATCTGAATCTGTTGGCTATTTTTTTTCTCAAAAGCAACAAGTCACCTCATTAATGATAAAAACAAAATTGTTACTGGCAGATGTTCCCAAACATCTAGATAGACAATAGGGAAATGCTTTTTCTGACCTAAGAGGGTATGTTTTGTGGTCTGAGCTAGAAGCAAGCATACTCTGACAGTTTGGCCCAGAGGCACATTCTTTAGCCTCTCTCAGCCAGTTTCTTCCTCTGTGAAATGGGATCCAAACACCGGCCTCACGGTTTTTCTAGCCAAGGTTGTCTGTTTTTGGATGATGCTTTGTAGTACAGATTTCTGGGGCTCCCAACAGACTTCCAGAATCCAAATAGATCTACTGTTGCAAATTGACAAAAGTCCGAACCCCCTCTAAAAGGTTCCTCCTTCACAAGGTGAGCTATTCTTTCTGTGGGCAAAAATACCACCTCATTTCTTTGCTGCCCACTGGTCTAGTAGCCAGGGCACTTAAATTTTTATTCTTCAATCAGCAGTATAGAAATCCTTCATTTCACATCGTCAGCAGTGATCTCAATGATGCAGCTACAATGGGGAGACTGTTAAAATCTTAGCTGGTAACAAGTGAAAGTCAGCAGGAATTGCATTAGGAACATAATAACCATTAAGTCTTATGGCCTAACTGAATATATCCATCCTTCAAATCTGAATTCTGGAAATCTGTACACCTAGGTAAACAGCACCACTCTGGCCGCCTGTAAAAATGACTTAATGATACGTTCTTTTGCATGTTTGTTTTGAGGGTCAATATAAGAAAAGACCCAGGGGAGTAGTACATTCTGTGTTTTTGGTATTATCAGGAACACCATCCATCATGTTAATGTTCCTCTTATAAATTAGGGGAGAACCTAGAGATGGCAGACCCATTAATTACTATTTCATTTAAGCTTGAAAGCTCCTGAACAGGAGGGAGGTGGCTTTGAGAGACATCATTTGAAAGACAGGAGGGAGAATAGACAAATTGTGACAATGAATGTTACTAAGTACCTACTGCATGCCAGATGCCTTAAATATTTCTAGCCTTCGGTACCTCTAAAAAAAATAAAGAAAGGGTATGTAATTTGAGTGTGGGGATTTATAGATGAGAGTTCAGTTTGAACACAGCAACTTTGGTGGGACAGGATATAGGAAAGAGGACTCAAAAACTTCCATGTGCCAACTCATCTTTTTAGAGAACTTCAAACTATCACCACCAGTAATCAGTACTTATCTAGAATGGCTGACATTGACATTAGGATACAGAAGATAAGTTATAAGATATGTAAAAGCATCTGGCATACAGTACATATTCAGTAATGTTACTTTTCTCACAAATCATTCTTCCAGAGGTACTGGATCTCACCGTGGAAAAAAATTCTTTTTCCAAAGACATTTATATGTCTACAGGAATTCTGTATTGTACTTACTATTTTCAGAAAGTTTAAAGACATTAAAAATAATATTGGTTATTGGGAATAAATGTCTATATTATGAATTTAAGACTTTAATAAACCCAAATTATTCCATTAGAGATATAATGACATTGATTAATGTCTCAGCAATGCCCCCAAAGACCTCCGTGTCACCAAATTCAGTGGGTGTTTATCAGTTCTCTTTTACTTAACCTTCCAGGTATACATACCAGTCAACCCATTTTTCACTCCATCCATCCTTCTATGTCATATCCCATGTCCAATCTATTACTTGGAACTGTTGATTTTATATCCCCTCCCCATATGCCTTTCTCATCCAACCATTTTTATCCATCCTTACTATCATTACTTTAGTACAAGTTAGATTCATGTCACATCACTAGTAACTGGCTCACTGCTCTCCTCACCTCCATTATGGCTCCCTTTGATTTTGTTCTCCATGCTAGAGCCAAAGTAGTCTTTTAAAAATGCAAATCTTTTGAAGTTAACCCTACAAAAATTCCTACATTGGCTTATTAAACAGGTCACAAAAGTCTCTGTCAATCAATAGGACCTAACAGACCCTCTCTATATAAACTCTTCTACTTCATGTAATTCCTCTGTCGGAGTCACCAGGATTTATACCTGCACATCTTCTATTAGCTTCTTTTGCTTTCCATCTCTGCCTCTAATTAGGGAAATTCATAGAGATGCCGGTAGGTTGGCACCAACTCTCTAACCTCCATGCAAAGTGATTAGGAGGAAGTTTTATTATTGTTTTCATTTTCTGTGGAAAAATGTTTCTTCTCACGTCACAGTCTATAGATACAGAATACCTTTCAGAAGGCATAGAAGCCTAATCCGTTTTAGGATGCCAGATCAAAGCCAAGTTACGTAAGGACAAAAACAAGTCCAGTGTTAATGCCATGAGGAGCTCAAGGATCCTTTATATGCCATGATGTTTCTTACACGATATCTAAACCTTATATGTTTAAAGATAGATTGTCAGGTTCTATCTTTCTAGTACATAGGGAAGTGGCTTTGGAATAAGATGAGGCAACTTTCTTAACGTCTCCAGCACTTACCTATCTGCTAAAGTAAATAGGAAAATAAGATTACTGCTGACACAGAGTTACTTTGAGAATTAACATGAAGTAAGTAAAGCACTTAGCAGAGAGTCTGGCACATATCAATGACCAATATGACCTAGTTATTATTATTTTTGTTTATGATAGTCACAAAATCCATTTTAAGGAAGTCTTTAGATTAATGTAAATTTTTTTCTTTGGAGGAAGGGAATACTAAGGATTTGAACTAATAGTTCTGTTGGTTCAAATCATTGTATCATTGATTTTCTTCTATCAGATAAATACACATTTCACAACTGAAAAGTTAAAATTAATCTTATTATTACTCTTCAGGAAAGGAATACACACAAACCCTCTCTTACCTGGTGTTGTTGTAAACTAATAATCAATATCCTTTTTTGATCAAATCACTTCCAGCTCCTGGAAGAAGATTCTTATCATTTTGGGAGCTCTCAAGCACAAAGTTGACGGCACTATTTCTGTTTGTGTGATGATTTCTGTTGGTGGCAGAGACTCTACTGTCCCCTGGTGGTATCTCGTGTCCTCGATTGGTTCAATGTTCTAGCTCAGAAAAATTATAATTCTTCTTAGTCATGAATTTTAGCAGGCAGGCAGAACTTGAGAGTTGCTTTCCCGTTCTGACCTGGAAGAATAGGGATTCTTAGGTAGGCCTCTCTCCTACACATTAGTATCTCAACACAGATGCTTCCTCTAGGAGCAGAATCATTTTGTCTCCTTAAAGAGTTACACGTTAGCCTCTTGGAGTTTCAATTTTACGGTCAGAGTCTGACTCAACAGACAGGATCCTGAAACTTTCTCCCCTAACTCTGGTGTCCTTTCTGACTTCCTACCTGTGATGAAGGGGTTGGGTGTTATTTCAAACTTGTCTGGGTCCTGTTAGGATCTCAACGATCCACCATCTATGCCCGTATGAAGGTATGAACTCAGATGTGTGAGACACAAGTTTTTTCTATTACTCACCTTAAGTTCAATTTTGAATTGCCTATTGCAAAGGGTTGGTAATGCCATAATTTTGCCAATTTCTGGTATCTCACTTTTATCCTCTTGGGATTGGATCTAAACTTGATAATGTCTTAATATGGCAGCAGCAAGTTTTGGATTTAGGAAGCTCTGGTTCTCAAAGTTATCTGTCTACATAAGCATCCATGAGAAACTAGACATCCTACCTCAGTCATCAGTTCTCCAGGCCTCTACTGAGTTCAGATTTCCCTTCTGCAAACTCCCTTGAAGTATGGAGACCATCTTTCCTCTTCTCTGGTACACTTGGGAATACAGGGATATTGTTTTGCTCCCACTCCAAGTTAGGGCATAGGAAATCTTTGGGAGTCTGTCTAGTTCCCATCTACCTACTCACACCATTAAGCCATATTCTCTCTGGGGCCTGCTGCCTTCCTGAAGCTGTATTCGGGAATCCAGGCACACTGTTCCCTCTACTCTCAGATCTCATAAACCCATCTATGGAGGTTTGCTGACTTCCCAGGGATGTGACTGTCCAGAGACTTCTCATCTCTGGGATAGTGGAAATCTACCCTGCAATTGCTTCCCCTCCTACTCTCCTCTCTGTACCATCTGTAACCCCCTCATTCTCCAGTGTAGGAGATGGGTTTGTTTGAGTTTGACTATTATTTTTTTTGCCAGTGGAAAGCCATGATCTTACAAAAAATGTTTTGCCCAAATCTCTTGCTATGCCAGGAGTCTTTCTTGTTCCTGTAAAGCCAAGCCTTTTGCAACTCCAAAGCCAGGAAAAGACTCTTTTCTTCCCTGTTTTCTTTGCTGTCACATGTTTCTCCTTAAAGCAATGAGCACAGAATG
Organism: Ursus maritimus; assembly: GCF_017311325.1. Lineage (NCBI taxonomy): Eukaryota > Metazoa > Chordata > Mammalia > Carnivora > Ursidae > Ursus > Ursus maritimus. Next base: position 46,481,985 of record NW_024423453.1, on the reverse strand, counting down.
CCTACCTGCTTGTTTGGGTGGAATAATGAGCAAAAAGACTGAGAGAGGATACTGGGTGGGGGATGCAATCTGTTAATATTATCCCTCCAAACTTATGGGAAAAAGACAAAAAAAGCAATAATGAAAATAGTGGTAACAGAGCTCTTAGAGCAAATATTCATCCCTCCATCCAGATGAAATTGTGTCCTTAGCCCTAAGACATAGTGCATGCTCCTTAGTCTTTCTTTCTACACATAGGCAAGAAGACTTCAGAACTCAGAAGACCTGTATTAAGTAAGCAGACTGACAATGGGATAGGTTGTCTTCTAGGAGGATTTATCTTTTCACTAGAGATCAGTACTGGAGTGGGTTTGAAAGGTATGATTCTGTTATTCAAGTTTGTTCTAGGAATATGACAGTTTGTAAAAAGCTGTTATGTTACTGTGAAAAATCTAGACACAGTGAGAGTAACATTTAGTCTTTTACACCCAGAAACCTATATAACAGGAAGAATCACGTTATGTTTTCTGAGAATGCAGAAGCATCCTCAAAGGATCTTTGCAGTTTTAACTTTCATTTTGAAATACGTTGATACTAGTAATATTTTAAAAATAGTTAGGTAGGATTTTAAAATAGGTAGGATGTCTAGTTAAAATTATTAGCTATGATTAATAATTGCTTATACTTGTTGAGTACTTACTATGTTTCTGATATTAAAACATCTAAATAATTCTTCACCTAATCCTCATAAGGCACCTGGCTGGCTCAGTCAGTGCAGCATGCAATGCTTCATCTTGGGGCCATGAGTTTAAGTCCCACACAGAGCATAGAGTTTACTTAAAAAAAAAAAAAAATTAAACAGACAAACAAACTTAAGAGATACATATCATTATCCTAATTTACAGATGAGGAAACTGAGGCACAGAAAGGCCAAGTAACTTGTCCAAAGTCACAAATTAATATCCATTAGTGAATGAATCTGAACCCCAGAAGTGTGATGGCACAAAAGCGCTTAACCATGTTACCTAGTTATCACAATGATATTCCTAATGATAAAAATGGTTAGGAGGTTATGGCGTAAAAGTGACAATTCTTGGAATAATATACTAGAGGCTAATTTTAAGCTGGTAGAGCAGAATAAAACTTTACATGTGATTTTATCATTTGATATTTGACAAAGTGTAAATTACCAGTTTGCAGCATGGAAATGAGACCGGATTAGTGAGTGATTTGTTTTGATTCATATTCACCAAAGAACACAGAGGTTATGTGCTGAGCTGACCTACATCCTCAGGGAACCATAATGAATAAACACTAGGGAATTCAAGGACATTAACTCATAAGGAATTAACATTTTACAATAATTTTAATGTGCTGGAATTTGAAAGGATCAGCATGAAGTGCCCATAATCTTCTCAAATTACACATAAATAGACATGGAAGTGAAATTTCTTATTAACAGTCTTATAAAAATTCTGAGGCCATTAACATTCTGTATAACTCATTCATTCATTCAAAAACATTTACTGAGCACCTATGGGGCGTCTGTGTGGTGCGGTTGGTTATGGGGGACTCTTGGTTTTGGTTCAGGTCATGATCTTAGGGTGCTGAAATCCAGCAAACCGCCCCCAGACCCCCACCCCAGCTCAGCAAGAAGTCTGCTTAAGACTCTCTCTTCCTCTTCCTTTCCCCCTCCCCCAACCCCGCACTCTCTAAAAATAAATAAATATTTTAAAAACCCCATTTACTGAGCACCTACTATGTGCTGGACACTGTTAAAGTGCTCTGAATAGAGCAATGAACAAAACCAAGTTCTTGTCCTCATGAAGTGTAATTCTAATGGGAGGAGACAGATGTAATAAATGAATAAACAATCTGAATATTACCAAGTGCTAAAGAACATAGCACTTCTCTCCAAAATTAGGTTTTATCAAGAGGTGAGTCTATGTTCATATAAATAGGTAAAATGTTTACACAAATTCCTGTAAGGGAAAAGTGGACTATAACACAGTTTTATCAGGAAACAAAACTGTGCTCTTTTCCAGACGTTCAGCTTCAGAGCCTTTGCCTAACCTCTCTTTATCACTTATACTGTTAAGAGCAACTTGTAACAAAATGGCAGCAATAACACGATCACTATGGATCACCTACCACCTGGTTGTGTTACGCACTGTGCTAAGCAATTTGCGTCTTTAATCCCCAAAACGACCCTCCAAACAAGGCATTTTAATTCCTATTTTCCAGACAAGCAAATTGTGTTGTCAGAGAAGCAGTCACACACCCGTTAGTGGCAGACCTGAGGCTGGAATGCAGAGGCCTGTCTCCAAAGCTCTTCTATACTATCACGGTAGGAAAAGCGATGAAACACACGCAAAAAGAATAAAAAGGATTGGCCCTGCAACTTCAGTACACGAGAAGAGAGGGAGGAGAGAAAGCAAGCTACGGAGAAGCGGTACGGGTTTGAGCATGCGGAGACGGCGCCGGGAGGCGGTGCCGGAAGTCGGGGCGTGGCTTCCGGACCTCACGCCGGAAGTGGCTCGTCAGCGCCGCCGACAGATCTCGGTGGAGAAGCTTTCGAGTTGAGTTGCTGGTCGTCCACGAGGTTCTCTGAGTTCACTTCCAAGCGCGTCTGCAGTTCGAAATGTCGCACCCATCCCCGCAAATTAAGCCCTCCAACCCCAGTAACCCCAGAGTCTTCTTTGATGTGGACATCGGAGGGGAGCGAGGTGAGCGGAGTCTGATACTTGCCGAATGGCCTAAGGAAGCTAGGCTTCCCGGGGTTCGGAGGATTCCGAGGGTGGTGTGAGGTTCGGGCCAGGGGCTGCTCTGTGGTGCCGCGGGGAGGGCTGCCCAGACTGGACTGCTGGAACAAATCCAGGCTTCCAAGGCTGGGTCGAGCCAGCGCCCTTGTACCAATGCCATCGGTCGTGCGGAAGTTTCTGGAAATTTTTGGTTTGGGGATTGTGGCGGTCTTTACGTTTGCCTCCTCTCATTTTGTTGTACCTCCTCGCCACCTTGCACTATCAGACAGGCATAAAGTAAGATTATGTTTCCAGTGGGACATTCAGAAAACTGATATGCGTTTGTTGGGTTCCAGTCACGCCTCGTCTTATGCCACGCGAGATACATCAGCAGTTCCCAGATTGTTTGTAAATTACAGCGACTTCTGCTTGTTGATTTTTCTTATTACCAGTTTGTAACTTAGAGGTCCCCTCCGATTGGCGAATGTTTTCTCTGTCTTGGCATTGGGGAAAATGAGCTCAGTGTAGCAATGTGGTTGCCTAGGCTACGTCAGCACTTCGGGAGGTCCTCTAAGGTCTTGTGAATTAGCATATTGTTTTGTAACTGAAATACTTTTGTTCTAGAACAGGTTAGAATGGTTAGGTAGGTTGTGTGAATGCATGTACAAACGGACACATCAGGATTCAGGGACCCCGTGGCTGATTGTGGATACACACGTGTATTTATATACACATTTATTTTGCTTTGAAATTAGTGCGAGGTTTATTTTTACTTGCCTTAGGAGTTGTCTAAAATGGGAACTTTTTCATCTTTTGCTTCAGCGGCTGCACGAGGGAGGTTCCATAGAGCACAAAGGCTATAGCTATACTTAAAACTCAGCCAACCAGACCACTCAAAGAATATTTAATTTTCTCCTATTGGTTACTTGGTGGTTGGAATTTCTGAGTACAAGTAAAAGAAATTACTCAGAATTTAAAACCATTTGGTGTCCCTTATATGGTGCCAATCTGCCGGCTCTGTATTTATGATCCTTTGTTAAGATATAGAAAAATAATTGTTTCAAATTCATCTAGATACATGACAACTAACAGTAGACTACTTTGAATATTAGAAAAATGACCAAAAAAACAGAACTTGGTATCTCAGTCACTATACTTTTACCAACCATCCTTTTATCATTTGCTTATTTGGTTGCTTGTTTTGCATACTGACATGTTTTCATTTTTTCTTTTAGTTGGTCGAATTGTTTTAGAATTGTTCGCAGATATTGTACCCAAAACTGCAGAAAATTTTCGTGCGTTGTGTACAGGAGAAAAGGGCATTGGACCCACCACTGGGAAACTTCTCCATTTCAAAGGATGCCCTTTCCATCGAAGTATGTGTAAATTTTTTAATTTGATACTTATAAATAATTCTGTTCTGTAGCAATTAGAGAAGAAAATACTAAGTAAAAAGAAGTAAAGAGTGGAAGTTAAAAATTACTATTAGTTTCAGGAGAATGCTCTGACATCTGAGGCAGTAGCTCAATTTCATAAAGGTGGGGCTGTTAATAGTGGTGTTATGAGAGGGTACTAAGGTTTACTTATAGAGAAATGGACTACCTAGCTTCACCAGTGCCCTAGCTCTTCACTCCATTGGGATTAGCTTGAGAAAAAAGGGTGTGCCGTGATAAAGAAGCAGACTTTAGTTTGCCTGGTGGCAAAAAAGTTATACCTACAACTTGGGCAGGACTGCTTGAGAAGGCTGTAGCTGATTTAAGGATTCAGTGTCTTGTGATATTAATTAAAAATGACATTTCACAATGCTTATCACATTTTGTAATCATACCTTTGTTTAGTGATTATTTGATGCTTCCCCTGATAGACTGTAGGTTCCATGAATTCAGGAACTATATCTTTTCACCATCTTTTCCTTGGCATGTGTAGTATAGTTACTGAGTGGGTATTCAATAAATATTTGTTTAATGAATAAATAAGTTAAAGGATAATCATGAGTAGTTAGTTTATTAAAAGAAACTTGATTAAGAAAAAACTAACATTGATTTAAAAATGTTTAAACTGTTGATTTACATTCATGTTTAATAAAATCCTAAAATATACTAATAGAGCATAGTAGTTAGAAAAGAGTTGACATAGCAGGCCTGAGACCGCTCCCCTTGAAAAGGTTTGCTTGCAGCATGGCCATTAGCTGAAGTTTAGGAACTTGGCACTTCAACCATTCCCTGAATCATAAAGATAGTTTACTGTGCCTGGATTATTTGTACAAACACTTTGATTTATGCTGAACACCTACTTTCCTTTTCAGAGTCTGGAATTTCAGTACGTGCTAGGTAGAGAGTAACTGCGTGATCCACCCTGATAAAAAACCATGGGCTTACCTGGCAACAACATTGTACATACGTTGCAGCACTTTTTTTTTTTCCCTTGGTGCTCTCTGACCTTTCATGGGAGGGAGAGAGTATAAGGGAGCACATGGATTTCTTTTCAGACTCAGTATTTTCCTTTATCGAATTTCTATGTATCCTTACTTTATTGCTGTAATTCAACCAAATGCTGAGTCGTGTGAATCCTAGGAAATTTCTGAACATGAGGATGGTCTGGGGAACCTTTCACACCAAGTCATAATGCTTGCTGAAGTACTCCCATTGTGGTATAACAAATCTGCTGGGAATAATTGGTCTTACCTAGTAGACATCAATGAGTAACACATGTCTAGTAACACATGTCTAGCCATATGCACAATGAAAAACAGTTGCTGTGCTTAAGGAATTAACGTTTCTTGGAAGAGACAGATCATTGTGATATGCGTTATAAACGTTATAAAGTGGAAGTAGAGTCAAGATACTGTGGGAGAAAAATTATGAGATCCAATTTTGAGGTCTCAGTGACAGTTATACAGGGGAAGTACCATTTGAACTAATTTTTGGAGTATTAGTGAGTGATCAGTCAATAAAAGTAGTTTGGACCCGGGCTAAGAAAAGCCTTTTAAGAGTTTGGAGTTACGGGGATGGGTGGAGAAAGATAGGAGAGTGATATGACTAGAGTCATGTTTTAGGAAATTTCTTTTTTACTACATGTTTATTAGTTAACATTGCTGTAGTCATCCATATTTTAGTTTCTAATAGCTATTTTCCTTTTTTGTAGTTATTAAGAAATTTATGATTCAGGGTGGAGACTTTTCAAATCAAAATGGGACAGGTGGAGAAAGTATTTACGGTGAAAAATTTGAAGATGAAAATTTCTATTATAAGGTAAAGTAGACAAAAGTGAATGTTAATATTGCTAATAATAAAGGTTGTTATATGTCCGGGATATTGGTTGGATTGAAACACCAATAAATGTCTCAAGTGTGTGTAGATTCTCCTTTTCTTGTAAAAGATACCATATTTGTAAAGATGCTCTGTAACATACAAAAATTTCATCCACCAATTTTATTTGGCGAAAATAGGATGGTTATGTCCGTGTGGTCCAGGTTTACGTACTTCAGTAAAGACAATGAGTTTTAAGAGTGGCCACTATATAGCAAAATTGTTTCCAGGAAAAATGTTCTCATTATCAGAAGGATGGTAACTTGTGCATTTCTATGCTTGAATTTGAAGAGCAACAAAACCATCGCTAATATCCAGGATGTCAGGGGATTTGCAAAGTAGCGGATATGGTTAATGTCCAAGCTCCTAACGGACATTAGTGGTGCCCGTGCCTTCTTATCTTCATTGTCCCAAGATGTAATCGGGTATATTGCATCATTCAAGTTGTAAGAATGGACATGTAAGTACAAAAGTAAAGTAATAATCTTTGGAAATGAGGAATATGAGCAAGGTAATTAGGACAATTTGAAAAGAAAATGTCATCAGTCTTTTAAGCAGTATTTATTGCCTGCAACTATTACGTATTTAGTACTGCCACTGGCACCGAGGAGTTTATAAAAATGAACAGCCTTGATAACAAGGAATTTATGATCTTACAGAAGACAAGATTAAAACACATGGGACAACTGGAGAATAATATAATAATGTGCAAATAAATGCTAAATTGATTGAGATTTTATGTATGTATTATAGGAGAAAGGTATGATTTCTATATTCCAAATTATTAGGGAAGGCATTGAAAAGAAATGGCTACTTAAGCTGGACCTTGCAGGACGGCCAAGTCTTGGTTAGGCAGGAACTAAAATAAAACATAGATTACAGTTTGAATGAGGGATATAAGTAAGTAAAGACAAAGGCAATACGAGGCTGAAAAAGTTAATATTCTATTTGATATTGTGGGAAAAGTGCCAAACTTGGAAAAGAAAAAGGAAAGCTACCTCTGAAGGTTGAAAACTAAGATTATGTGATTGTTTTTATCAAAAGAAAGGGGGTTCTATTGAAAGGACACATAGTTTTTGCCTTCTGCAAACTTGGTAGCCCTGAAAGCTGAATTTTTTGGGTTGCAGGGGTAAAAGGCATTTTCAGTGGGAAGACTAACATAAGCATACAGTGAATGGCCCAACAAAGAATAATTTAGAAAGCCTAAGGATAAAGTGGGAAGATGAAGAACTGGTTTCACAGCACCTTTGAACAGGTTGATGCCAAGTAGAAATTTGATTTCAAGATGTATGCAGCAGTTTCTTTAGGTCATTCTCTGAAGAATGGTTCTCTGAAGATTCACCTGGGATGAAAGCCATGTTTGGATTCCTTTGAGATTAGGAAAGTACCTAAGGAATGTCCTGTCTAAATTGAATATCCAATCACTGTTCCCAGTTTATTGATGTGTAAAGGAAGAATCATAGCATAGGCCCATAAAAATGGGAAGACTATTGAGTTCGTCTCAGAAAAGAGAACATTCATTATAAAAAAGGAGGAAGTATAATCATTAAATTTCCTTAATGCAGCATCTTCATCTTAAAGTTGAGATATAAGCGTGTTCTCAAAATGGCCAATTTAGAAATCTAAATTGTTTCTGTTATTTTATTTGGCTTCATAAGCTTTTTTTAAAGTCTAAAAACTGATTAAGTACCCCATGTTTGTGAATTAAAGGTTGCAATTTATACAAAGTAACACTACATTGTTTGCTCTAAATGATATTCCAGCCTGCCCTAGTTTTATGTGAATGGTCAGTAAAAGAACAGTTCAGAATAGGACCTCTAACCTTGGTTTTCTTTTACTGATTTGTATTTCTGCAGCATGATCAGGAAGGTTTATTGAGCATGGCAAATGCGGGCTGCAATACAAATGGTTCTCAGTTCTTTATCACAACAGTCCCGACTCCTCACTTGGATGGGAAACATGTGGTATTTGGCCAAGTAATTAAAGGAATGGGTGTGGCAAGGATACTGGAAAATGTAGAAGTGAAAGGTGAAAAACCTGTCAAAGTAAGTAAAAAGTTACAGTGAAATATCTTAATTACTGTCTTTAAGAGATGTTAAGTAAAAAGATCAGATGATTATTAGCTGGGAAAATGTTAGGATGACTTTTGGCTTAGAAGCCTGGACCTGCCACTTTTCTTGAAACTTTTCTACAGTGGGAAAGGTAAGATTAGGGTAGTTTAAAAGGAGATTTTTATTATTTCCACTTCAATTTTGGTGATTTTTTTTTTTTGTGGGTTTCTTAACTCTTCTGTACCTGCAAAACTTTGAATCAGTGTGTACGCTAGTACATAGTAGGAAGAGGACAAGAAACCAAGAGTCCTGTTGAGACTCTGCTGTTTATTGGTGGTTTGGCCTTGATCTTGTTATTTAAATATTCTGGGCATGTTTCCTCCTCTTATATAAATTACTTTAGGGATTAGACTAGATTATGTAACTCTAAAGAGCCTTGTGTTCTCAATGTCCGTGAAATCACAGTGGCCACAATACTACCTAACCTAATGGACAGGGCTATGAGTGGGAATTGGAAACTGAAATACCTGCAGGAGGTAGGCTGTCACCGTTGTATGAAAGAAACAGTAGTGGAATTGAAAGGACATGCCTCACCTAAAGGAAATTACATAGAGAATGATAATATTGTCAACATATTCTTTGTATACTGAGCTGCTGAATAGCAGTAAAACACTTCCCTAAAATAGTGATGTGGTATTACTTGGAATGTATATAAAGGGCATTATTGTAATTAGAGCAGGTAGATGAGACTTTGTCAGTCCGGCATTTGAGAAGTGACTTCGACAGTGTTGCACATGACTTATAGCTGTATAACTTTTAAACCCAGATTTGTTTTTAATCTCATTAATATGGTAGAAGACCTCTACAATTTAGGGTTATTTTTACAGTTGTGCGTTATTGCAGAATGCGGAGAATTGAAGGAAGGGGATGATTGGGGCATATTCCCAAAAGATGGCTCTGGTGACAGTCATCCAGATTTCCCTGAGGACGCAGATATAGATTTAAAAGATGTGAGTACTTTCAGATTAGTCAAATTTTAATTATTAAAAATAGTACTAAAATTTTGAAATATTCATATTAACATTAATTACTAAAATGCAACATATTTGTATTTTTTTTATACAGGTAAATAAAATTTTACTAATAACAGAAGATGTAAAAAATATTGGAAATACTTTTTTCAAATCCCAGAACTGGGAGATGGCCATTAAAAAATATACAAAAGTTTTAAGGTAATAAAATATTTTTAATAAATTAATTCTGAGAGCTTGTAAATGGAATTATAAACTGAAATTTAGAATCGTTTGTTACCTTTTTGGCAAAATTACTTTGTAGAATAATAGCCAGGTATGTTGAAATAGTTGCATTTCTTTTGTTTCCTCCAGCTTATTTTGAAAAATTTCAAAATACAGGAAAGTTGAAAGAATAGTATATGAATATACCTGTACCTTTACCTCTTTTTGCTAATTTTTAACTCTTGCTGTAGTTGTTTTTGTAGAATCATTTTGAAAGGAGGTTATAGATACCATGACACTTTATCCCTAAATAGTTGAGCAGGTAATTCCTAAGAAACTAAAACATGCTTCTACATAACCTTGATACAATTGAGACACCCTGAAAATAACATTGATTCAGTAATATCATCTAATATGTAATCCATATTCAAATTTCCACAGTTATTTCAATTTTCTTTTTTTAGTCCAGAGTCCATTGTATCATTTGGTTTTATGTCTCTAGTTTCTTATCTTTAGTAGTCCCTACCCTACATTAGGTTTTTTTAGTCATTTGTATCTTGCGGACTCTTAAGTCAGTTGTCTTACTGAATACCATCTGTATTTATTTGATTACTTCCTCAAGATTAGTTTGAGGTTAAATATTTTGGCAAGAGGACTTAAATCAGTGGTGGTGAATATTTCCTATGATACCACATCCTGAAGGCCCATGTCAGTTTGGCTTATTTTGAGTTCTGGCACTTGGTTAAAGTGGTATCAGCCAGATGCTTGTGTCATAAAGCTACCTTTTCTCTTTTGTAAATAAGTACTTTGTGAGATGATCCTGTGAGATTGTGTGAATATCCAGTTCGTAATCTTTCTTTCATCCAGTGGGTTTTAGCATCATTGAAGATCCTTCCCTGAATCAATTACTATGCTGGTCGCAAAACTGATGTTCTAATTTTATGATTCATTCTACAGTTATCTTGCATTCTAATGTTTAAAAGAGCCTCCTCCCTCTTCCCACCCCTTTTTAGTATCATTATATACTTGTGGATTTTTTTTTCAGTTCAACCCGTAATTATATTATCATTCTTCTTGATGTTCAAAGGGTTCCAGATTTGTCCAGCGGAAGCCTCCTTTCCTGTATCCTGTGGACATGTTCCTATTAGTCTGAGCACTTGCTTGCTTTCTGGCACAAGGTGTTTCAGGTTCATCTTTTACTGAACCTTGTTTCCAGATCTGGTATTAGCAGTTTCTCCAAGGAGCCCTGGTTCTTTTTATTGGGGGATAGATTTTAGGAACCAGATTCTGAGGGCCAGGTATGCCCATTGTTTCTGGTCCCTTTTCCATGGACAGAGCCAGGGACCGTATTCAAATACAGTTCAAAATCAACACTACAAGGTTCTAATTCCATTCCCTCTCCCACAGTGGCAACCTTGGCCCAAACATACTTACGTTGGAAAGTACATAATGGAGACCTGAGCTTTACAAATTGGGAAGTGTTAGTAGTGCATAATTATCTTTAGATTTGGGGAATGCTGTTAAATTGGTTTCTTTGAACGCTTCGGGAATAAAGTTGAAACAAATGAAAATCAATCTTCTAAAGGAGAATGATTGTGATCATTAAGAATATTAATATTAGGGATGCCTCCGTGGCTCAGTCAGTTAAGCATTTGCCTTTGGCTCAGGTTATGATCCAGAAGTCCTGGGATCAAGCCCCCAAGTCAGGCTCCTTGGTTGGAAGGAAGCCTGTTTCTCCCTCTTTGCCTGCTGTTCCCCCCCGCCAGTGCTCTCTCTGTCAAATAAATAAAATCTTAAAAAAAAAAAAAGAATATTAGTATTAGCATTTGATGAGCTTTTTATATCAGAAATGACATAACACTTTCCGACATCACTGAAGGAACAGAGTAAGTTGTATGTGGCATTCATTATATGCTACCTTTATTAATGTATTCTCTAGATATGTGGAAGGTTCAAAGGCTGTTATTGAGCAAGCAGATAGATCGAAGCTGCAACCTATAGCTTTAAGCTGTGTGCTGAATATTGGTGCTTGTAAACTGAAGATGTCAGATTGGCAGGGAGCAGTCGACAGTTGTTTGGAGGTAAGTCTCTTTGACGTCAGACTTTTTGAAGGAGTGAGATTATGATTTATCAACTTGAACAAAAGGAATTTTAAGTATAGTAATAGATTTTATTACAGAGGACCAAATGAAACTTGATGAAATATAATTTAAAAGTCACTTTATCTCTAACTATTTTGGACCTTCAGTTCTTCCTGTTAATCCATTTATTTTGCTGATAACATTATGTTTCTTAATATCTATGAAGATACTTTCCTTTTTTTCCTCAGAGCACATGTATCAGCTCATTTATTCATTGAATATATTGCGCATCTATTGTGTGCAAGGCATTGGAATATGGGTTGCAGAGCCAGTCAGACTTAGTGTTTTTGTTAGACTTCTGTCACTAACTTTGTGATCTTGGTTAAGTCCTAATTTTAGAGTCTTAACATCTTTTATTAAATGAAAATAATCCTTGCCTCATAGGATTGTTACAAAGATTACATAACATTTGTAAATCATTTAGCACAGTATTGGGCACATGTTAAGCACCTAGTAGAGATTAGGGGCTTTAATTAAAAGACTCCTACTCTTAAGGAACTTTTTATTTGGCTGAGGACAGAGTCTGTTTTAATTTAGGGTCATCAGGACTTGTACAGGGAGAATGGGTACTACTGGAACACACAAAGGTCACCTGTCTTTATGAGGACATCCAGGAATACTAACTGATAAAACTAAATAGGTGGCGGGGCGCCTGGGTGGCACAGCGGTTAAGCGTCTGCCTTCGGCTCAGGGTGTGATCCCGGCGTTATGGGATCGAGCCCCACATCAGGCTCCTCCGCTATGAGCCTGTTCTTCCTCTCCCACTCCCCCTGCTTGTGTTCCCTCTCTCGCTGGCTGTCTCTATCTCTGTCAAATAATAAAATAAAATCTTTAAAAAAAAAAAAAACTAAATAGGTGGCAGCATTACTTCCTTAAAGAGAGCAATTATGACACTCTCCCTATTGCAGTTGAAAAATTTTCCAAACTTAACTATGTATTTAGAAAGGTCATCTGCAGTAATTTTTATGTATGTTGCACATTAAGCTATGCCCAGAGCAAGTAGAAATAAAATGAGATCTGGTGCACCTAGCTGGCTCAGTTGGTAGAGCGTGTGACTCTTGATCTTGAGGTTGTAAGTTCCAGCCCCTTGTTGGGTGTGAAGATTACTTAAAAAAAAGAAAAAAAGGAGAAAATGAGATCCTACTTTGGTAGGATAGGTAGAATAAGGGATAAGAATATATTTAGAAGGGAGCATACAACAGAGGGAAAAAACTTACTCCAGGAAAAGATGGGTCTTCACTCTAGATTTCTTTCTTTTTTTAAGTAGGCTCCACACCGGTGTGGGGCTCGAACTCATGACCCTGAGATCCAGAGTCACATGATCTCCTGATTAAACGAGCCACGTGCCCCAACTCTGGATTTCTTTTTGACCTTTGTGAGGCAGATAATACACCTTTTTCAGTAAAATCTTAGGATTGACCTTTAGAAGATGTGAAGTAAACAAAATGATTTCTAAAATGTTTATATTTCAAAAGAGAGACCTATTCAGCTTTACTTACACTCTTAAAAAAACCCGGTAGGTTTCAAGTAAAAGAGTGTAACAAAATTTTTTATTCATAACAGTTTTCTCTTATCATTTAGGGCCCAATCAGGAGATAGAAACTATATAGTAATTTTAAAAGAGAAAGTTTAATGTAAAAGAGTATGTAAAGAGGGGACTGGAATAATGAGGGAATGCCTAATAAAGAGAATTCTAAAGAATATGGGAAAACAGATTTTTATGTATCTGCTATATATATGATGCAGTCACTCCCCCTAGGCTAGGATGGGGACACCCCAAGGAAGAGGCACCTTTTGATAGCCCCTAGGCCGAGATCCAGACCTTATTGGGGAGGGGATGGCTGTGGCTTACTGGGTGGCAGAGAAGTTCACTGGCTACCATACTTATGGGACTCTGCTGTAGTGCTTGGGTGAGTTGCCTGCAGAGAGCTGCTGTGCGCTATATTGACCAAGCTCAATGCAGGAGCCTGCCAGCAGTGCGCTGGAACCTGGAAGAGAAATAGCTTTTTTCACCTGTGTCCCTTTAGCGCCCTCTACTGACAAAATGTACTGTGCCAGCTGGCAGAGTGAAAAATTTACAGGGTCCATCTAGCTCCATTATCACAGAGCAGTGAAGGGTTGATTTGGAGCTGACCAGCAATAAATTGAAATTTAGTACATATATTTAATCATATTTAGGTAAAAATATTAATTTTATAATTTTTTGTAGGCTCTTGAAATAGACCCATCCAGTACCAAAGCATTGTACCGTAAAGCTCAAGGATGGCAAGGATTAAAAGAATACGATCAAGCATTGGTAAAATTTTGTTCTACACTTTAATATTTTTAGACAACCACTTTCATAAATCATATATCTAATATTTCTTTAAATGTGTTTTTCAATTAAAGGCTGATCTTAAGAAAGCTCAGGAGATAGCACCAGAAGATAAAGGTAAGTGGGCAGTTTTTATGGTGAAAGTTCATTTTGTTCTGTTAAGAATTTATCTTTCTGAACCATTTATGAACCTTTGCCACTTAGATATTTATTTGTTCAACAGATACTACATAATGACTGTTACTGGCACTGATCAAGGTCCCTGCCCTCAAACAGAGCTTACATTCTAGTTCCTTTTCAGAATACTGATTTTCACATACCCAAATATTTTTCTGTCATATCATTTGAGATCTGGTTCCTATTATTGTAATTCTGGTTGAAAGCACAGCACTAAAAGATATAACATTTATGATGAATTTAACATCTCGGACCATTCCTTAAGCTGATTGAAGCCAAAATGCAAGTATTCTAGTTATTGGGTGTATATTTTAGGACAGCTTTGGAAAGTTGGGACAAAAATTAGTTTGTTTTTCAGATACACCTGCTACAAATAGTCCTACAAGAACTAGATATTAAAATATCTTAAGTCTCTCACTGGTAAAGTAAAACAGCGGAGGCACTTAATTGCCTCCTCTCAAGGGGAGAGAGAAGGCAAATTTACATAAAATTCAGTTAGACTTCTCTCAAATTGACAGTCTTTTAAAATTATGTTTCATGGTTTTTGTCAGTTTGTGTGATTGCTTTGTCAGTAAAATATTCTGTTAATTGAGCTCAGTTACTCTACAGAGAAGAGTTGTATCAACGGGGGGAATTAACTATCATATTTAAAACATGAGTTGTTGGGCATCCTAATTTTTTGGATGTTTTGAGAAATAACCCCTATTATGTATTTATTTTACAGCTATCCAGGCAGAATTGCTGAAAGTCAAACAAAAGATAAAGGCACAGAAAGATAAAGAGAAGGCAGCATATGCAAAAATGTTTGCCTAATAAGAAATTCAGTTTTACTCAAATATGCATTGATTGTTGTATAAAGGCAGTAAGAACATTTAAAGGTTTTTGTCTGTTATATATGATCCCTGATGTGTTTCCTTTGATACTTCAGTTTCCCATTGTTTACAGTTTAGGAATACCAAAAAGAGTTCACTCTTAATAAAACAGTGTTACAAAATACAGTGAAGTTTTTTTTTTTTAATGACTGTGTGCATTAATCACAAAGAATGTGGTGTCCAACCTGTTTCTAAATTCCTAAAGACACATCTTGTTGAATAAACAGATTAAAGCTTAAGTGTGTATACTGTTTCCCTCAGTTCTTTGATGTATTTCTCTGTGGTTGGTTTTTGCTGGTGTTTTATACTTAATGTACAATAGATATTCAGGGGTCGGCAAACTTTCTCCAAATGGCCAGACAGTAAATATTTTAGGCTTTGTGGACCGTTATCATCTGTCACAACTACTCACTTCTGCAGCTGTAGCCACAGACAGTATGTAAACCATTGGGCATCACTATTCTAGTAAAACTATTCATGAGAGAAGTGGTGGGCTGGATGTTAACCTCTGGTCTAGAATATACGCTTATATTCGAAGTCTTGAATTTGACAAGTAGATCTACATTAAAGGCCAGTAGTGTATTTGCTATTGGTACTGAATCTGTGAAGAATTACAGAGGTAAGCAGATGCTACCTCATTTGTAAAGTTTTATGTAGGGAGAACTATTCATAATTTTTATGGGACAATTTTAGATGTAAGTATAAAATTTTTATTTCATTGATCACTGATAATTTTATGAACATTCTGATCAGTAATATGCAGTAAGATATTTTGACACCTGTTGACTTACAAACATTTGAAGTTAGCTTGCCGTATGTTTTAAAGAAACAAATGTGCCTGCAAAAGAAGTCAGTTGCAGTTTACATTCCATTGTAAGCAGGTCCTCCACCACCTTCGGGTACCACCCAGTTAATATTCTGACTTGGATCTTTAATGTCACATGTTTTACAGTGCACGCAGTTCTGAGCATTAATCTGTAACCGAAATCCATCACCTTGTTCCAAAGGTACAAATTCATAAACTCCTGGAAGGAAAAAAAAAATAATATTGTGAAGTACCTATTTTAACTTTCAAAATTCAAAAGTAGAAAATGAAGTTCTGGAAACAGTAGCTACAGAAACCTTGAAGGTTTGTTTTGTGAATGTTTACCCACAGAGAATATTATGAAGATCTTGGTGTGTGCTATTGCTGTTAGTATAAATTAAATATGGATAAAAGCAGAAGGTACAGCAGTATTTGGCTGAGTTAGTCTTATTAAATAAGAGAAAAACATTTAGCAATTTTTTGAGTTCTGATTTTATATGTGCGTTACAACTGAAAAGACAAATAGATCTAATCCTTGCCACTCGAGGAGTTCACAAACCAGTGTAAGGACAGAAATGATTTAAAAAGTCAAAAGACAGTCAAGGTCCCTGCCCTCAGAGCTGACATTCTAATTCTAGTCCCTCCGGAATATACTGATTTTCATGTACCAGCATACTCTTCTACCATATCAGTTGAGATCCAGTTCCTATTATAATTCTAGTTGAAAGTTCACATTAAAGGATACAGTATTTATGGTAAATTTAATGTCTGGGGCCATTTTTTGAGCTGAATGTGGCTATATCCTGATATTTGAGTATATACGTTATGTATGTGTGTGTAGGAGCAGCCATGACAGGTGATTTAACTCGTGAACATGGAAAGAGGTATCTGGTGTTCCATAATCCTTGGTCTAAGGGTAGACCAGGAAAGACTTTCTTTTTTTTTAAACTCATGACCGGGAAATCAAGACCTGAGCTGAGATCAAGAGTCAGCCGCTTAAGTGACTGAGCCACCCAGGCACCCCAGGAAAGGCTTTGAGAAATGTCAACTGAATTAGGCTTGGTCTAAAGGTAGACCAGGAAAGACTTTCTTTTTTTTTTAAACTCATGACCGGGAAATCAAGACCTGAGCTGAGATCAAGAGTCAGCCGCTTAAGTGACTGAGCCACCCAGGCACCCCAGGAAAGGCTTTGAGAAATGTCAACTGAATTAGGCTTACCAAAAATTCCCATTTTAGCATTGCTAGATTAAGAACCATAAAAATGAGTTTTCTAAAGGAAGCTGGATGTAGGGGGGTCATTTAAAATTTCCATGCAATGGAAGGAGAAACTTCTTAAAATAATGGAAGTGTATTTCCAACATGGTTAAAACAATTATGTGTGTTAGGCACGGATGGAAATCACATTACTGACCTGCTGGGCAGAATCGCTGCTCCGGTCCATCATATATTGACAGATTTCTATTTACAGGAATACTGTCGTCCTTTAAGGTTAAATGTGCTGGCTGGTCGTGTTCATGATTAGTACCACTCAGAGCCACGGATGACAAAAGGTCAAAACTGATCTGTCCATCGGGTTTTGGATACTCAATAGGCGTGCAGTCCTTGGCTGGCTTGAGCTGATCAGAGTCAGAACCTTAAACAGTTTTGAGGAAGATTTTGAATAAAAATAAAACACGTAAAAGTACTTTCTCAAACATTTTTATGAAAACTTGAAAATACACTAAAGAAATAAGACTTTAGTCCTCTTATAGTAATGATACATGATTAAAGATACTGAACTTATTATTTTCTCTAAAACAAGTTTGAAACATTAAAAGAAGTCACTATTACTTAATGGATCCTACTGAGATTAAACAAAATTTAAAAAAAAAATTTTTTTTAAGTAAACTCTATCCTCATGTGAGGCTGAACTCACCACCCCAAGATAAAGAGTTGCATGCTGTACTGAATGAGCCAGCCAGGCCCTCCGCCCCATTCAGGAGTAGCATGAGTAGTTAATGATTAAAATATTCATACTCAAATATGCCAGAATTACCTTTATGTTTTAGAGTCCATGGCTCCATTCCTCTAAATATCCAGTAAAAGATTCCAGTGTAAATCATCCCTCCATATACACCCAGTATTCCATGGCAGGATGGTCTTATATTTCTAACAGTATATAGCTCTTTCCACACCCATGATTTCTTTATATTGTCTTCATACTCAGTTACATGAAGTCCTTATATTAAAAACATGAAATGTTAAGTGTCAAATTACCTTAAGTATAAAATACTTTATCATCAAGGTATTTTGCTATTAAAATATCTGATGAGTGAATCTTAAATAAATTTAAACAGGTGGTCATATAAGACCACACTTGAAGAATCGTTCATGTACAAATGCTAGCATCTTCCAAAAAGATAACCATTTGATATATGTTAACAGGTGGTAAGGCATTTGAACTTAGTATATGGAAAATTAGTTTTAAAATTCAGTGAACCTGAAAATTACTTAAAGAGTTCATGCTACCCATAAAAGTGAAAAATTTTTATAGCTGATTAAATGAAACACTTACACCTGTTGCAAGTTGAACTATGTCCCCCCAAAAAGATTATTTTCAAGTCCTAACCCCCCAGTTATCTCAGAATAGGGTCACTGCAGATATAATTAGTTAAGGTCCTACTGGAATAGAGTGGGTCCTTAATCCACCAACTGGTGTCTTTATGAGATACACAGAGAAGAGAAGAGAGGACAGAAGCAAGAGATCCAGAGTTATTCTGCCCCAAGCCAAGGAATGTCTGGGTCTATCAGAAAGCTGAGGGGCAAGAAGACTAAAGACAGGAGAGACGAAGGTCCTATCAACACCTTAATTTTGAACTGCTAGCCTACACAACTCAGAATAAATTCCTGTTGTTTTAAGCTGCCCAGTTTGTGGTCCTTTGTCGTAACAGCCCCAGAAAATTCATAACAATACCGAAACAGTGCATGCATTTAATATTTAATGGGACAAACTGGTTCTTCTTACTAACTTCCACAACCTCCCTAGTGGCTATACACTTTCCAGTCACTGGTTCCTGTTCTGGATCCATTCCCTTTCCCTCTGGCTTTAATCCTCACTCTGGTCTTCGGTGACGCAGCTGCTCCAGTGCCATCTACGTGCGGGTGCTATGTGTACATGACGTGCAGGTACGGCCTGTGGTTCCAACAAGGAAAGCTACTTGGCAAGAAAGTGAGAAAAAAAGTTCCACTACTCAACGATTACACTCCTTCTTACCTATTCTGTTCTCCCTGAAGGGGCCTCTTGCCTTTCCTATGCTCTATCTCCTTTCTCTCCCACACCCTAGGCCTCCATTTCTACAAAGACATTTGAAGGCATAATCAGGGTTCGTACGTCTACCTGCAGGAACGTTTGTTACTTGGAATTCTAAGGAATAAGGTTTATTTATCAAATATCTACTGAGTTGCTACTATGTGCCAGGGATGTGGGATTCATGGTGAACAAAGTCTCTGCTCGCTTGGAGTTTATCCCAGAGGAAGGAGACAAAGTTGATAACTAAATTATGTGCCAAAAGGGGGAAGATACTATAGGAAAAAAACCAGTCTGTGGGGGTGAAGGGGTGGAAGTGCTCTGTGTGCGTTGCAGATTAACTGGTATTGTCCATATAAGGCCGCCACGAGAGAGTGATATTTGAGCAAAGGTGAAGGGAGCAGGGGATTTGGCCGTGAGTAAAGACCATGAGATGGTCTCCACGGTAAAGAAGCCAGTGTGGCTGGAAGGGAGACTAAAAACAGATGAAACCAGAAGAGTGAGAAAACTTAGGCTTTTATTTTGAGAAAAATTGAGAATTACTAAAGGGTCTTCATAGATTAAGGGTTTATGGAGGTGTAAGTGTTAGCTCTTCCTCTCTATCACAGCAGAAGGGTCACATCTATGCCTGTGCTTGCAAAGCCCGCAAAGGAAAAGGTGCTGCTGGATTCTGCAGTCTGCAAAGCTGTTTTGTTTTCAGATTGAAGATACTTCAGTATTTGTGAGGTTATCTTAGTGTGTATAATATGATATATATGAAATGTAACACAGTACTGTCAAACTTGAAATCATTTTTTAAAACATTTTTAAAAAGTTTATTTATTTAAGCAATCTCTATACCCAGCGTGGGGACCCAAACTCATGACCCTAAGATCAAGAGCTGCATGCTCTACCAACTGAGCCAGTCAGGCACCCCAAACTTGAAATCATTTCTAAGTAGGTGGGACATCACTGGCTCTATTCTACTTTTGATGTGAAAACAACAGAACATTGCTATAAAAATCTAATTACTGAGATTAGGTCATTTAGTTTTCTTTGCACAGCACACATCTGAATGCTTTGTGAAAGGGGCAGATCTTTTAATGTCAATTGAAATATGCATACAGAAGACCTCAAGATTTTTAATTGTATTTATTTTCATCCTCTATATACTAAAGTGTATGTTTAAATAGCTTTTTTTAAATATCTCAAGAAGAACCTGACAGTTTTCAATGCTTTAAATAGAAGTTCTTACCTATTGTCTTTGATTGGAGATTTTCACTAGTTAGTTGATTAAAAATAGATTCTGCTGCCAAAATTCCACTTTTCATTGCTGTGTGGGTACCTTTGATCTTGGGAACATTCATGAAACCTGGACTACAACCAATTAGTAAGCCACCAGGAAAGGTGAGTTTTGGTATAGACTGAGGAAAGAAACAGTCAAAGTGCATTTTTAGCTTAAATTAAGCAAACAAAACAATACTACAGATTATAGTCTCTTAAAGTCTTCTAAGGCTGTAGGGAAAAATGTGAAGGAAAAAATCAGAACAAGGGCAGTTTTTTTCCCCCTTTCCTAAGAATGAGGATTAGAACCATTACTATTTTTCTAAGACTTTTTCCCCTTCTTACCCATGACTAACCTACATGAGACAGATTTAGGACCAGAGCATTAACATATTAAATAACATGTTATTATTTTTACTATCCATGTCTAAAAATACTCCCTAAACCTAAACAACTATTATCTAAATTGTAATCTGCTTTTACATGCATTCCCAGTAACACATGATTTACAAAGGATGTTAACTCTATATGCCCTTTTTATTTTACTTTGATATCTAGGAACGGAAACTTAAGTTCTCATCACAGCATTATTACGATTAGCTACTTCCTTGAAGAATATAATTAGCTTAAGAGTAAGCTGAATTTCCAAAATACATTTTAAGACCGTTGTTTGGGCCTCAGCATATATTTTTCATGAAAAACAATGTAGTAAGAGGTGGTGGTATTTTCTGGGTTAGTCAGTAAAAGCTTATACATACCCTACAATGTAGTGGCTAAATGAGATTATTTGCATGCTAAAATGTATTCTAATCTATAGTTTGAAAAGGAAAGAAGAGAAAGCCAATGCAGAGTTGTTCTTTCTTCCTTCTGCAGTTTTTCTTCTTAAAGGGCTTCCTAAAGTAAGCCACAGTCTCTATTGAGAAAGTGGTGGGTGGTTAAGAATTTGGCTGATGGTGCTGAAAGGGGCTCAGAGGGGATAAACAGGGAAACCAGTGCCATCAGCTCCATCTGTCATAGTGAGGGATCTGTGGCCACAGCTCCCATCAATCACAGAATTCTAACTATGAGGGAGAGGTGGTGAGAGGAGAACCTGGAGGGCAGAAGGAACGCTGGTATGAGATGGATCAGAGTTCAGGTCCTTTCACGGTACATGTGGGGAATGAATTTATGATTACGGTTCTCAGACTGAATTCAATATCAGAACCACCTAGATAAAAGTGCGTGAAATCACGATCACAGAATAGATAAGAGGAGGGAGGGCCTTCCGGAATATTACTAGCTGAAAAGAGATAGGATAGTAATAGTTAGGAATTTGGATAATGACACTTTTCTTAAATAGGGCTGTGGCCCTGCTAACACTAAGTCTGACTCAAGAAACACTGTGAAGTTTAATAAAAGGACATGGACTGTTAGTGCAAGTTCGTCCAAATTGGTGCATAAATCCTATGAATAAAAATCTTATAGCCCAAGCAAAATGTATTTTTACATCCTGGGAATATCCTACCCTGTAGGGACAGTGTTACTGGCAGCTGGATATCTTGTTAAGGAACTATGGACTGAGGAAAAGTTGCACTGAGAAATGTATTCTAGAATATTCATTAAGCCACAAATAACTGGAAACCCTCCAGAAAAGGTAAGTTTTGGTACAGATTGGGGAAAAAAAGAAATAAAAAGTTACGTATACAGAAACAACCTCATTTATAAAGAGAACTGGTGGTTGCCAGAGGGGAGATGAGTGGGGAGATGGCAAAATATGTGAAGTGGATTAAGAGGTATAAACTTCCATTTATAAAATCATTATGATTTTAAAAATTAAAAAAAGGGAAAAAAAGCATGTCATATTTGTTAGCTCAAAATAAACAAAATCAAATGTTCCAAGTTATTGCTTAAGGTTCAAAAACTTACAAGAAATAAATTTCTCAATCTTTGACTAACTGAATCAGAAAATTTAAGTAGAAAGTGAGTGTGTGTGTGTGTGTGTGTGTGTGTGTAGTCAACTCTTCCCACCATTTTAAAAAATCAGCTGAGATGTTGAAACACACAGGCCGATGTTTTTAAATACAAATCTGTATGTCCTATTGAATACACTGGGAACTTTACACTATAAATTAAGAAGAGCAGAATTAGACTGACAGGTATTATAGAGACTGTGCAAAAGACCTGAATGGGCTTGAACATAGTTATGCAATTTAATAAATATTTGTTACAAATGAATTACTACTCTAGAAACAAAACAACCTCATGAGAAGTAATCCGACAGCAACAGAATTTAGGGATACTGTTATTTTAAGATTGTACTGAATACATTCATAAGTTAGCTATGGTTTTACTTGACTTTATGAACTACTGTTACAGTAATAATGGAACTTCACTTTAAAGGTTAACTCCCCCCCCCCCAATTTTCTATCATCTGTTACTTTTAAAACAGAATTACAAAAAAAAAAAAAGATATCTATAAAATGGTTCCAGATTCCTAGAATATTAGAGACAGAAAGGATCATCTATAAAATAAAGGCCAGAGAAGATAAGTAACTTGCTTTAAATCACTTGGTATAAATTTTAGAGCTAATTTTTTAGATCCTACTTAATGTTTTTAGAGCAGTACTAACAGCTTTTATCATAGCTACCTAGGTTTTTATCTCATTGTCTATATATACTCAATACATTACCATTTTTTATAACCATGCTGTTTTATAGCTTGCTTTTCTTTTTCTTTTTACTTAATGTTGTATCTTTGACATCTTTTCCATGTCAGTAGCTGTAGATGTACCCATCGTATTTTTAATGACTACAAAGTTCTTTGTATAGACTTGAGCTACCAGTTTCTTTTTCTTTTTTTTTGTATGTTATATGTATTATATACTGTATTCTTTTTTTAATTTAAATCCAATTAGTTAACATATAATGTTACATTAACATTTCATAAGATTTATTATGAACATATACTAAAATAGACAATTAAGGGCAAAAGCTTGACAGAGGCCACCCAAAAGGCATGGATGTTACTAGGTAGTTGGGATGAATTAAATACCTTTGTGGAAAACTAAATCTGTCTTTGTTTCCCGGCAGCTAAGGAATAAAGGAAAATATCTTTGGATCATATAATTTTAATTTTCTGGTTAAAAACTAACCACCAACAAAAAGCCTATAAATTTATCTCAAGAAATCAATATATTCTTAAAACTAAATTCATGGTATAATTTTATTTAACTATGGTGTGACACAGTTTTATAAACACTAGATGTTCTGCTTAAAGTTTCTTCCTATGAGATAATTTTCTATTCTTTATCTGAATTTATTACATTGTATTTTCAATGTTTACTTTATAATACAGAAATAAGAAATAAAAAAGTTGGATGAGTTACCTGAAAGCCACCTTCATTCAGGGCTCTAGCTCCATACGCAATCCTTTTTCCACCTTCCAAAGTTGGCTGAATGCTGGGATGGTGTTTCCACCTCTGGAACTCTCTAAACGGACTCAAATATGGATTCTGGTAGTCTAGACCAACCTTAAAATTTTTATATTTAAATTTAGTAAATTTTTACAATTAGACATTTTATTATACAATAAATATAAATTATTATACAATATACAATTAGATATCAAATTATATCAAGCTAAAATGTGATCAATATTTATGAGAAAACATGTACTTCTTGTATTCAAGCTCTAACATGTAATTTCTTGTATTCCAAGTACTTGGAGAAATATATGTAGTAACCCAAACTTAAATGAATAACTGAGTAAAATCTGTTTGGAAAAGAAAGGGTAAACAAATGATACCCTATGTTAATAACTGGCCAATCTTTAAAAATTTAGAATATATAAATAAATCATTGTGCTCTGTAAACAAAAGCCCAAATTAGAAAAATATTTGTAGGTGTCTAATATTATGTTTCTACAAAAGGAGTTTTAATTATTTTTCATTTATCAGGACCCACTCTAGTAATCAACTAATAAGCTATATGTGGTAGTACTGAGGCAAAAATGAAGAAACAGAATGTAATCATACTTAGAAAAAAGAGGACAAGAAATATTAGAAGTTACATTTTATAAGGCCTTATCAAAATGTTAAAATTAATAGCCAAACCTTTTTTGCTTTCAAAAAAATTAAGTCACTGGAATAATTATACAAAGATGAGAAATTGAACACCTGGCTGGGTGTCAAAAAACACCAATAATGTAAAAACTTAATAATGTGTCATATGAGTCTAGCTAACATTAAATTATAAAGCTGCCACCAAGTATAAGCTGCAGAAGCCCTTATTTTTCCATTCCTTGCATTATTCAAGATGTAGTTGACTGCAAAGATGTAAGTGGCCAAAAAGGGAGAAAATGCTTACATTTTTTAAAAGTTATAGATTCAAACCGAGTGCTGATTTCATCTTTCGTGACAGCATGCTGTAGTGGAAAATGGGCTTTGAAGTCACACAAACTCAGGTGTGAATGCTGCCTCTGTCATTTAATGGGTATATTTGGGAAATTTGTGTAACTTGTTTGGATTTCAGTGTCCTGTCAGTAAAATAAGGATATAAATACTTCATAGGACTTTTACGAAACTTAGAATTCTCTGTAAGGCATAGGGCATAGTGTCTGGCATTTCACAGCTACGATCACAAAAGCTATGTGTGTTTAAAGCTATAGACCAATGCCTGTAACAGCCACAAGCACTTTACCTATTGACAAAATTAGAAAGTGACGTTTAAATGAAAAGCATTTTACATGCTCCAGATTTTATAACACTGATGATACATAATAGTAGAGTTTTCCATAATAGGCGTGTAACTCACCACAAAACCAAGGGCTACCAGGGGTTCGCCTTCATTTAAATGGTAGAGGAAGGAGCCTCCATAAGTGTGTCTGTCCAAGGGCCAGCCGACAGTGTGATCCACTCTTCCTGGTTTCCACTTCTTTTCATCAATAATCCATAACTTAAAAAAAGAAGTCCTAGAGTATTATTTAAATTTTTTCTACCACCACAATATATCAAACTTGCCAGGTTTTATGTCTTAGTTATGAAAATTTCAAGGGAAAAACTGTAATAAGAGAAACACAAAAAAAGTACTTCACATATCAAAGAAAATTATATCAAACAGCAGCATGATGAATTGGACTAATAAACAGGTCAGAAAAGCTATGAACTCTTTAAAAAATTTCTTTAAGAAAATGATTAGATTTTTAAATTGGTAAGACTTCCATGCGATTATAGGGAACACCACTGAAGAGGAAAACTTCTGGGGTGCTGGTAATGTTCGAGATCTTGATCGGGGTGGTGGTTCCATGGGCATGCTCACCTTGTAAAAATTAACTGAGCTGTACACTTAAGATCTGCTGCTTTCCAGTATATATGTTATTCTTCAGTAAAACAGCTTATGCTCTCCTGCACTCCCCTTTTCCCTACTGAAACAAATTGTTCATCTATTTTCAGAATGGTAAGGTTTTTTTTTTTTTTTAAGATTTTATTTATTTATTTGACACAGAGGGAGAGAGCACAAGCAGGTGGAAGAGTAGGCAGAGAGGGTGGAAGAAGGAGACTCCCTGCTGAGCAGGGAGCCTGATGCTGGATTCCTGGGATCATGACCTGAGCCAAAGGCAAACACTTAACCGACTGAGCCACCCAGGAGCCCCTAGAATGGTTAAGTTTTAAATTTTAAACAATTTCCATCTGAAGTATCTAAAAATCAGATAATATTATGTGCTATGTGCAACCTACCAAAACAATAAAGGCTTTACTCACAATAAATCTAGCTATATACAGAACTGGAAATGTCCTGAGCTTTATCCCCCCAAAAATTTAAACAGAAGGGTTATAATGAATCTTTTACACTCTAAAAAGCCTCAGGTTTGGGAAAACAGAGATTGGATAAATTGAGAAAATACATAATACTTAATCTAATTAAATTTTAGGTTTCATATCAATATACTATGGCTGAGTATATATTTCATAAACTAAGTTATCTTCTCAGTGCAATTTTGAAGAAATAATTCTTGTAGGATGTGGTCACCCTACAAACAGCATAGGGGTAACAGGTAAAATCTTATTAGGACAGATGGCATTACAATGAAAAGAAATTCATATTATAAATATTTTCAAGTTCCAGTCTTTGATTTCAAGCAATGTTTGATAAAACAATTACAACACGTAGAAACAATTTAGATAATAATGGAATTTGACTTGTCTGAGGAAAGCATCTGCATTCTAGAGACCGACTGGGAAGCCCGGGCTTTGGGTGAATGCACTAACTTCTGCCTCTAGACTTCCCAGCCTGCTCCCACCTCCACGTCCTGGGCCTGAGCCACGGCCTCCAGCCCAGCCGTCCCTGCTGCAGACCAGCTGCCCCCACAGCCCACTGCCCCCGCCCCCTGCCTAATGGGGTTTTGTGCAATTCAGGAGTGTCCATAAGCTGACCTTTGTACTAATAGAGTCTTTAGGAGATTTTTGATAGAAACTAAGAACCTCCCTTCAGCTCTGAGCAGGTTTTCCCCTTGATTCCAACACAAAGAATTATGTGCCTTTCTAGTTTAGTCAAATTTGTGGATTTCCCATTCTACATTCTTAGTCCTATGTTAGCGTCTCAAATGGAAATGTACATCAGTCCAATAAAATATGAAATAAGGAAAAAATAATGGAATTTGATTAGCAGTATTTTCTAGCTCCTTAAAAATAACCCAAATATTTTCAGTTATGATTAACATTTTAAGTCAATGAAAAATATAGCAACTATAAAATTAAATCAATGTTACAGACTTCACTGTAATACAAATGAGTTTAAACTCCATAGTTTAAAAATTAAAATTACAAAAACAAATCAGGATACCTCCTTCAGTCCAATTCCATAGGTTTGGGGATCACAATTGGCTCTCAAATCAAACTTTTTATATAGTTGCTTGGCTAGATGTCCGTGGCAACCCTCTGCAAAAATTGTAACTTTTGCATGTAGTTCTAGTCCTCTCTCAAATGTTGTCTAAAAAATAAAAACATGTTAAATTGCAACATTTGACAATTTAAAAAAAGACTCACAATCTGGTTTTGAATTGAACTATGATTCAAGTATAGAAGAAACAATACAAATACATAATACTAGAAATAAAACTACTGACGTAAGTGGAATCTAATTTAAATTTTATGATATATCCTGTGCCTTTGTTGTATTTTTCTTTTTTACTTCCAAAGTACCTGAACAGTTAAGTGTGTAAAAATTAAAAAAGCAAATAAAAAACACTCATGCTAAAAATATTCTCTACAAATGAAAATAAAGCAAAAAGTAAAAATCCATTCCCCCTCCAACTCCCGGTTTTTCAGTTCCATCATCTGAAGCAAAAAACACTATTAATAGCTTTCTTGTGAATCATGCCAGAAAATTTCCATGAATAAAAAACTATATAGATCCTATTTATATCCTTTTAACACAAACAGAATCATACTAAATATACTCTTCAGCTACTTGCTTTTTTCACTTTAATTTTACTTGTTCTCTATCACTGAATGTATATTCTAAAACTGATTTTTTTTCCAAGTGGAAAAACAGCCACAATTAAAGCCTTTACCTCTCTTTTGCTCTCTATATTTTGCACTTACGCCTACCACAAGGCACTCAATAAAGTTACTTAACAAAGGAATAAAAGAATAATCAGGAAAGTCTCTAATGAAATAAATCTTTTCTGATATTCCTCTATTCATTTCATTTGCATGTCTGTGTGTACGCAAAGACAAAAAGTAGTGTTACACTGACACTTTTAGAACCGTTTTCACTTTAGTTGAATGTAAAAGCAATATACACCAAGAAAAGTTTTTTTTTGTTTGTTTGTTTTTGTTTTTTTTTAACAGAGCTCACGGAGGGAGGCGGGTGGGGGCAGAGGGAGAGTCTGGAGAGAGAGATTCCTAAGCAATCTCCACACCCAGCATAGAGCCCGTTGCCGGGCTCAATCTCAGAACCCTGAGATCATGACATGAGCCAAAATTAAGAGTTGGGAGCTCAACTGAGACACCCAGGCATCCCTAAAACATTCATTTTTGATGCTTGAATAGACTCCCCTAATTTTTCAAACAATTCACAGTAGTGGGACGTTTAGGCTGTTCCAGTATGTTTCAGTATGTTCCAGTATGTTATAAACCATTGCTTAGATGAATACACTTGGTGCTAAATATTTTCAGTATGAATGGTAAGAATTATCTCATTCTATTATTTTTTAAAGATTTTATTTATTTATTTGACAGAGAGAGAGACAGCCAGTGAGAGAGGAACACAAGCAGGGGGAGTGGGAGAGGAAGAGGCAGGCTTCCAGTGGAGGAGCCTGATGTGGGGCTCGATCCCAGAATGCCGGAATCATGACCTGAGCCGAAGGCAGACGCTTAACGACTGAGCCACCCAGGAGCCCCAGAATTATCTCATTATTAATTTAATAAATTAATTACTTTGATTACTACAGAGTCTGAACATCTTTCACACATTTATTAGTAACTGCTATTTTTTTCCTTGTGCAATGCTTATTAGTGTCATATATATGCATATGTGTATATTACACTTGCATAAACACCCTGTAATTTCAGTTTCTTTTTATTTTATTCTTGTCTGCTCACTCTTATTACACTTCACTCATCCATAAACCATGTTAACAATCTAGTATGTACAGTTTTACCCAAATATTTAAACATACATACATACTGAAATACATATACACTAAAACTTTTTTGGTTACTGATTCATTTTACAAAAAATAGGATCATTTAATACAACGTATCTTACTTTTCTCACTTAATAATACTTCATGGAAATCTTTTTAAGTCACTGTAGAGCTCAAACCTTTCTCTTCAATGGCTGGATAGTAGTCTGTGTGAAAATACCATAGCTTATTCACTTATTCTGCTAATGTTTATTAATAGCTATTCACTCTGTTTCCAGTTTATTTGTGACCAAAAACAATATAAAACATACACTTCTGTGTATATATCTATATCGATATATATACATATATCTATATGTATATATAGATATATATGTACTTCTGTGTACATATCTATATCGATATAGATATATACTTACAATATTGGTGCTTTTATTCCTATAAGATAGATTCCCAGGAGTGGCACTGTTAGATCAAAGGGCACACCTATTTTTATTTTACTAGATATTACCAGTTTGCTTTCCACCAGCTATGTAAGAAAAGCCTTTTCTCACAGTATGGAGGTTCCTCAGGCAGTTAAAAACAGAGTTACCCTACAACCCAGCAATTGCACTATGGGTATTTACCCCAAAGATACAGATGTAGTGAAAAGAAGGGGCACCTACACCCCAATGTTCATAGCAGCAATGTCCACAATAGCCAAACTGTGGAAGAAGTTGAGCTGTCCTTCAACAGATGAATGGATAAAGAAGATGTGGTTCATATATACAATGGAATGTTACTTAGCCATTAGAAAGGATGATACCTACCACTTACATTAACATGGATGGAACTGGAGGGTATTATGCTAAGTGAAATAAGTCAATAAGAAAAAAACAATTATCATATGGTTTTACTCATATGTGGAATATAAGAAATAGCACAGAGGATCGGAGGGGAAGGGAGGCAAAACTGAATGGGAAGAAATCAGAGAGGGAGCCAAACCATGAGAGACTCTTAACTCCGGGAGGAAAA
The DNA here is from genome assembly GCF_017311325.1 of Ursus maritimus. Lineage (NCBI taxonomy): Eukaryota > Metazoa > Chordata > Mammalia > Carnivora > Ursidae > Ursus > Ursus maritimus. Next base: position 46,452,173 of record NW_024423453.1, on the reverse strand, counting down.
AAACGGGGGGGTTGTGGAAAGGGAGGTGGGTGGGGGGATGGGATAACTCGGTGATGGACATTAAGGAGGGCACGTGATGTGATGAGCTCTGGGTGTTACGTGCAACTAATGAATCACTGAACACTACATCAAAAACTAATGACGTACTATATGTTGGCTAACTGAATTTAAATTAAAAAAAAAGAAAAGCATTTCCCTCTAGTCTAGTTACTGAGAGAGATAACTTTCATTTTACATTTTTTGCTAAGTACAGTGCTAAGTCACTGTTATTTTAATTTGCATTTCCCTGACTACTGTTTTAAGCACTTTTTCCCTTTTTGAGTCAAGAAATATTAATGAATACGTACTGTGTGCCAGGTTTTATGCTAGGCAATGGGAATATAGAGATGAATAAAAGACACGTCCCTTTCCCTCAGGCTAGTCATAGAGGCAGACATTAAAGAAATACATGAGTATATAATTACAAATTATGATTAAGGGCTATGAAAGAAAGCAGAGGGTGTTACGAGAAGGAATAAAAGAAGGAAACAATTATGGATTGAGTGAACAGGAAAGGCTTCTTTGAAGAAATGACATTGAAGCTGTGGACTCTGAAGAAAAGGTACTTAAGTATCTTTCCTTATGAGTAGTCATCTGGATTTGCTCTTCTGTGAATTGTCAATTTTTTAGATTTTGCTCATTTTTCTAAAATGCTGTCTTTTTTCTTGTTAATGTATATGTGCTATTTGATATTACAGGTAATCAAAAAAATTGTCCCCCATCTACTATTTATCTATAGACTTTATAGTAACTTTGGTATAGAGAAGCGTTTAATTTTTATACAGTTTAAAAAGGTCTGTCTCTTTCAGGCTTATTACTCCTTGTCTCTATAGGATGGCTTAGCCTACCTTTGGTTGGAACTGTAATCTAGTTTCCTTCTAATTTTTTTTTTAAGAAATCCTCAGAATTTTTAAAAAATAAAGGCCCAGCTCTATTTTTTTCTAGATGGACATGCAGTCTTCCTGGCACCAATTATAAAACAGTTCAATCTTAATCAACTAACATATCACTTACTACATTTCAGCCTCCTCTTAGAGGCAGTATGTCCCATAGTGGTCAAGGGGCAGGCCCTGGAGCCAGCCACACTGTTTATATTCAAATACCAGCCCCACTACTTACAGCTGTCTGACCATGGGCAAATCACTTAACTTCTGAAACTTAAAAATGTCCAAATCAGAATTTTTATAATAAGATGGCTATTAGACGTGGCATACAACTATTGAATAAGCAGTAGCACATAGGATTCTGGGACTTGGGTATTTAGAGCCATGTGACCAGATGAGGTCACCATGGAGAAAATGTAGATAGAGGAGGACTCAACACTGAGCCCTAGAGCCTCACTATTTACAGGATAGGAAGAAGAGGATGAGCAAGCAAAGGTGACAGTAGGAAGTGCCAGTAAAACACAAGGAAAACCAAGAGAAGGTGTCACCAGCTAGACAGCAAGACCTGACATTTACTGCCCACCAGCTTGTACTCACCAAACTTTCTCATTTTCCTTATGCTCTTCTTTCTGGCTTACCTCTTAACTCAGGCAAATGAAACTCAAAACCACCCCTCAGGTGATGGTGACTGCCCTGACAAGACCTCCCACTGGCCCAGACCACCCAGACCTTTTGAGCTAAACCCCCCGATTCACGCCTGTGCAGACGGACCATGGTGTGACCCCTGGAATAACCAGCAATTACCTTTACCTCATTATAATACTAAAATCCCCACCCAAGGAGGAGCCTCGGCCTCACTTACATAATACACAATGTATAATTAGGCACGTTTCCTTAAGGCACATATACGGACCTTATGCCCGTCTCTACATACAATGACAAGGCATCCCTATCTAAATTTTCATCCTTACCCTAAACAGAAGGTACCCATCACCCTCTCTCAGGAGTAATGGCCTTGGAAGCTATTCCCCATGATCTTATTTGCTGCAAATGAAGTTTACTTTGTGTGACAACTCCACCTGGGGTATCTGTGCCTCACCAAGGAGCAAACTCACGTTGGCTCAGTGTAGAGAGCAAAATGGAGTCTCTCATGTCAAGCAGGGGCCGGTGTCAAGCAATAATGCCAGCAGCTCAGGCACTGCAGCTAGGAGATCTTGCCCGGACAATGTCAGCTGACGCCCCAGAACTGGTAACAAGCAGAAACAGAGGAGGTCTTCAGGGACCCAAAACTGATGATATCCCTTTGAAAAGGGGAGGATTTGGGCGGCAAACTGTCAGACTCTTCAGACATGACCCCTCTACGTCTGACCACTGAAATAAGGCAACTGCCGCTGAAGGCTCTGCCTGACTGATCTCCAAACAGAACCTCAATCCTCCATGCTTGAACAGCAGAAGCAGTGAGTGCCAAGAGCTGACCCGGACCAGACCGAGGCCTTATCTCAACTGCGTGCCCACAGACTGACTTTGTGTTCAGTTCGTTAACTTCCTGCACCCTCCTGTTACCATGTTTGTTGTGTGGCTCGCCTTCTGTCCTGCTTTGTATGCTGTGTAAGAAGCTAAGTTTAGGGTGCCTGGGTGGCTCAGTTGTTAAGCGTCTGCCTTCAGCCCAGGGCGTGATCCCGGTGTTCTGGGATCGAGCCCCACATCAGGTTCCTCCGCTGGAAGCCTGCTTCTTCCTCTCCCACTCCCCCTGCTCGTGTTCCCTCTCCTGCTGCCTGTCTCTCTCTCTGTCAAATAAATAAATAAAATCTTAAAAAAAAAAAAAAAAAGAAGCTAAGTTTAATCACATGGTGAAATGTCATTGAGTTTGAAATCCTGAACCTGCTTTATCATTGTGATTTAACTTTGCTTTATATCGAATAAAGCTGCCATTGTGGAAAGACACAACTCGTGTGTGCACCTTCATAGCGTGTTCATGACATGTGGTTACAAAGGTGGCATAAGAAGCCAACTATGTCAGCGCTGCTCACTAGGATATCGCGTGCGACAAGACAGAGAAGTGATTACTGGATTGACAAGGTGGGGGTATTTGTGACTCTGATGAGCTGTTTCAGTGAAATGACAGGGAAAAAAGCCTAACAAGGTGTGTTAAATAGAGAGTGGAATAACAGAATAAACACAGTACTCGGTTCTCCCCACGCCAAACCTGTGGTACTAAAACAGTTATTTTGAAGACTTAGATTCACATCACTAAGACTCCACTGTACTCGTCTATGTTTTAACACCTATCTCTCATCTATCTATCCATCCATCCATCCAATATAGAAAATATATGTTTTTATAACTACAAAGCCCAAAACATGAAAATTTACTTTTGAACAAATTTGAGAACATACAAAAATGCAATATCAGAATAGCAGAACTTGTGGGCCTCAGTTCTGTTGTTATATTAAATATAAAAATCTTAAAAGAATAAAATATACTTTAAAATGATCCCAATACAGGAAAGAATAACTGTAACACAGGAAAGAATACAGGAAAAATAATATTCTTTTATCATTATGAAAAGTATTAGGAGACAAGGGTTGTTTGCAAACCTAGCTATGCACCAGAATTCTTTGGGCGCTTGTTAAAAAATAGCTTCTTGGCCTACTGTAGGACACACAGAGTCCCAGACCTCAGAGAATTCCGATGAAACCAGTCAAACCCTTAGAAGAACAATCAAGTAGGTAAGACTCAAGAGCTTTGCAACTTGCTTATCTCTAAGCAGGAAGTAATGAGAAATAGGAAAGTCTGCTGCCACAGACTCTACATTAGATTCCCCGTTCTATTCAAGAATAGAGAGATGGGGCGCCTGGGTGGCTCAGTTCGTTAGGGGTCTGCCTTCGGCTCAGGTCATGATCTCAGGGTCCTGGGATCAAGCTCCATGTCAGGCTCCCTGCTTCTCCCCCCTCCCCCGGCCCCTCTCCTTGCTTGTACTCTCTCAATTAAATAAAGAATTGCTCTCTCTCAATTAAATAAGTAAATAAATAGATAAAATCTTAAAAAAAAAAAAAAAAGAATGGCAGAGAGAAGGATAAATTCTAAGTTAACAAATTCTTTTTTGAGGACCTGACATGACTTAGCACTATGGTAGGTACCGGAGCAACGCTCCATGATCTCTGCCCTCACGGCGCTTATGATCTAGTTGAGAAATTAAGATAATAAACAAATAAATAGGAATTGACAAATTAATTTATGGAGATGCTAATTTATATTTGTTCTGTTATTATGGGAAAGCGAGGTGTTTTCTTCCTTGTTCTTTCCAAGGAATCTTACACAGTGAGAGATCCATATCCTGAGAGCTTTTCTTTGGCAAAGTCAAAAACAAAAGTTGTAAAAATCTGAAAACCATCCAGGATTACATATGAATGAGAGGAAAGCAATCAGTTTTATATTTGCCAAAATCACATCAAAGACTCTATCAGCATTCCTGATAGTAATGCAAATGATTCTTGTCCACAGAAATGAAAATTATGGAAGTGGCAATGTAGATAATTAATGACCTACATATATGTATGTTTTTTGAATTCTCCTTAAACCAGCTGTAACATCTTACTGATTCTGTCATTTATTAATGAATGAAATAAAATCTCTGTCACATGTTTATTTTATATTTGTATGAGTCATGTTTTTATCTTTAAAAAATTATTCTTAAACATGTTATATCTACTTGCCTAAGTCCCTTTTTAGTTCGAAGATGCCTCTATATTTTTTTAACAAGAGAAAAATTCCACGTTAATAATTACATTCTAACATATACTTTATTAATGTGCAGTTTGTAGCAGAGCTAAATTACTGCATTTAAGTTGATTCTTTTTTTGTCACTTTGTTACGCACATAACTGTTAAAACGTTCACCTTTGGTGCGCCATCCTTTTGGATCCCTACATCATTAGTGGCAATTCCTTTCACACTGCTATCTTCGTGAAAAAGGACCTAAAATAAAAGCACATTTGGTTATCACCTTAGGATTCATAATCACCCTGAAAAGAAGCAATAAACAGCCTTACATATTTAAGAAAGTGAACATGTTCTCTAGATTACAGGAATAACAGGCTTTAAAATGTTTAGGCAAAAAGAAACATGTTTTAAAGATACTCCCTTCTAGAGTATAAAAGAACACAGCTCAAACAGATGGAAATGAAAGAATGCCACGACCTTGATGAAGAAGAAAAGGGGGGAGCTACTACAGAGGTCACTAAAGAAACTAGTAAGAATAAACAAAGCGTTCTGAAGAGATCAGGTATCAAAAACAAGTACACAGACCCTGAAATCAGCGTCTCTAACAAATGAAGACCATCAGGGTTGGGTGGGAAGTCAACAGTGTCAGGAAAGCCTCTGTTCCAAATAAGCTAAGAGCCCAAAACACAAAACCCAAAGAAAATGACACAACAAAACAAAACAGAAAGAGGTCTAAGACAGCCCGAAGGTGATTAAAGTTTATTTCTGGAGCACGTAGGATTGGTGAAAACTGGTCAAAACTGTAATTGTGAGGATGAGAAACAGCAATATCTTATAATTCTTACTTGGTTTCTATTTCCTCTCCGGAGGAAAATGCCCTTTAGACAGGAAGTACAAAACATAGACTAGAATCACACAGACAGCACAGAAGTGGAAAGGTAAGCAAGGATTAGCGGCAATAGATATGAAAAGAAAAACATAAACCTTTTATTTCATACCCTGAAAATGAGTCAACAGTAGAACGTGGCTTTGAACTAAAACTGAAGTCTGGCTCAGAGTACCAAAAAAATCTGACAGTAATCTATTGAAGATGATCTTTAAGGGACTGAGGAAAAGAGGAGAGGTATAAGAGACTGTGTGTGTATGGTGTGTGTGTGTGTGTACACAAAAACTGAAAATCATAGATTCTACAAACCACCTACTTGTGATTTTGATAGTAACCCCAGTCAAGAACATTTTAACCAGGAAACCTATCTGTTTTATTTGACTTACATATTATAAGACTAAAAACAAAAACTATTTTTTTATTTTTCCCCAAGGCCAAAACCAAAAAAACTCCCCCTCCTGTCAATTTTTCCAATCATTTCCTTTAGAAAAGTTAACTGCAAACCCTTTCTTTGTCTCTCTGAGATATAGGAATGTTTCTGAAAGTCTTATTTAAGACTCCTGCCAGATCTGCGTCTCAGAAATGTGTTTCCCAGGGGCCTTGGAGACATATTTGAAATGTGAACACCAAAAAGAATGGCGTCCTGTTTACCTGTCACTATAGGAGTTTGGGCTAGGTGCTTGGCTCCCAGTTGTAACTTCCTGCTTGTCAAAAAGATACAAGAAATTTTACTTTTCCTCTGGATAAAGACAATTAACATGTATGTAATGGATTGTATCTGTGTGGCTATGTAGGAGGGTGAGATTTCTTTCTGTCTTGGCAATCTCCCTAGCAGACTGCCTGTGACATGCACTGCAGTCTTGGTTTAATGCTTATTAAATAATAAAACTTTTTAATAATTTATAGAGGTGATTTTTCTGGGTTGGCAGATTTTTTTAATCATTTCCCCAATAATACTTAGTGAGAGTCAACAGTATGATATGTTTGCCAAAAAAGTTATTTGGAAAGAATTAATAGAAGAACAGTTTCTAGAATGAAGAAAGCAAGAGCCCTGCTCTACACTAGGATTGAAGTAGTTTTTATATTGTGGATGCCACTTTATAAAGGGGATATAAAGGGAATGTGTTCAGAGGACACTGAGAATACTGAAGGAACTCAAACTATACATAACATCATGGCTGAAAAGAACTGAGAATATTTAACCTAGGAAAGAAAAAAACACCAGAGTGAAAGTGGGGAAGAGAGCAGGGCATAATCATAATTGGAAAACTGTCCTTGGAAGAGGGCATTGATTTGTTCTATGTACTGTAAAACAGAAGATACATTTCTATTCAACAGAAGAAAGACAGTATTATCAACAATCCAAATGTCAGACAGAGATGATCTCATCCCCGATGGTGTTCAGTCGTAAATTAGACAATCACGTGATACACGTAAGAGATCAGGAATTCAAGTACTCTTTGGATTAGATCTTTCCAAGATTCCTTCTAGTCTTACAATTCTAAAATCCTGTGGCTTTTCTAAATATTTATTTCTTTACCTCTGTACCATTCTTGGTTTATATTCAAAAGAAAAAGAGATTAGTTCTGTAAATATTAAAAACAAAATAAAACCATACAAACCTCAGCAGCTGCATAACCAGGGTATACTTCAACACCGAGGCCTTCTGCTTGTTCTCCCATCCAGCTCACTAAATGTCCCAAGCGTACAATGTAATTGCCATGATTATTCATTGGAAGACCTACAAATATATGCTTAATTTATCAGACATTTTATCAATAAAACATCTCAAAAACATAAATATTTAATTTAAAAATTCAAAGCAATGTATAATTTCTGTGTAAATATACACATCATCCTACTGTCATAATTTCATTTATATTCTACAACTTTGGCATAGAGCTCTAATTTTTAAATTAAAAAACCATTACAACACTAAATTAACATTCTGGGTTGCCTTACAATTCTTCTAGACTGGAAGACAAAAGAACTAGGTTCTAGTCCTGTTTTACTACAAGCTAGTTATATAACTTTGGGTCAGTCCTTCATATCTCTGGGCATCAGTTTTCTCATCTGTAAAAAGAAGAGATTTTACCACATGAAATGTGGTTCCCTCCAGGTGCAGAATTCTCTGATTCTACAAATATTTATCATACCTTACCTGGAAGAATTGGCACAGGAATTCTGTATTTCTCTGTTAAAATTCCAAATCTGTCTTCTGTTACAGGAGTGTTAAGTGGAGCCTGAAAACAAAAGAAGGAAAGAGAAGGAAATTTTTAGTTCATATTTGTAATGGTAAATACAAAAAAAAACAAAACAACAACTGTCAAATGGGAAAGTGAACTACTCTCCTCACTTTTCTTTCATCATTTCCTTTAGAAAACTTGGAACTGTAAATCCTCTTTGTCTCTTTGAGATGTATAGGAATCTTTTTAGAACCTAAATAAGCCAGTTTTACATCCCAGAAATCTTTCTCGGGGACCTTGGAGACATCCTGGACATGGCTTCCTGTCTCCCTGTCACTGTGGGAGTTTAGCCTAGGTGCTCGCTCCAAGTTGTAACTTCCTGCTTGATGAAAACATAAGAGAAATTTTATTTTTCCAATTAACAGTTATGTCATGGATTGTATCTGCTCAGTTATATAGGGCTCTGAAAACCTTCTTCTATTACAACTGATTATTATGTCAATAGTAATTCAATAATATATTTTTGGTATAATATTGAAAAGAGAAAGTTAATGAGATTTAACTAAAGTATTTCTAGTTTAAAGGAGCTTGGTATTTTAGAAAGAAGAGCATAGATGAAATTTTTGGAATTCAATTTACGCCATATAGAAATAATACAGAAATCCTATAATTTTTGACCTTAACAAAGTATATTCACAGGTGATGAATATTCTAACCTTGGCAGGCATAACATAACCCATCTTATAGAAGAAAAAGCTAAGACTTGTAAAGTGTAAGATTTTAACCAAACCCATACAAATTATGAAAGCAGTAAAATTAACATTCAGTTCTCTGCATATCGTACGAGTGCCTTTTCTTCTTAGGTTATGAGAGGCCATATTAATCTATTCTTTAGAACATTTGATTAGATTATCCTCTTTGGGTTTTAGATATTACAATGTCCCAGGAAATTTACAAACAACTTTATTAAGAACGATGATATAAACACCCATAGAACAAGTTAGGAAATACCCTCAAAATCAAAATGCTGCATTCTATTTGGTACAAATACTCTAATATCTTCTCAAGATAAGGCCTTCTCACATATCCAGTACATAAATAAAGCATGTAGAAGGCATTATACGAGTATATGAGTTAATATCTTAAAATTTTAAGTATAGTTGATACGATTCAATTTTTTGGCTCTTTTTAAGTTAAAAAATGCTTATCTGTAACAATCCTCTAAGAGACAGAATTACATAAAAAGGGTTTTCCATATTCTAGTAGTTTGGAAATAGAGATACGATAAAGATTATATTTTGTATAAAAACCAATTTTTCATACTCCCTTCTCCTTCCAGTCTGGGAATAATTCTTCAAAAGCACGTGGATCAAGGCAAGCCCCTGAGAGAGTATGAGCTCCTATTTGAGCAGCTTTCTCTACTAGACACACACGGATGTCCTTTTCATGTTTAGTAGCCAACTGCTTTAGACGAATAGCGGCAGAGAGTCCTGCAGGGCCTGCACCAACTATAACTACATCTGCTTCTTCTGCAAACCTCTCCATGTTCATTCCTGGGAGGAAAAAAGGATTTAAAAAATACATGAAAATTCTGGGATGAATATGATCTGATAAAAATTACAAACTGGGTTACAAACACTCACTATGCTTTAGAGCATTTACATAAATTGCCCATCTGCTTTGTATGAGAATTATACTAAATATATTATTGCATTAATTGGATGTTCTCTTAGGTTCTGTTTCAGTGTATATCTTATTTTTGCTTCCATAAACCAACTTTTGACTTTGAGATTTACTACTACAAGCTTCACAGATATTTTCTTAACTCAGTATCAATATGTAATAGATTTGGTAAAGCTATGAAATATTATTAGATGATTTTACACTATCATGAAAAATATTTCCACAAAATGATACAAAGTATCTAGAAAAGCCTCAACACGTCTATAGAAATTATTACTTACCTTCCCATCGCTTGTCCTTATCCCGGGGATAAATAGTATAGTGGGTAGTAATTCGAGGTACAACAGAAGTTGAAGACCATCTTGTATGACATAGAGGTAGATAATTTTTCTTAATTTTTAAGGCATGAAAGCACTGATATGCTGCACAAAAATTATGAACATTAGTATTATTTTTTCAATTAGCTTTCCTCAGAGCAGACTGAAAAAACATTTTTTTAAAAGGAAAAAATTCTAGGATTAGGAATCAGATCTGGTTTCTGCTTAATTTTCTATCAATTAGCCTTAAACAAATCATTAACTTCTCTAGATTTCGGTTTCCTCATCCAAAAGAAAAAGGAAAGGGGCACTAGATGACCTCAAAGGTAACTTTTTGATCTAAAATTGTATGACTCCATGTGATATCTTACACTTGGAAATTCGTGTTTATATTCTCACCATATCAGCACTGCAGACACTGAATAGTTAGATCTATGCTGTTGAGCCATTAGTTGTGATATGATGTGAAACAGACTGTACTATTTCCTAGAAGAACTTACCTTCTTCTTATAAGGCAATGTTCTCAAACTATATTTAAAAAGTATCTAATAAATTAATTTATTCAATTTAGTTCATATCAAGCTTAACCTGTAAATAGGATGACCATATATAATTTATCAACCAAACTGGATACTTTTTTTTTTTTAAAGATTCTATTTATTTACTTGTCAGAGAGAGAGAGAGAGAATGCAAGCAGGGGGAAGAGCAGGCAGAGGGAGAAGCAGGCTCCCTGCTGAGCAAGGAGCCTGACATTGGACTCGATCCCAGGACCCTGAGATCATGACCTGAGTCAAAGGCAGATGGTTAACCAACTGAGCCACCCAGGTGTCCCTAAACTGGATACTTTTGAGAGTAATAATGGGCAGTATTAATGATTATGCTGGGACAACGTGGGCAAACTAGGCTTTATGGTCAGCTTTTTAAAAAACTGACTCTCCCGTATGGCAGTATCTTCTGAGAGCCTTAAAAATGTACATATTCATTAAGTTAGCAAATAGAAATTAACAGAAGTGTGCAAAGATTTATCTGCAATAATGTTCATTAAACCTGTTGTCCTTAAACCTTCAATTCTGCCTCCTCCTTCTCCTATCTGTGTAAGTACTGCGCGCTAACCGATTGCGCCACTAGAGCTCCATCCTTCCCCTATCTGAAGCAGATACTCTAACACACCAAACATCATAGAAAGATAGAAGCAATTAAGTGGGAACTTTCCTATTTCCCTGGCAAGAACTTCTAATGTAATCTGTATTAGTGTCCACTCTGTTCATTTTCTCAGGTTATAACAGATATCTTTCTTTTTTTTTTTTTT
>NW_024423453.1:46401689-46441137 GCF_017311325.1 Ursus maritimus | reverse complement strand
TTTTTTTTTTTTTTAAAGATTTTATTTATTTATTTGACAGAGAGAGACAGCCAGCGCGAGAGGGAACACAAGCAGGGGGAGTGGGAGAGGAAGAAGCAGGCTCTTAGTGGAGGAGCCCGATGTGGGGCTCGAACCCAGAACGCTGGGATCACGCCCTGAGCCGAAGGCAGATGCTTAACCGCTGCGCCCCTATAACAGATATCTTTCTACTTAGATTAATGATGATGATAATTATCCCTCCCATTTTCATAGGGACATCCCTCCACCTGAAGCCTTCCCTTTCTCCTGTATCTTCAATTTCTGTCTCTCTTCTCTGGTATTCTTCCCCTTGATACTCTTTCCCATTATATTAAAAAAAAAAAGGACAGAGAATACTCCCTTGGGAATAGCCCTGACAGATACAAAACTTATATTTATATAGTAATTAAAAGTCTATTACAGGAGAAGGGATAGAATATTCAAAGGAAAGGAAAGAAATAAAGAGTTCAGAAATAGAATACACATAAGGATTTGCTGTATGCTAAAGATGCCATTTCTAATCAGGGAGAAGATCTATCTAAATGGTCAAAGACAGGGAGAAATTCATTTGGAAAAAAGTATACCTTTCTCTTTCTACGCAAATGAATTCCATTTGGTCTATGATTTTATCAGGAAAAGTCAAAGTATAAAAGATCATGTTGATACATCCCCAGATTATTTGTTTCTCCACTTTTGAGTGCAGACTGCAATTAGGGACTAGCTTCTAACAAGTAGAGTACAAAAGGGAAAAATATTAATTTTACAGTGGAGAAATATAGCAGAAATGATCAAACTTAACATTACTGGCAATAAGACATGTTGGTATCACATGCTCCCTGATATAAGAAGGGCTCTTTATGTCTGTGGCATACTTCCCCAAAACCTGTAACCTCAGTCTAAACATGAGAAATCATCAGACAAATTCAGATTGAGGGACATTCTACAAAATGCGCCTGGCTAGTATATATTGAAAGTAGCAAGGTTGTGAGAGACAAGAAAAGACAGAGGAACCCCCATACACAGCTGGCGGGAATGTAAAATGGTGCAGCCACTTTGGAAAACAGTCTACCAGTTCCTCAAAACATTAAACATAGTGTTTCCATACAACTCTCTCCCAGGTATATAACTAAGATAAATGAAAACACACAAAAGCTTGTATATGTATCTTTACAGATGCATTATTCATAACAGCCAAAATATAGAAAAAACCCAAATGTCTGTTCGTGAACAGATAAAAAGTGATATAATCATACAATGGAATATTATTCAGCAACAAAAAGAAATTCAGCAGTGATATATGCTACAATATGGATGAACTTCGAAAACCCTATGCTAAGTGAAAGAAGCCAGGGCTCCTGGGTGGCTCAGTCGTTAAGTGTCTGCCTTCGGCTCAGGGCCTGATCCCAGGGTTCTGGGACTGAGCCCCGCATTGGGCTCCCTGCTCTGCTGGAAGCCTGCTTCTTCCTCTCCCACTCCCCCTGCTTGTGTTCCCTCTCTCGCTGGCTGTCTCTGTCAAATAAATAAATAAAATCTTAAAAAAAAAAAAAAAGTGAAAGAAGCCAGCCATGAAAGATCACATATTATATGATTCCATCGGTATGAACTATCCAGAATTGACTAGAGAGACAGAAAATAGATTAGTTGTTGCCCTAGGGCTGGAGAGGTTGAAGAGTGACTGCTAATGGGTGTGAGGTTTCTTTTCCGGGTGATGCACAACTGTGTGTTTATGTTAAAAACCACTGAGTTGTATGTATGATTGTATAGTATGTGACATATCTCAATAAAACTGCTATTAAAAAAGATTTATAATCACACACAAAAAAGATTATAAGAAGACAAGGTTGTGGAGCAACAGGATCTCTCATTCATTACTGTTGGGAATGCAAAATGGTGCAGCCACTTTGGAAGACATTCTGGCATTTCTTATGAAACTAAACATATCTTAACAAATGATCCAGCAGTTGTACCCGTTGTCATTTACACAAATGAGTTGAAAATTAATGTCCACACGAAAACCTGCAGTCAAGCAAGATGAATAAGCTCCAGAGATCTGATGTTCAACACTACCTATAGTCACCAATAATGTACACTTAAAAAATTGTCAAGAGGGTCTATATCATGTTAAGAGTTCTTTTCACAATAAAGGAAAAAAAATCTAGGTTGAAAAAAAAAAAGCCCTTCACATGAATGTGTACAGCAGCTTTATTCATAATTGTCAAAACTTGGAAGATGTCCTTCAATAGGTGACCGGATAAACAGATACACTGGGATGCATACATACAATGGAATATTATTTAGTGCTAAAAAGAAATGAACTATTAGACATGAAAAAACATGTAGGGAACTTAAATGCATATTGAAAGAAGCCAATGTGAAAATGCCAATCTACATACTGAATGATTTCAACTATATGAGATTCTAGAAAAGGTAAAACTATAGGGACATTAAAAATATCAGTGGTTGCCATGGGTTCAGCAAGAGGGAAGAAGGGATGAATATGTGCTACACAGGGGACTTGGGGGACAGTTAAACTATACTATATGATAATGTAATTAATGGCGGATACATGTTTGTTGAATGTACATAAAATGTACAATAGAGAGAGCGAATTCTAATATAAACCATGGACTTGAATAATGATATATCAAAATTGGCTCACACCAATGCCAGATGTTAATAGGCAATGGGGGAAAGTAATATGGAAACTCTGTGTATTTTCTGCTCAACTTTTCTTTAAGCCTAATACTGACAAAAATTGTTTATTAATTAAAAACAAGACAAATACAAAAGGCAATATGGAAAAAGGCAGTGGTTAAGTGCATAGGTTTTGGAGTTTGTCTACATTGTGTCTGAATTCATTAAAACTGTCACCCCATCAGTTCTAAAGTTTATGGTCATTTTGCCTTGGAAATACTATGGTATAGACATACTATAGTATAGAATCTAGTGTAAGTCTTGCGCAAAATAAGTGGCTAATACATATTTGATAACTACATATCTTCCTAGTTACAATTTTCACTGTAATTTAGGAACCTGCAAATCTCTGGTATAATTTCCAAAAACTAACCTGGCTTATAGAGCAATAATAATAATGAAGCCTTGCCTCGTTTTTAACTTGTCTCTTACAATGAAGCATGTATCTACAAATGAACAAGTTTCTAAACATGGACTGTAACAAATAATTAATAAAGATCAACAAAGACTTTTGCATGGATTTGAAATGTAAAATGTAATAAAATTTACATTTTAATGGACATACTGAACAGTTAAGAATTTTCAATACCATGCCTTTTCCTTCATGATGTTATGAAAATTGTGGGGCAGCTACAATCCCCATTTACAGTAGATAGGTAGGAAATCAGACGATCACACCCAAGCTCTCAATCCTTCCAACATCAGTCAAGCTCTGAGACTATAATTGGATTTGAAATGATTTGTGAAGTAATGGAAACTGAGCTGTGATGAAAACAAGATTTTTCTTTCTTTCTTTTTTCTGATTAAATGGAGAGTTAACAGCCTGGCATAGCCTAGTTATTCTTTAGCACCTAATTGCAGAATTAAAATACTTTTCTGTTTTACTCTTTCCAATAATTTTTTTAAAGCAAAAATCTGGCATCCGACATCAATAATTAAAGATTGTGATGAATACAGGAAGGGAAGAGATTTAGAGTGCCTGAACTCTAAAGGCTTTAAACACTAAAAAATCTATTTTTGATCATCTTAAAGTGGCAAGGAAACTAATTTTCTCTTATTGCAAAGACATACTAAAAATTATACTATTGGGAATAATTTTTTAATTATTAGGTAACTTTTCCTAAATCTTGAAACAATGTACATAATACATATAAATATACTATAGGGTAATTCAGTTCTAGAGTTCAAATATTGCTTTATCATCATTCAAAAGAATACTTAAATAATTATTTGTATTATTTATTATTAAAAGATATTAAAATCCTTGTCTTATGATGTATTGTAGTTTAGTGTGTAAAAGTTATTTGCTGCTGAAAACTGTATCAGATCTGGTATCAGATAAAAGTAATTCTATTGCTTATACAGCTAGCTATTTTTTTTTTAAAAGATTTTATTTATTTATTTGACAGAGAGAGACAGCCAGCGAGAGAGGGAACACAAGCAGGGGGAGTGGGAGAGGAAGAAGCAGGCTCCCAGGGGAGCAGGGAGCCCGATGCAGGGCTCGATTCCAGCCTTGAGCCGAAGGCAGTGAGCCACCCAGGTGGCCCAGACAGCTGACTGTTTTTTTGAAAATATTTGGAACGGGGTAGTTTGATTCCCCCACAGGATAAAAATTAAAAAGTCACAACCTTTACTCCCTTTCTGAAAACAAATCTGACATTCCACTTTAGATATGTGAACGATTAGACACCTTGGCTGGATTTTGGTAGAGAAGAAAGGTCAAAAAGTCCATTGAACTCATAACATCACCATTTCAAAGTCACACTGCTAACACATTTATGTCCACCTCTTTGCGGCCGGTAGTGTTAACACTGAGCTATGAAAATGGCAATGATTTAAGTATCCATGGAAAATGGAAATGCCAATTTTGGTGGAATGTAGTTAACACCTGGCCCAAGAATGATTTCAGCTAAATTAGGCAGTAGGGCAAATAGTATCTGACTACTTTGATATTTCACAAAACATAAACTGTATCTACACATTAGGTGTAGTAATACATTCACGAGTATCAGGAACTTTAAATAAAATTCTAATTTAACATATGGTGCACAAATCTGACAAATTTCTACTTTTATGAATGTACATAATAAGAACATCCTTGAATTTGCATTATGTATACTTATTTATTCTATAACCATATATTAAAGAAACTAAACCAAAGGAAAAAAAAAACAAAACCAAATGTGACAAAATGCAAGATCCTGTAGTGAATCTTTTTGAATGTTTAAACTTTGTTTTAAAGTAAAACAAAACAAAGACCATCCAACTGCATTATTATTATTTTTACATAAGGGAAAGGGAAGGTAATGAGGTATTTTCACAAGTCATTGTGATGGTTCTAGGAGCATCCATAACACGTTAAGCCTCTAAAGTTAATTTTAGACAATGTAGAAAAACTCCTGGCTCCAGATATAATCTGGTGACTTGGGCAGCGCAGATGAATGTTAATCATGGTGTGGCAGATCAGACTTCAAATTCTTAAGAATGGACTAGGATGTATGGCTGCAAAGACGAAAGTCAGGACATGACTAAGAAAAAGAACTGTGCAAATATTATTTTATGCATTTCCAACAATGCAACAGAAAACACC
Source organism: Ursus maritimus (assembly GCF_017311325.1). Taxonomy (NCBI): domain Eukaryota; kingdom Metazoa; phylum Chordata; class Mammalia; order Carnivora; family Ursidae; genus Ursus; species Ursus maritimus. Next base: position 46,435,835 of record NW_024423453.1, on the reverse strand, counting down.
TGAGCTTTGGAATAAGAATTACGGCCAGGATTTGGAAGATTCAGTTCGGGAGTCCACGGGAGGGCCGTGTTGCTAAGTTTCCTCCGCCCATGACCTTTAGCCTAGTTGTCAATCCTTCCAATTGGGACAACTTTATAGGGAGGAATCTAGGGTCCACTGCCAGGTGTAGAGAGCGTGATCTTTGCCCAAGTTTAACCTGAGGAAGCCAGGAGGGCAGGTGAAGAGAGGTAGGTGTCTAGATCCCCCCAGGGGTAGCCCTGCCCGTTTCGCCCTAACTCCTCGACCTTCCTCCACTTATCCCCGCCCGAAGTTCCCTCTCACCGGGGCAGGACAGCTTGGCTAGAGGCACCAACATATTCACTGGTCCCAGGACTGTCGGTGGGACACAACTGGAAGGGCTGTCTGTGGCTCACCGCGGGCGCGGGACCTCTAGGCCGCGGGGGGCGCCATCACCTGCCGAGAAAGAGCAACACCTCCGCTGAAGTTTGCCTCCCAGCTCTGCCCACGCCTTTGGCTTCAGTGTGCTCCCGCCTCTTTCTCGCTGTGCGCCGGCGCCACACATGACGCTACGGCAGGCAGAGACATCCGGGTCACGTACCCAAAGAGGAAAAGGAAAGGGACTCCAAGTCCCAGCACGATCCCGGCTTCAGGCTGAGGATTGGTTCTCGGTTTGCGTCTCACCAAAGCGTGGTGAGGACGCAGGAGTGCGGGCGAGAGAGACCCACAGATCCCATGGTGTACGCGCGCGCATCAGAAGAAGTGGGAGGTGGAGCGACGCATACAGGATTCTGGGAGTTGTAGTCCTCTACTGAAGCGTCTTCTGAGCCTGACTGGAGGTTTGCGCAGGAGCGATGAGCCGCCCAAGGTGATTGGCTGTCCCGAAAACATGACTGGTATTCGCGGACTTGGGCAGAGACCCACAAGGAGACAGATCCGGACTTCAGGCGGGAGGAGGCGGGGCTTCTGGGTGTAGGGCGCGATCAGTTTGAAAGACAGTTGGTGTCGGTTCGGCTGCTAAGGTCCGATTCCGCAGTGCCAGCCCTGCTCAATGGCAGCCCCTCAGGAGGTGAGGATTTCTTCGCCTCCCCCGCCGCCTCCTTCCTCTTCCTCGTCTTCAGACGACTCGTCAGCATCTTCCCCCGGCGTTCCATTGAGTTTGGGCTGGCCAGTTCCGAGCAGGAGCAGCGGCCGAACGGTGGACCCTCTGGAGGAAGTGGAGCTGCAGATTGGAGACGTGAGTGTCGCTCGACAGGTCTCGGGGCGCGTCCCCATTCGGCCCTTGTTGGAAGACAGACCGTTGCTGTGCAAGGGAGGGAAGGAGTAGGAATCCGCTTCTCGCCCTTCTGCGCCTGAGTGTGGGCTAGGGGGTGGGTTAGGTAAACGGGAGACCCGAGGCCGCTTGTCCACCATCCCTGAGGACTCGGCCTTTAGAATTAGTTTTGAGGAATAAGGGGTTATCCCTCCACCCGCTCCACCCCTCACTGTTTTCTTTTTGTCTTGCCTCTTGCTTTCAATCATCCTCTGTAACCTGAAACCACGCAGCTCTGCTGCGCCGACTTGTGCTGGCCGCGCCTGTCCTCTATTTCTCCTCCTTGTCTGTTGGTGCATAGGATCAGGCTGTGATTTCTTTCCTTGCGTCTTAAGATCCCGCTGCTCTACTTGGCCACCTGCCAGAGCCAGCTGGCAATGCTATTAGCGCCTGGCTCAGGCTTGCTTCCCCCTGGACCCAGTTTGGAGGGGTTACTTAACGGCGCCTGGAGTCCAGATTGGTTTCATTAACGGCTAAGTCAAAGATCCCTCCCTATGATTCTAGAGTGCGTAGTATGGTTTCTGTTGAATCTCGAATTCCACTGCCACACGCACACACACACATCCCAGCGGAGTTTCAGTATACAAGGACTCTTGGGTGGGTCAAGTGAATGAGGTATGTAGATGTAATCCTCCTGGGAGAAGTTTGTGGGATAGACCCTCCCGTGCAGATTGGAAGCTGGGGAATGAACTCGATTATCTCTCATTGCTTAAGAAGTTGTTGTTTTTTTTTTTAAGATGACTAAAGTGCTGATACAGCTTCAGTTTTTGCTGAACAAGCCTGGTATCAAGAGAATATGTAGCATGGACTGCTGATAGGTTATCTAGGAACAGTGTTATTTTATATTTTAGGTGAAGAAAACGTTTGAATAAAAAGTGAATTCCACCAAGAGTTTCTTATTTTCTGTATGCTGCTTTTGTTTTTATTTTGTTGATGTATTTGTCCGTTCAGAGTACCTGTTCTTTGGTCTATACATTTTCATGGTCTAAATAGTGTTCACAGGTAAAATTAGTGGGACAATGCCCTTGCTACCAAAATATCAGTGAGTTGTTTATGATGAAGTAAGTCTGAGTCCTTCAGATACTTCTGGTACTTAGTGTCAGGGGATCCAAGTCCTCTTTTAGACCTAAATGAGTCTAGTGTATTTTCTTTCTTTTTCTTCTTTTAAAGATTTTATTTTTTTTAAGCAATCTACACCCAGCGTGGGGCTTGAACTCACAACGCTGAGATCAGAAGTCACTTGCTGTCTGTGACTGAGCCAACCAGGTGCTCCTGGTGTATTTTCAATTAAAAAAAAAAAAGTACTGATTTGTTATGTCTGATGCATAATGGATATCTTTCCAGCAGACATATTTCCTCAAAGCTTACTTCATACTAAAGAATTTCTTAGGTTCTCTGAAAAAGCTAGTGTTTTAGTGTTTTAGTTTGAAGGTTTTTTTACTTTTATGGAAAATAAGTTGGGCATGGGAGTCAAGGTTTTAAGCTGTTTTTAACTATTTATAAAATGAGATGAAAATCTGAAAGATAAACGTACATTGTTTGACTCTTTTTTTTTTTTTTTTTTTTTTTTTTTTTTTTTACATTTTAGGCAGCATTTTCATTAACCAAACTTCTTGAAGCCACATCTGCAGTATCAGCTCAAGTGGAAGAGCTTGCCTTCAAATGTACAGAAAATGCACGTTTCCTTAAAACGTGGCGGGACCTCTTGAAAGAAGGCTATGATTCTTTGAAGCCTGACAACTGATTTGCTGTGTAATAATTCATACTTCCTCATTTATGATGTTTGCACGTGTACCATAAGTATAAGATTGTCTCCAGCAGTTCTGTGTATTCAGAATGACATTTTCTTGGTTTTCTCACTTTTGTGAAAGCAGAATACCGATGATATTTTTGATGCTTGCCAATATTTATCTTTAAATACTTCCTGTCCTCTAAATTTTCATAGACTCTTTTATGAAAGTTAATTTCATCAGTAGATAATGTTAATAATGCTACAGTGTTACCAGTAAAAAAAAACCAGGTAGACCATTATTCTAGTTGATTTCCAAGAAGATGCTAAGAATGCCAGAGTTTGAAGTTGAGCTTCATTTTATGGACCAAGGGAAGTAACGTTAAGGTTTCCAGTGTTGGCCCAGCTCCTCTAGGCCAAGTTCCCTGGAACTAATGATTGTGTCTTACATACTTCTTTATCCTTAGCACCTAGAACAATGACAGTGTCATACAACAACCAGTAACTGTTTGTTGAGTAAAAGAGTTGACAATACGATTAAAAGCTGTTTTTTTGTGTGAAAATTATAATTGTTTTTCTAAAAAATATTTGAATCAGAACCTCACTGACTTGAAGGAAGACAAATTCTTTACAGGAATTTGAAATTTAACTGATGACAATTTTTTAAAGTATATGATAAATATTTTTTATTCTTTATGATGCTTTTTTAAAAGCTTTTACTTCAGAAAATGAAAGCCTGTCTGGAAAGAATGTGTATACATATATTTTTTCCCTGTTTATTTCTCAGGTTAATTGCTTTGTGATGTTGTATGTTAGATTGTTCTCTTTAAAGTGCCTTACCAAAATTATGACTCTGTACTATTACTTTTTGAACTTTGCACATAATAATTCTAAATTCTAAATGTAATTCTAAAGATACTTTGTTTTTAATGCATCGGATTAAGCGATGTGATTGGTTTCATATTATTTGACTTTAATGACAATGTTCTACTTTACTTGTCCCATATCTTATGTTGTTCTATCTCTTTTTTGTTGATTTTTGTCATGTGTCAGTGATTAAGCCAACTAATTCTCCAAAACTTACAGACACCTTTATATGGCATCTTAATTCTTTTGTAGATATGGAGATGTGTACAGAACTATATTCTTAAGCTCTACAGGGGGATTATGAAAGGGGACAAATAGATGGACAAAGAATACTATTGTTTAGTATATTAAGTCACAGTTCTTGACTAATTTTTTTAAGTTAAAGATAACACATATGGTGTGTTTATACCAAACAGATACTTATTTTGATACTAGAAAAATATTTTTCTTATGTGTCATCAAAATTGCAGTTTTTAAAATACACAGAAATAAACATGTTCAAAGCAAACTTTATTTCCATTTCTTTGGGTTCATTATTTTTAAACTTTTATTGAAATATTTCAAACATAAGAGTAAAATATTAGAGGATATATTCACACCTTGCAGATTTAATAAATGTTAGCATTTGACTATACTTTCTTCAGATCTATGTATATTTGTAAATGTTGTTAGATGCATTTGAAACTTTTGTTACCTCTTTGATCCCGTCCCTTCTTCTCTCCCCAGAAGCAGCCATTGTCCTAGAAGTGGTGTATATTCTAGTTTGTGTTCTTATATTTTTAATGCATATGTATGTTTTCAGAGCACTACAAAATACTGTTTTGTGTATGTGGTAGCTAACCTCCACGTGCCCACAATGGTCTGTCTCCTGGTACTCATGCCCTTGTGTAGTCTCACACATTGAATAGTGCTGACTTGTATAACTACTAGGAGATTGAGGAAATGCAGTGTGTGATTTCTGAGGCCATACCTTTTTCCATTTTTCCATTATGTTTTGTCTTTCCCTTATCAATTTCTGGTATTATGTATTTTGAATACCAACTAATGATCTGTTATCTCTGTTTCAACTATCTTTTGTAGTTTATGATTTATCTTTGTATTTGATTGTGGAGTTTCCTTAAATAAAGGTTTTTAATTTTAATGAAATCTTACCAATTTTTCATAATAGTGCTTTCTGGGTCTTGTATAGGAAATGTCATAAAGATATCTCCTTTACATCTTTATAAAAGTTAAAGAATTTTTGTTTCTAATGTTTAGGTGTTTAATCCATCTGAATTTTGCTTATGTTGTGATTTTGGGATCTTGTTTATTTTTGTATGTGTATTGGTGTTCCTCCAAGTATCAGTATTTTCAAATGCTACCCTGTCATTCAGTTACCATATAAGTGCTTGATTCTGAGCTCATTCTATTCTGATCTATTTGCTTAACCCTATGCTAAGATTCCCTATAACTTGTTATAGCTTTAACATAAGTACAATCTGTACTACTTTGATTTGTGTGTGTGTGACTTCCTCCCCCAACCATGTATATTTTTTATGTTAGAAAAGAAAAACCATATTAGTTGATTTCTAGTTTTGTTGAATTGTGGTCAGCTGAGGTTAACCCCTGATTTTAGGCAGTGAGCTTTCTGTGGACACTTAATTTATTCCTCAGCACTAAAACTCATAGTGTCAGGAGTCCAGTAGTCCCAGAGCTCAGCTCTGTTTATGGTTTCTGTTGCCATGTGTGGCCCACAGAGAAGTTCATCTTATTTTTAAGAGTTGCTTTTTAAAAAGGCATCCCTTTTTATATTTCTTTTTGCTTGGCTTCATGGGAAGTGTTGGGGAGGGCTTCAAAACATAAACATTCTCTTAAAGACTTAAATTTTTTCCTTAATAGCTCATTACCAGCTCTATATAAGCCTCAGAGGAAAACTTAGTGTTTTGACTGATGTAACTAAAAGCCTTAAGAGGCCAAAGTCAATATAATGAAATTTTTAATATTAAAAATAATGTGTTTCAAAACTTCTGAGTATGAAATATGTGTTAGGCGCCATGCTAGGAGTTTTATAGGCATTATTTTATATTAGCTTTTTGAGGAAAGTGGTAGTATTCCTACCTACAGAGACAGGACAGGAAACAGGCTGAGATGAAACGATCTATACCATACCTAGCTACCTAGCTCTTGGTTAGACCTATTAATAGTCAAGCTTACTTTGTTTCTCTCCCCACCCATGATGGTTTATTTTATGTGTCGACTGGGTCACAGGATATCCACATTTTTGGTCAAACATTATGGGTGTTCCTTTGAGGGTATTCTTGGATGAGATTAACAAATTGGTAGATTGAGTAAAGCAGATTGCCCTTGGTAATGTGGGTGAGCTTCATTCAATCAGTTGACGGCCTGAATAGAACAAAAGGCTGCTCCTGCCCTGAGTAATAGCATTCTACTTGATGGCCTTGGAAAAGTGGCTGGGCTTGCCTGATGACATTTGAACTGCGACATTGGCTTTTCTTAGTTCTGCAGTAGCTTCTGGCCTTTGGATTTGAACTGGGACATCAGCTCTACAGATTTTGGACTTGCCAGCCTCCATAATCATGTGGGACAATTTCTTATAATAAATCTCTTTATAAATATATAGATTCTGTTTCTCTGGAGAATTCTAACACACCATTTAAAAATGGAACTTACATGTTTGTCCATTCAGTTACCCATCATAGAATACTTGTGCTAATAACTGTATAGTATTCAATTTTTTGCCTTAGATTAATTTGAGAGCTCTAAATACCTACAAAGATCACTTGAGCAAATTACAACTGGAGTTATAGAAACTTGTTAGAAAGTTATTGCAAATATAGTGATGAGACATGATGTTGGCCCAAACTAAGGCATTGGGAATTGGGATAAAGAGAAGTAGATAGATTTAAGAGCTGTTTATTAGATAGAATGAAGGTGATTTTGATATGGTGGATAAAGAAGAAGGAAGAGCCAAAGGATGACTCAACGATTTCTAGGTTGGGCTGTTGGTACCATTCACCCAGATAGGGTCTTGAAGAAACTTAGATGTCAGAGTCAGAGTCCATAATAATGACATTAAAAAGCCACTGAGATACCCAAGTGTTAATGTCTAGGGGAGGTTGTATGCATAAGTGACTAATTTAGGAAAGAGAATAAGCTAAAGGCAAAAATGTGGGAATCATCAGTATATACATAGTAATTGAAACCACAGGTTTCAATAGTAGATAAGACTGCCAGTCTATAGATAAGAAAAAGATTTAAAAGAGAGTAAATGAGGCTTCTAGTGTAAGATTTTCTCTTTAAAAGAGGAGTACATTAGTAAAAATTAAGTACATTTTTGAAGTCTCTTACCTAGAGTGCTTCACTCCATCACATTGAAGTATCAATTCACTTATAACTTAGTTTATTAGGCAGTGAAATGCATGGACTTCACCATTCTGGCTGCATATATCCCTTTCTCGTTTGTTGTTTTCCTTCAACTTTATCAGTGTCTAAATTGCTAAAAGGCAGTAAATAAGTAATTGCCTTGTGAGAGGTTATGTACTAGCCTGATGTATTAGGAGCCCTTAAACTAAAAATAGAGAAGAAAGAAAGAAAGAAAGAAAGAAAGAAAGAAAGGAAGGAAGGAAGGAAGGAAGGGAGGAAGGAAGGAGAAAGAAAAGAAAGAAAGAAAAGGCGAGGTCTTTCTGATATTTATTTTTCAATTTAAAACACTTTGGTTTAACTTAGAGAATGAATTTGACCTAGAGCATGGTCTATGAGTTTTGGACCAAAGTTTTTTTTGTAAAAGAGAAAACTATGACTTGTACCTGCATTAATTTAGTGCTTCTATTGCACCTTACATTGAAGTTAGTAGGAACTAGTTACATAGTATGCTAGTAATTACTTATCAAATGAAATGGAAGTTATTGCATTTGGGGAGGTGGAAAGATGGAATAAGCAAGTAGACTGAGTAGACAAACCGAATTGGTTCAGAAAATTATTTGAAAATATTTTAAATGCTAAAAAGTAGTTTCAGATGTATATTTTGTAAATTCACTGCATTTCCAAGACCCTTAGACATAGGTTACAATCATAATTTTTGTAAAATTACATTTTGTCTAGTCTTCATGATTATTGCTTTTTAAAAAAAAATTTTTTTTAAGAGAAAGAGAGCATGTGGGGGTAGAGAGAGGGGCAGAGGAAGAGAGAGAGAGAAAATACTAAGCTGACTCCATGCCCAGCAGAGCACCCCATGTGGGCTCCACCTGGGGCTGGATCTTACAACCCTGAGATTATGACCCTGAGATCACAACCTGAGCTGAAATCAAGAGTTGGCCACTTAACTGACTGAACCACCCAGGCGCCCCTGTTTTTTTCTTTTTCAGAAATTCTTTTTTAGAAAAATATTTTTCGGGCTGCCTGGGTGGCTCAGTTGGTTGAGCGTCTGACTCTTGATTTCTGTTTAGGCTGTGATCTCAGGGTCGAGCCCCAGGTAGGGCTCCATACTCAGCATGGAGTCTGCTTGTCCCTAACCCTCTCCCTTCCCCCCTGCCATGCCATGTCCCCCACCCCATTTGCAAGCAAGCATGCATGTTCACACACACTCTCTCTCTCAAATAAATAAAATCTTTCAAAAAAAGAAGAATATTTTTCTATTCTATTATTTACTAGTAATAAGACTTCTTAAGAATAATAAATAATCCCAAAATAATCTTATAATAGAATTTAAATGTATTTTCATTTCTGTAGGCTTTAAACAATTATATTGTCTGAGTAGAGAATTGAATATATTTTTTTAATGATTTATTTATTTTAGTGAGAGAGAGATAGAGACCATGGGGGGGGGGGCGGTGAGGAGGAGAGGGAGAGAAAGTCCCAAGCAGACTCCGAGCTGAGCACAAAGCCTGAGCTGGGGCTCCATCTCATAACCCTGAGATCACAGCCTGAGCTGACATCAAGAGTCAGATGCCCAACTGACTGAACCACCCAGGGGCCTTGAGAATTGAATATTATAAGCAGAACCACAACTTGCTATTATTCTCTGACTTTTTGTTGAAAGCATAACCATATTCTTCATATAGAAAATTTATTGGTATTATTCCAATAAGAACAGAAAGGACTCAGAGTAATCCATATTTTTAATAGAATTAAATTGTAGGCAATTTACTTTCAAAAGAAATCTATACAATCATATATTCAATATTTTTGATTCCAGTATTTTCATGTTTCAAACACTTTTGGTGTGTTTAAAAGTACCTGAAAGCATTTTATTCCTATTTGAAGATTTCAAATTATGAAAACAAAAAGTTCCAATAGCTCAGTTAGAGACCAGAAGAATAACTAGCTAAAAAGTTAATGTCTTATGAATTGGCCAGCCATGCAAAAGGAAGGGAAATCCGTCTCTTGATGACAACTTCCTCTTTGAAGTAAAACGTTTACGTGCAGACCTTTCCTTCCTTAACTTCCTGAATCAGTGCATTCTAGCTCTTCTTTCCTTCTTTTCCCTCTTACCTGCCTTTTTGCGATCTAATTCACACATCATAAAATTCATCCATCTAACGTGTACAATTCAATGGCTGCGAATATGCTAATTCACACAGTTGTGTACCCATCACCACAATCAATTTGAGAACCTTTTTTTTGCCCAAGAAAATACTCTGTACTTTTCAGGCAGCATCCTCCCAACCCAGTCACCTCCAGGAACCTCTCATGTACTTTCTGTCTCTATGAATTTGCTTTTTCTAGGTAGTTCATGGAAGTGGAATCCTATGGTATTTGTCCTTCTGTGTCTGGCTTATTTCATACTCATCATGTTGTAGATGATGTGTCAGAACTTCATTCTTTCTTATACATGGCTGAATAATATTCCATTTTATGTATATACCACATTCATTGATCTGCTTCTAAGTCGATGGGTACTTGTGTTGTTTCCATCTTTCGGCTACCTTAAATAACTAACAGAATGAGCATTTGCAGACAAGTACCTGTTAGAGTTCTGTTTTCTATTCTTTTGGGTTTAACCCAGGGGTGAAATTGCTGGATCACATGGTAATTCAATGATAAGCTTTTGAGGAACCACCAAATTGTTCTCTAAGGAGCCGCATCATTTTACATTCCAATGAGCAACGCAGAAGGGCTTCAATCTCCACATCCTTGTCAATACTTTTTTTTTCCTTTTGCTGTTTTATTTACAGCCTTTCTAGTACGTGTAAAGTATAATCTGTCTCGTGGTTTTAGTTTTCATTTTTCTAATGATTCCTGATGTTGAGCAACTTTTCAAGTGCTTATTGGCCATTGGTGTATCTTCTCTGTAGAAATGTCTTTTTAAGTCCTTTTCCCACTTTTAAATAGGGGTTGTTTATCTTGTTGAGTTGGAGGAGTTCTTTATATATTCTGGGTATTAACTCCTTCTCAGATATATGATTTGCAAATATTTCCTTCCATTCTGTAGACTTTTTACTTTAAAAAAATATTTTATTTTTAAGTAATCTCTACACCCAACGTGGGGCTCGGACATACAACCCCAAGATCAAAAGTCACGCATCCCACCTACTGAACCAGTCAGGTGCCCCATCCTTATACTTTTTTGATAACATTCTCTGGTGCACAAAGTTTTTAATTTAGATGAAGTCCAATTTATCACTTTTTTCCCCTCTTGTTACTTATGCTTTTGTTTTCACATCTAAGAATCCATTGCTAAATTCAAGGTCTTGAAAATTTACCCAAATGTTTTCTTCTGAAAGTTTTATGTCTTATATTAAGGTTGTTGATTAATTTTGAGGTAATTTTTGTATATAGTGTAAGGTAGGGTTCCAACTTCAAATGTTTTGCGTGTGAATAATCCAGTTGTCCCAGCATCATTTGTTGAAAAGACAGTTTTTTCTTCATTTGATTTTCTTGGTATCTTTGTTGAAAATCAATTGACTATAAATGTGGTGCATAGCAAGTGCTATTTTGAGTTTATAACAGAACATCTTTTTTCAGAGTAATATTGTGTATTACCTTTCAAGCATTCAGGGACTTCAAGAGAGGTCAGATGAATTCTTAAACAAAATATCTATTTTGCAAACAATCAGACATTTTCTCATTCCTCATTTTTCATTACATTGAGTATTCCAAAACCTTAAACCTTTATTTACAAGTGTCCACGATTATTGTGTTTGCAGATGTGCATGGCAGACAAAGCTCTACCCTAAACTAAGAACTGCAGGTGGCCTTTGTATATTCTGTTTTAGCTAAACATAATTTAACATTGCAAATTGAAAAGGTTCTATACTATGCACTTCCAGACATTTACTGCAGTGCTACGTACATAATGGGTACTCAATAAATGCAAGGTAAAAGAATGAATAAATCTTTCTGAAGTAGATTTCTCTTAATTTCCTATGCAAAATATGTACTAATATATACACATTATCGATATAATTTATTTCCCTTTATACCGGCCTTAGTCACTTTGATTTTTCTCAAATAACCTCATGTTCTTGTAATGGCTTTATCTTAGCCATTATAAATTATTAATTTTGTGGCATTCATTTTATACTAATAAATCCATTGTGAAGCATCCCACAATATTCTCTGTGTAGCAATGGGTTTCAGAGTCAGTTATGAATAGGAATTGAGTCTAGTTGATTGAGAAATTAGTGACAATTCACAGGGGTCTGTGAAAAGAGCTGGCTTTATTAACTCAGGTGGCATCTCCTGCAGTGGCCACATTTCTACCCAGATGAATGACGGAGCATATGTTTTCTGACTTCCTTTGCTGTCAATAGATCTTCTTTGCCTGTAGTTATACCAAAACTGATGGATCATTTCTTTGAATGGTCTTGTGGTCAGAGTATACAGAATTGGGTTCAAAGCACTGTTGATAGGCAGAATAAAGATCACCACCCAAGAGGTTATGGTACCTAGAAGAGAAAAATGCAGTAGTTTTAGTGTTCGTGGATGTTTACGAAGTATAGAAACCCTTTTTTCTTGTTTCTCCCCCAGCCCCCTTTTGAGTCTTAATTTTTTCCCTTTGATGTCACATAATTAAATACCAAGTCTAATGTGTTTCCAGGATGTCTTTCCAGGGTGCCAGTGTTTGAGGGGAGTGCTGGTGCTGCAAAAAAACAGGGTTCTTTGCTAAGTAGCTTTTCTTGAATACATCAATAAAAGTATTCCATTAGGCAGAAACATTTTCCACCAAGTGATTACATGTTTTTGTGATATGATCCCATTTTAGGAAAAACAGGATCATTTAGCATTCAAATCATACCTTTTCCAATAGTTTAATTGCTGGATAGTACATATAGTATTTCTCAAAATATATAGATAGTTTTCTTTACTGCTATTTCTTTGGTTTTAAAAAAGGTATGCATTTTTAGGCTTTTGACTAGATATTTATTTTGGTAAAAACATGGTAGGCGAAACTTATCTTAAAAATCACTGTAGTACATAGGTAACTACCAAAAACTCAGATTTGTTATTATTATTTAATTGATGCTATTTTCCTTCTTTGTTGCTTATAAAATGTAGGGTACTATTACCACCAACGATGGGATAAAACAACATTAAAATTGTATGTTTATAACTTTTAAAATTGCGAGTATATACTGCAGTATACTTATAATTAACAGCATTTTGCACATTTTTTTATTGTGGTAAAATATGCAAAACACAAAATTTACCACTTTAATCATTTTTAAGTGGCAATAAGTACATTCATAGTGTTGCACAACCATCACCACCATCTGTCTCCAGAACTTTTTCATCCTCCCCAATGGAAATTACATACCTACTAAACAATAACTCTTCATCCCCTTCTCCTCCCAACCCGACAACACATTTGCAAACTTTCTGTCTCTATGAATTCAACTACTCTAGTTACCTCATACAGTGGAATCATACAATATTTTCCTTTTGTGACTGGCTTATTTCACTTAGCATGATGTCTTCAAGGTCCATTCTTGTCGTACCATGTTTCAGAATTTTCTCCCTTTATAAGGCCGAGTAATAATCCATTGTGTGTGTGCAACACACCTTTTTATCCATGCATCTATTGATGGACACTTGGGTTATTTCCAGCTTTGGGCTATCGGGAATAATGCTGCTATGAACATGGGGGTACCAATGTCTGTTTGAGTTCTTGCTTTTAATTCCTTTAATTCCCCAAACTGGAATTGCTGGGTCATACGGTATTTCTGTGTTTGATTTTTTGAGGAACCGCCGTGCTGTTTCTACAGCAGCTGTGCTATTTTATATTTCTACCAGTGATGCCCAGAGCTCCAATTTCTCCAAATCCTCTCCAGTGTGCATTATTTTCTGTGTTTTTGACAGCAGCTATCCTAATGAGTGTGATGTACTTTATTTTTAAGTACCAAGAATGCATTCTTCAATCATTACTCACACTCCAGGTTAATGTTCTCTAAATTGCTATGTATTCTGGGAAGAAGAATGTCTCATGTTCTCAAGAAAAAAGAAGTAAAAAAATAGAAAAAACATGAAGTAAATATTTGATAAACATTTTTACCTGTTTGGTCATCTTAAGCATGGCATTATCGGAATTACAAAATATAGAGTGTTATTTATTTGAGGCGTTACTTTGTTCCAACAGTAATTGTGTTATTAGGCATTTATGGAAATAACTGAACAGCTGCGTCCCAGTAAACTTTTGATTGATGAACAGAGCCTGAAGTACATATAACTCTGACTTATAATTCTTAAAATGAGTTGGTGTTAAGAATCTTAATTTTCTTTCTTAGAGGAACGCTGCAGAGACAGACTTGCTAATTTTTTACAGAAAGAAAAAAAAAGTTGTACCTGGTATTTCTACCTGAAGCAATGAAAGAAATTTCAGTACAAAAATGGGTATCCAGCATAATGCATCGGTAAATACAATAAAGAAAAACCGTTTGGCAAGGATCATCTCTTTTTTAACTTGATTCCGTATTTCAGTTGCTGTTATGGCACTTTGATGAACGCTGTAAAACATGCTTCCGTAGGAAAAAACTATGATGATAAATGCCGCCAAGTTAACACCTATTTAGAACACAAAGATTATTATTAATGTGTATGAGCGTTCTTTCTCAACAAAGACACACACACTCTTAGCTGTTTGAACATGAACATGTTTTTTGTTCTTCATAAGAATTACGAAGGTACACAAAAGGTACACAAAACATTGATTTTTTAAAAAAATTTGAAGTAATGTTGAACTAATGAGGAATCAGGGAATTTTAATTTAAAAATGGCATATTAAAATCAGATTATAGTGATTCAGTGAATATCCTGGGTCTTTTGAATTAATCTTTATAGTTTTTAAAATAATTCAATTAGTTTAAATGATACTTTCAGAATATATATATTTTTATATATAATACATATAAATATTATAAAATATATATATAAATACAAATAAATATAAATATATAATATATAAATATATATTATATATAATTATATTTATAAATTATGTATTTATAAATATAAATCATATATTTATATATTAAATCTATAAATATATATAAATATAAATAAATATATATTATTTTCTTTAACTTCCCCCCTGAGAATATTTTTTACAAGAGAAAAACATTTGTATGTCTACCTTCAAGGCAAAGACTTGTGTGGCTATTTTGAGTTTGTTCTTATTATAGGTGCAAAGAGTTAAAACATGTTTTCTTTAGTATTATTAGGATGAATGCATGAAATACAAGCATTTATTGTTTTATCTTTTATTAAGGAGCATGTTGGAATTTATATGATAAAGTGGTAATTCAGGGGAAAAAAACTCCCTTTAGGGGTATTCTGACAGAATCCATCCCCAATGTCAATGAGAAAAACTGGAATAAAAAACTGGAATAAAAATTTATAAACATTAGAAGAAATAATGAGACTGACATTTTGATTTATTCTAGTAATTGAATAAAAGAGTTTATAATACAGAGTTTCTCACCAAGAAAAATTGTCACTGAGTAAATCTGGGCTCCAGTACTTCCAGTATCTTCTGAATGAAGAGGGAAGCACACTCCATTGTTGCCATAGTAGTTCCTGAAGAATTCCTTATTGGTCAATGGAATGAAAGCTACCATGAACCCAGTAATCCAAATGAGAACCAGAACTGTAATTGTTCTGCATTTTCTGGGTCTTAAACACCTAAAAGGATAGACAATGCAGATGTATTTTTCCAGTGTCAGAAATGTTAGAAGTAACACTGATACTTCAGTGGACAGAATGGCCAAGGAGCCCACAAGCTGACAGTGAATACTCTCCATCCACAGCTGTGCATGCTTGTTGTACTCTCCACGAAACTTTAGGTCAAAGGCTCCGATCAGAAACAGATATATTCCCATTAGGCAGTCAGCACCTGTAGTCGCAAATTTAGAGAAATAAATAGGTATAATGGAATTAACAGTAAGCGGTAATATTTTTAGTATTAGCGAAAAACACCTAATTTATTTCCATCTTGGGAGGAGGTAGTTTTTATTCTAATGGTTCATTTATGGGTAAGGACCTCTTCAGCAACTCTCTTCAATAACCACTCTTACAGAACCCTCTATAGCTAATTACGTCATCATGTCCTCTGTGTTTTTTTTTTTAATTTTCAAGTCTTTGTGAGCAGGGATTTTGTCTGTTTTGTCTTCCATTCTGGTCTCTTCACCTAGAGGTGTCGAGTAAATGGATAAAATGCAATTATGTTGAGGGGCACCTGGGTGGCTCAGTCGGTTAGGCATCTGCTTTCGGCTCAGGTTATGATTCTGGGGTCGTGGGATTGAGCCCCAAGTCGGGCTCCCTGCTCAATGGGGAGTCTGCTTCTCCCTCTGCCTGCCACTCCTCCAGCTTGTGCTCACTCGTTCTCAAATAAATAAATAAAATCTTCAAAAAAATGCAATTTTGTTGAGCATTTGATTAGGGACCAATATGGGGATGTTATTATTTGGATCACCTCTTTGGCTGAAATATGCTCCTAGCTTAACAAGTTAAGGATATCATTTAAAATCCTAGAGAAAGTTTCAAAAAATAAATAAATAAAATAAAATCCTAGAGAAAGTAATTCAGCAGTTGTTGTGATAGACTAATGACTATGAATTTTGGGGTCTATAATTTAAAAGATATGAATAATTAAGGAGTGCTCTATAGGGGCACCTGGGTGGTTCAGTCAGCTGAGCATCTGCCTTTGGCTCAGGTCATGATCCCCAGGTCATGAGATCAAGCCCCATATGGGGCTCCCTGCTCACTGGGAAGTCTGCTTCTCCCTCTCCCCTGCCTCTCCCCCTGCTTGTGCTCTCTTGCTCTCTCTCTCTCAGATAAATAAATAAAGAAATAAAATCATTAAAAAAAAAAAAAAAAAGAAGTGCTCTATAGTCAGTACAATTTTGAAGGGCTTAAGTTATTTATCCAGAGCTGGTCTAAGCAAACCTGTTCTCTCTGATTCTCTCTTCCCATTTTTACATCTTTCTCTGTCTCTTTTTAGGCTTTCCCATCCCCAAAATTAGTTGTCAATGTGATGCACTATTTGGTGATTTTGCTTTTTAAGCAAACATTTCCTACCAGAGAATAAGTGAGATCTTTCGACTACACAGGCATTCTACACAAGGTTTCTGAAATCACATCACTGTATAAATCATAAGGCTGGCCCTAACCCTTAAACACTGAAGTTACCCTCTAGCATTCACCAGAGCAATTAAGCATACTCGAAATTCTGTAATTAACAATACAAAGTAGTAACCAATTTTTGACTCTGTTTCTTAGGTAGCTTGCAACAAGTAAAACAATTAGACATTAGACTTTGAAGGAGCCTGGGGGAAAGACATGGACAGCACACATAAAACAAAACATCATGTAGACTGATACTCACTGGAGAAGTATGGATATATTCTAGGCCACCTGACCCACACTATAAACAGCCTGACTACTGGTTTCTTGCTTATTTTTCTTTGTAGTCCTTATTTAACACAGGACTCTGCAATCACATTTCAAAAACTTAAAAAAATTTAATATGACCTAAAACATTTTCTTATTCAAATATTTCAAATTATGAATGGAAGAGATTTTAGTAGGGCAGAGACCAGAAAAACAGTTATCAGTTAAGTCAGTATCTATGATCCAGACACTCAAATAAAAGAGTAAATACAACTCTGGATGTAAAACCGTGACTGTGAAAGGTTGCCATTTTATTCACAGTAAAAGAGTTTCCATGTTTTCACAAAACATGCCTTCAGAGAAGAAAACTAATGAATGAGAGCCTCTTTATGAGACAAAACTAATAAACGAGAGCTTCATTAGTCTATGTAAGGTAATTGAATTTTTCTGTTTAAAAAAGTTATTGTCTTCTCACCAAAGTCATTTTATTTTCATTACAGTGAATGTGAAAGCAACACATAAGCAAAAAGGAGAAAAATGTAAAATCTTATAATTCTACCACTCTGTTTGCTTATTTTCTAATAACAGTGCTTTTATGTATTTTAAAACTACAATTCCCTTCAATCAGGAAATACTCACAGCAGAGAGAAATGATTGACATGGCATGCAGCTTGTTCTCAGACCTGATGTAAGGTCTCATGCAAATGACAAAGATGTTTCCAAAGCACGTGACTGCAGATACAACCCAGACAAACACTCTCTGAATAATGTTTGCCAAGAGGTTTTCTAGAGATGAGATCCCATCAGTGTTTGGTTTACAGCTGCGAACATGGGGTGCATACCCACAGTACTGGAATTTCTTAAAATATCTGATGCACAAAGAGAAAGTAAAATAAGATTTTAAGTTTAATTCAGTGTCACTATACACACATATTTCTTTTCTACATTTTCTCAATAGAAAGAAAATGTCTTAATATGAGGCTCACAGGAATGTACAACATTAAGGATACTAAAGGTTTAAATTTTAATTCTTGCGAACTTGATTTCACTACAAAAAAATATGTGGGTCAGAGCAGCAAATAGGCATCATGAATATACAAGTGTTAGACATGCCTTGAAACATAAATAAACCATTAGCATGGGATCAAGAGAAGTAATCCATCTAATGGAACTTTTATTGGATTTTTAGTGTTTAGGTAGCTCCTATTGTTGCTTCAACTAATCTTGCTTTCCAGCCCTCTGGGGAAGAGAGATCCAAGTGTTTTCTCCTCTGGCTTCCATGGCTTTTCTACTATAGAAGTTACTATGTAACTGCCTGTTCACACGCTTATCTCTCGACCAGATTGTGGTACATAATAAGGTGTTCAATAAATATTTGTTGAGTTAATTTTTTCATCAATAGAGAGACCTTTCGTGTTGATGAAGGCACTACCCAGATAATCAGTAACGACTACTGTGTTACCAGCAACAGCAACACCATTCATTGAAAATCTTCTACGTACCAGGAATCATTTCTCAAGTCAACTCCATGAGCTAAGTATTAGCATCACCATAGGAGGAGATGAATCATCAGTGGAGGCAAATTATTTGCTATGACATTTTCTAATAAATGTAGAAATTGAAGTTCAAATTAAATCTATTTGCTTCTATAGCCATGTATTCTGGCAAAAAATATAAATGATCTTTATAGTCTAAAGAGCTGTAGTAATAATACAAGACAAAAGGTTGACAATTACAGTATGTTGTCCTGTTGTTTAACTCTTGCTGCCTGAATCCCTTAGATCTGATATGGTTTCTGCCCAATTCAAGTCTGTTCCTTGAGTTGTTTCTTGGGTTTTATGAGCTATACCATTTTCTCTCAATTAACTGTGTTTGGCTTACATAAGTCCTAGTGTTTTATGTTGCGTACAAAGAAACTTTTATAAGCATAGTCTCTGAAGAGTTATGGAAAACAAAAATAATGTCCTGCATTAGAACTAAAATATAAGCAAAATTATAGAGTGGTGTTGGCTGACATGACACTTTCTAAATTCTGGAGACTTAATTTCCTGGCATGGAGATCATTCTAAAATCTGGTGTAAGACTGCATTCAATTAAAAAAAATGTTTCCAAAGCATGGAATCAATGGTACCATAATACACACTGTTTGAATAAAAGATTTTTCAAAGTTTGCCATTTTATCCATACACACTTGCTCCAGTCATGTCCTGATATTGGCAGCAATTTTTACTGAGGAGGATTTCTCCATACTTTCCTCCATTTACAACAATTATATATTTACAATTATTTTTGTGTTGCTTATATAAGTTCCTATTTCTTCATCTGGTAGCACTTATACCATGTGTGTGAATTACTAGCTCGTCAGGCAAACATCACTGTGTATGAACGGTATCAGCGCTAAGGAGAACTTATGAGACTAAGTGTGTTCCCTCCACACTCATGTTTTCTGACATTTAAAACATCACCTTTGATTCTACCAAACCATGGAACACTAAAAATCATCCCACCCAATAGCAACATTTTAAGAATAATATGGTTTAGGCAAATGAATCAGCAGAAAATTTGATAAATTGGATGCATTGGGTATGAATGTATCAACACAGTGCACGTGGAAACATAAAAGATTGAAATCAAGGTGAAAAACAAGAAAAATATCGCTTACATGTGAGAGAGATTCATTAGAGGTCTAAACATCCTTTGTTGGATATTTGAAATTTCAATTCCTTCTAGGCTGCTAAAAATATCAAATTAATTATCAAAATAACATATATTACAAGGGTGTAATAAAATGCGTTTTTGTAAAGGACAGTTTAATAAAACGCTGTCAGTTAACACTGATTGTGAACCAAACATTCATACTCAGCTTGCCGTATGCACTTACTTCCCCAACTCCTTTTTGATTCTGGCATCTATACACAAATATCTCTTCTATTTGAATTTTTTTGGTCCTTATAGATCATAACACATGCTTTGTGCATAATAACTACTCAATAAGGGTTTGTGGAATAAATGAACACACCTTATCTTTTAGACAATATTACAATAGCAAAG
Organism: Ursus maritimus; assembly: GCF_017311325.1. NCBI lineage: Eukaryota > Metazoa > Chordata > Mammalia > Carnivora > Ursidae > Ursus > Ursus maritimus. The sequence continues at coordinate 46,416,057 of NW_024423453.1, read as the reverse complement.
AGGTTTGAAATTTTTCTAATAATTTTTAAATAATATATTTTTTCTAATAAGATGCCATTTTACTTAGGGAACATTTAAATTAAATGAACTGAAGCTTATCTTTTAAAGGCAAATTGTTAGACCATAACAAATATGTGTGTGTGCGTGTGTGTGGTATAAGTACTGATTTATATAATCCAGAATACTGCATCTTGGGGATAACGATGGCTATAATAAATTCTTAGATACCAGTGCTAACGGAGGAATGAATATACAGATTTGCCTTCAGAGGATCAAAGCGAACAATCCAATATCAGCTCCTGATGATTACAGAAAGATATAAAATCATTACCTGACTTTTAGTTTATAAACATGTAAGATAAAACTGTTTATAGTGTAGTGAGCACTCATATGGTTCTATGGTGTTTAACTCATATCCCGGGAATAAAGCTTCTGATATGAAAGATTCTACAAATCTTATTTTATAGAATTTATTAGCTATTAGTAAATAAATAACAATTTCATCATAAAACTATCCCCATAGGTATATACTTACAGAGACCTGAGTTTGACAAGATAATCAAATTGATCTGCTTGAATTTTCTGGATTGGATTATAGGAAAGATTCCTGTTTTTTAAAAAAAGGCAACAATAGGTCAATTCTAGAAACTGCTTAAGTAAAGAGAAAGTGTATATGTTGACTGGCTTACTTTTAAACATTAACAAAAAAAGTGTAGTAACAGCACTTGCTTTAAGAGTTCATTAAATATTTAAATGAATTAATGGACATTAAACACTAGAATTGGGACTGGCTCTTAAATAACACTATGATTTTGTTAGTGATAGGGAGGGAGCTAAAACAACGTAAGAATGAAAGTGGACTTGTCAAGAAATGGCTCTCACCACAGAAGCGGTAGGGTCTCTGCCTCACCTTCTGCCTAGGATCTTATTTCATTAAATGAAAAACAATTTCATTTTGTCAAAATTTGAATTAATGGAATCACCCTGAATAGTTTTTACAATAAATCTAATGCCAAAGAGTGACATTTGTGCTAATGATTTGTGACGCATGAAATGAAAAGTAAAAGGCTTATAGCTGGGAGCAAAGAGAAAGAGACAAGAGTGACTGTGCAGCTCAATTTCGATGGAAAAATTTTCAGAATCTTTGTAAAAAAAAAAAAAACACCTCGAGACAAAAATCACTGATTAAAGGGAGCTTCTCAGAGCAAATTCTTTTTGAGAAATTTATTCTAGGTTAGATCGTTCATTAAGTGGGGGAGCTCCTGGGGTGGTGATTGTAGAAAGAAACAGAGGAAGAATGACAATGAAAATTGAGTTGTATTAAGGAAATAAAGTGGACTCAACAGTCTAGGACTAGAAGGAAACTATCTGAACACAATAGGCCATATATGGAAAGCCCACAGCTTACATCATCCTCAATGGTAAAAGGCTGAAAGCTTTTCCTCCAAAATCAGTAACCAGACCAGGGTGACCACTTTTGCTTCCATTCAACATAGTATTGGAAGTCTAGCCAGAGTAATTAGGCAAGGGAAAAAAAAAGGCATTCAAATTTGAAAGGGAGAAGTAAAATTATCTCTGTTCACATATAACATGATAGTATGTGTAGAAAACCCTGAAGATTTCACACACAAAAAACTGTTAGAACTTATAACTATATGTAGCAAAGTTGCCAAATACAAAACCACTACACAAAAATCGAATGCGTTTTTATACACTAACAATGAACAAGCCAAAAAGGAAATTCAAAAGGTAATTCCATCAACAGAATCAAATATTTAGAAATAAACTTAACCAAGGAATTGAAAGACTTGTGTTTGAAAATAAAATGTTGCCATAAGAAATTTAAAAAGACACCACTAAATGGAAAGACATTGTATGTTTATGGATTAGAAGACTTAATGTTGACAAAGGGCAAAAACATGGCCACCTAAGCAGCGAAGGAGAGGGAGTGCAGTGGGGTGGAGGAATAGAGGACCCCTTTTTCAGCTGGTCCCCTGAATCGAGCTGGATATCTACAAGACCATCCTGAATACCCACGAAATCAGCCTGAGACGCAGGAAGACGCATCTGGATCTCTACAAACAAACATCTCTGGGGCTGAGTATTGAGGTATGAAGCGGGGAGCCGTGAATCCGCGCACAGATATCAGAAAATAAATGTAAGGGGGAGGGAGCCCCAGCGCTCAGGCAACGGGAAGCAGTAGCCACGTGCATGAGGGACGGGCTGGACTCGCAAACCGGCACCCGCGAGAGAGCAGACTGAGACCATGAGCCCAGGAACGCTCGCGACCAGACTGAAAACAGGGGCTCCGGAGTGTGCGCGAATCACACTGAAACAGGGAGCTCAGGAGTGCGGGCGGGAACGGAGGGGGGCGGGGGCATGCCGGCCCTGGAAGTGAGGGCTGGGAGAGTGGCTGTGGGGTGCACAACCCCGGACGCTGCAGGGTTTTTCGCATCACTGACAGAAATAGAGTTAAAGTGGCCAAGAGAGCTGAGCGGAGAGCGGACTGTGATCTCTCTGTTCTGAGACAGAGGCTGGGATTTGGCCACTGCTGCTCTGACTCTCAGAAGAGTTACAGAAAACCGCCAGGGAAAGCCGCCAGAGAACAAAAGCCCGGAAATACTGGTTCACGTTGTGCCCATCCCCATCCCCCCTCGCAGGGGACAGGGAGACTCTACCCAAACAGGGTTGCCTGAATATCAGCACAGCAGGTCCCTCCCCCAGAAGGCAGGCTGAAAAATCAAGAAGCCCACATCCCTAAGATCCCTATAAAACAAGGGAGCACGGCCTGGGTCCCAGTCAATAATTTGGGCTTTGGACAACCCCGCAACCTCTCCTCATCAGAATGACGAGGAAGAAAAACCTTCAGCAAAGAAAGGAGACAGAGACTGTGGCCTCTGCCACAGAACTGATGGATATGGATATAACCAAGTTGTCAGAAATGGAGTTAAAAGTAACAATGGTCAAGATGATGTGTAGGCTTGAAAAAAATATTAATGAAAATATTAACGAGAATATAGAATCACTAAGGGCAGAAATGAGAGCGAGTCTGGCAGAAATTAAAAATGCTATGAATCAAATGCAATCTAAACTAGATGCTCTGATGGCCAGGGTAAATGAGGCAGAAGAACAAATTAGTGAATTGAAGGATGGGATGGTAGAAGAGAAAGTTAAAACAGAAACTTGGCTCAAAAAAAATCCAATCTCAAAAATGTAGATTATGGGAGATTACTGACTCAATGAAATGTTCCAATATCAGAATCATCGGCATCCCCGAGGGGGTGGAGAAAGAGAGAGGTCTAGAAGAGATATTTGAACAAATTGTAGCTGAGAACTTCCCTAATCTGGCAAAGGAAACAAGCATTTGTGTCCAAGAGGCAGAGAGAACACTTCCCAAGGTCAGTGAGAACAGACCTACACCATGTCACGTCATAGTGCAATTTGCAAATATTAGATCCAAGCATACAGTATTGAAAGTGGCCAGAGGGAAAAAAATCCTTACGTACAGAAGGAAGAATATCAGAATAATGTCAGACATGTCTACAGAGACCTGGCAGGCCAGGAAGGGTTGGCAGGGTATTTTCAAAGCTCTATCTGAGAAGAACATGTAGCCAAGGATCCTTTATCCAGAAAGGCTGTCATTCAGAATTGATGGAGGGATAAGGATCTTCCAAGATCGGCTAGAACTGAAGGAACTCGTGACTACCAAACCAGCCCTACATGAGATATTAAGGAGGGTTCTATAAAAGTAAAAAGGCCCCAAGAATGATACAGAACAGAAATTTACAATCTATAGAAACAAAGACTTCACAGGCAACATGACATCATTAAAATCATATCTCTCAATAATCACTCTCAATGTGAATGGCCTAAATGCTCCCATAAATGCCACAGGGTTGCAGATTGGATAAAAAGACATGATCCATCCATTTGCTGTCTACAAGAGACTCATTTTGAACCTAAAGATACATCCAGACTGAAATTGAAGGGATGGAAAACCATTTTTCATGCCAATGGACCTCAGAGGAAAGCTGGGATAGCAATTCTCATATCAGACAGATTAGATTTTAAACTAAAGACTGTAATTAGAGATACAGAAGGACACTATATTATTCTTAAAGGATGTATCCAACAAGTGGATATGACAATTATAAATATCTATGCCCCCAACAAGGGAGCAGCTAGATACACAAGCCAACTCTTAACCAGAATAAAGAGACATATAGATAATAATACATTAATAGTAGGGGACCTCAAAGCTCTGCTCTCAGCATTAGACAGATCACCTAAGCAGAAAATCAACAAAGAAACAAGGGCTTTGAATGACATACTGGACCAGATGGACCTCATAAATATATATAGAACACTACAGCCCAGAACAACAGAATACTCATTCTTTTAGAATGCACATGGAACTCTCCAGAATAGACCATATACTGGGTCACAAAACAGGTCTCAACCGACACCAAAAGACTGAGATTATTCCCTACATATTCTCAGACTGCAATGCTTTGAAACTGGAACTCAATCACAAGGAAAAATTTGGAAGAAACTCAAACACTTGGAAACTAAGAACCATCCTGCTCAAGAATGATTGGGTAAACCAGAGAATTAAGAAGGAGATCAAACAATTTTTGTAGACCAATGAGAATGAAAATACGTTGGTCCAAAAACCTATGGGACACTGCAAAGGTGGTCCTAAGGGGAAAATACATAGCCATCCAAACCTCACTCAAAAGAATAGAAAAATCTAAAATGCAGTTTTTATATTCTCAACTCAAGAAGCTGGAGCTGGAACAGAAGAACAGGCCTAACCCATGCACGAGGAAGCAGTTGACCAAAATTAGAGCTGAAATCAATCAAGCAGAAACCAGAAGTACAGTAGAGCAGATCAACAGGACTAGAAGCTGGTTCTTTGAGAGAATCAATAAAATTGACAGACCACTGGCAAGACTTATCCAAAAGAAAAGAGAAAGGACCCAGATTATTAAAATTATGAATGAAAAAGGAGAGGTCACGACGAACACCATTGAAATTGGAAGGATTATTAGAAATTTTTATCAACAGCTATATGCCAATAAACTAAGCAATCTGGAAGAGATGGAATCCTTCCTGGAAACCTATAAACTACCAAGATTGAAACCGGAAGAAATTGATTCCTTAAACAGGCCAATTAATTATGAAGAAATTGAGTCAGTGATAAACAACCTTCCAAATAACAAAACTCCAGGCCCGGACGGTTTTCCTGGGGAATTCTACCAAACATTCAAAGAAGAAATAATACCTATTCTCCTAAAGCTATTTCAAAAAATAGAAACAGAAGGAAAGCTACCAAACTCATTCTATGAGGCCAATATTACCTTGATCCCCAAACCAGGCAAAGACCCCCTCAAAAAGGAGAATTACAGACCGATTTCCCTAATGAATATGGACGCCAAAATCCTCAACAAGATACTTGCTAATAGAATCCAACAGTACATTAAAAGGATTATCCATCACGATCAAGTGGGATTCATACCTGGGATGCAAGCGTGGTTCAATATTCGCAAATCAATCAGCGTGATACATCATATCAACAAGAAAAGACTCAGGAACCATATGATCCTCTCAATCGATGCCGAAAAAGCATTTGACAAAATACAGCATCCTTTCCTGATTAAAACCCTTCAGAGTGTAGGAATAGAAGGTACATTTCTCAATCTCATAAAAGCCATCTATGAAAAGCCTACTGCAAATATTATTCTCAATGGGGAAAAGCTGGAAGCCTTTCCCTTAAGATCAGGAACTCGACAAGGATGCCCACTCTCGCCACTATTATTCAACATAGTACTAGAAGTCCTTGCAACAGCAATCAGACGACAAAAAGGGATCAAAGGTATTCAAATTGGCAAAGAAGAAGTCAAAATGTCTCTCTTTGCAGATGACATGATACTCTATATGGAAAACCCAAAAGAAGCCACTCCCAAACTATTAGAAGTTATAGAGCAATTCAGTAACGTGGCGGGATACAAAATCAATGCTCAGAAATCAGTTGCATTTCTATACACGAATAACGAGACCGAAGAAAGAGAAATTAGGGAATCCATCCCATTTACAATAGCACCAAAAACCATACGTTACCTTGGAATTAACTTAACCAGAGACGTAAAGGACCTATATTCTAGAAACTATAAATCACTCTTGAAAGACATTGAGGAAGACATAAAAAGATGGAAAGATATTCCATGCTCATGGATTGGAAGAATTAACATAGTTAAAATGTCCATGCTACCCAGAGCAATCTACACTTTCAATGCTATCCCGATCAAAATACCGAGGACATTTTTCAAAGAACTGGAACAAATAGTCCTTAAATTTGTATGGAAACAGAAAAGGCCCCGAATCTCCAAGGAACTGTTGAAAAGGAAAAACAAAGCTGGGGGCATCACAATGCCGGATTTCGAGCTGTACTACAAAGCTGTGATCACAAAGACAGCATGGTACTGGCACAAAAACAGACACATAGACCAATGGAACAGAATAGAGAGCCCAGAAATGGACCCTCGGCTCTTTGGGCAACTAATATTTGATAAAGCAGGAAAAAACATCCGGTGGGAAAAAGACAGTCTCTTCAATAAATGGTGCTGGGAAAATTGGACAGCTACATGCAAAAGAATGAAACTTGACCACTATCTCACACCATACACAAAAATAAACTCCAAATGGATGAAAGACCTCGATGTGAGACAGGAATCCATCAAAATTCTAGAGGAGAACATAGGCAGAAACCTCTACGACATCGGCCAAAGCAACCTTTTTCATGACACATCCCCAAAGGCAAGAGAAACAAAAGATAAAATGAATTTATGGGACTTCATCAAGATTAAAAGTTTCTGCACAGCCAAGGAAACAGTCAGAAAAACTAAGAGGCAGCCCACGGAATGGGAGAATATATTTGCAAATGACACTACAGATAAAGGACTGGTATCCAAGATCTACAAAGAACTTCTCAAACTCAATACACGAGAAACAAATAATCAAATCAAAAAATGGGCAGAAGATATGAACAGACACTTTTCCAGTGAAGACATACAAATGGCTAACAGACACATGAAAAAATGTTCAAAATCATTAGCCATCAAGGAAATTCAAATCAAAACCACCTTGACATACCACCTTACACCAGTTAGAATGGCAAAAATTGACAAGGCAAGAAGCAACAAATGTTGGAGAGGATGTGGAAAAAGGGGATCCCTCTTACACTGTTGGTGGGAATGCAAGTTGGTACAGCCACTCTGGAAAACAGTGTGGAGGTCCCTTAAAAAGTTAAAAATTGAGCTACCCTATGGTCCAGCAATTGCACTACTGGGTATTTATCTCAAAGATACAGACGTAGTGAAGAGAAGGGCCATATGCACCCCAATGTTCATAGCAGTATTGTCCACAATAGCTAAATTGTGGAAGGAGCCAAGATGCCCTTCAACTGATGACTGGATTAAGAAGATGTGGTCCATATATACAATGGAATATTACTCAGCCATGAGAAAGAACGATTACACAACATTTGCAGCAATATGGATGGGACTGGAGGAGATTATGCTAAGTGAAATAAGTCAAGCAGAGAAAGACAATTATCATATAGTTTCACTCATTTATGGAACATAAGAAATAGGAAGATTGGTAGGAGAAGGAAGGGAAGAATGAAGGGGGGGTAAACAGAAGGGGGAATGAAGCATGAGAGACTATAGACTCTGGGAAACAAACTGAGGGCTTCAGAGGGAAGGGGGGTGGGGGACTGGGATAGGCTGGTGATGGATATTAAGGAGGGCACATATTGCATGGTGCACTGGGTGTTTACGCAAATAATGAATAATAGAACACTACATCGAAAACTAAGGATATACTATATGGTGACTAACATAACATAATAAAAAATTATTTAAAAAAAAAAAGAAGACTTAATGTTGTCAAGATGCCAAACTCCCTGGGGTGCCTGGGTGGCGCAGTCGGTTAAGCATCCGACTCTAGGTTTTGGCTCAGGTCTTGATCTCAGGGTGATCTTGGACTCATGAGATCGAGCCCTGTGTCTGTCTTCACACTGATTGCAGAGTCTGCTTAAGAGTCATTCTCTCTCTCTGCCCTCCCCTTCACTCTTGTGCTCTTTCTCTAAAACAAATAAATACATATTTAAAAAGAAAAATGTCAATACTCTCCAAAGTGACCCATTGATTCAGTGCCATCTCTATCAAAATCCTAATATTTTTTGGCATAGACAGAAAAACCCATTCTGAAATTTGTGTGGCATCTCAATGGGGCTTAAATAGCGAAAACAATTTTGAAAAAGAACAAAGTTGGAGGCTTCACACTTCCTAATTTTAAAACTTATTACAAAGCCACAGTAATCAAAACAGGGTGGCACTGTTATAAAGACAAGTATATAAACCAATGGAATAGGATAGAAAGCACAGGAATAAACCCTTGCATATATGGTGCCAAGACCATGCAATGGGGAAAGGACAGTCTTTTCAACAAATAGAGCTGGTAAAACCAGATTGCTATCCACATACAAAAGAAAGAACTTAGAAGTTACCTTACATCATGTATAAAATTAACTCAAAATGGATCAAAGACCTAAATAGAAAAGCTAGAACTATAAAACTCTTAAGAAAAAAACAGGGGAAAATCTTCAGGGCCCTGTGTATACAAAACCAAAAGCATAGGCAATGACAACAACAAAATAGAAAAATCTGACTACATGTAAATTAAAATTTTTTGTATGTCTAAGGAGACTATCAACAGAGTGTAAGGGTGATTTATAGAATAGAAGAAAATATTGCAAATCATATATCTGAAAAGGATTTAATATCTAAAATATATAAAGAATTCCTACAATTCAACAACAAAAACCAACCCAGCTAAGAAGATGGGCAAAAGACTTGAATAGACACTTCTCCAAAGAAGATATATAGCCAATAAGCCCACGAAAAGATGTTCAACATCATTAACCATTAGGGAAATGCAAATCAAAACCACAATGACATTTCATACCCATTAAGATGAATATTGCCCCCAAAATAGAAAAGAAAAGTGCTGCTGAAGACGTAGGGAAATTGGAACACTTGTGCACTGCTAGTGGGAATGTAAAATGGTGTAGCTGCTTGGAAATCAGTGTGCTGTTTCCTCAAAAAGTTAAAATGGAATTACTGTATGATCCAACAATTTTACTTCTGGGGCTCTATACTGAAAGGATTGAAAGAAAGGTCTCAAATAGATACTTGTACACCCATGTTCATAGCAGCATTACTCACAATAGCTAAAAGGTGGAAGGGACCCAAGTGTCCGTTAATGGATGACTGGATAAACACAATGTGACATATATTTAGACACAATGAATTACTATTTAGAATAATATCATTACTAATTAATGCTATTATTCAGAATAATATCCAGAAATTCTGATATATGTTACAAAACGTATGAACCTTGAAGACATTATGCTTAGTGAAATAAGCCAATCACAAAAGGTCAACTACTGAATGATTCCATCTACAAAGGGTACCTAGAACACTCAAATTAATGAAAACAGAACAGAGATGCCAGTCAGGGGATGTGATGGGGAGATACTGTTTAGTAGATATGGAGTTTCAGTTTGGGAGGATGAAAAAGTTCTGGAGCTGGATGGTGGTGATGGTTGTACAACATGAAGGTACTTAATGCCACTGAACTGTACATTTAAAAATGGTTAAAATGCTAAATTTTGTGTTATATATATTATTTCAATTTAAAAGATAAAAGAAATTAAAACAAAGAAGTGAAAAGATAAAATTAGTATTAGTCTTACAATTGTGAGAGCTCCTTCAGATCCTTAAATACTTGCGGTGGAAGATTTTCAATCTTATTACTTCCTAAATCCCTAGAGAAATAATTGCAACCATGTCATATTAGTTTCTTAAGACTTTATTCATTGTTCTGTAATTTGTTAGGAAATGATTATACAACTTTTCAACAGTGCTGTTAGTGAGTTATCTTAATTACCAGAAGTCTAAAAATTTTAAAAAAGGGACAGTAATGGGAAAATATAAAAATAATTTATCCCATTTCTTCAGAGACAAATGCTTGATGGTATTTGATCTTGTTTCAATTTTCTAATTTAATTAATGTATGTGTTGTGCCTCTTTTCCCCCTCCCTTCATTCCCTTCTTCCTTTCTTTCTTTTTTTTTTTTTTTTTTAAAGATTATTTATTTATTTATTTGACAGAGAGACAGTCAGTGAGAGAGGGAACACAGCAGGGGGAGTGGGAGAGGCAGCAGCAGGCTCCTAGCGGAGGAGCCTGATGTGGGGCTCGATCCCATAACGCCGGGATCACGCCCTGAGCTGAAGGCAGATGCTTAACGACTGCGCCACCCAGGCGCCCCCCCTTCTTCCTTTCGTATTAGAGTAGGAATATGATTTGGAGCCTTAATTTTTGCACAGTTCAAACCCAAGTTGTTCAAGAGTCAATTGTAGTTGCTAGCCCAAACTTCAGCAAAATCAAATTGAGAAAATTAATAGTAAAACATAAAAAAATTGTCTGAAGGACATGTACTTCATCCATTGCTCAACATATATTTTATTCTGACAATCAGCTACTATGTGCTTGGGCCACAAAGCTTTGGTTTATCAGAGAGTTGTTTTAATGCCTTTTGGAACTGGGTCATTGGTCTTAAAAAAGGGACAGTATAAACAGTAAACAGTTGATTTAACTTATGTCTCTCTTCCATTATTATAGGTTGGGATGTTATCCAAGGATGTCTAATTTCTTTGTGGATCCAAGATTATCTTTTATTTCTGATATTAGCTAAGTATGTCTTTTTATCTTATGGTCTCCAAATCCTAACTTTCTAAGAAACTTAAAAACAAATGTGCTGCTCCTCTCTAGCAGTGGGACAGAGTGATATAGGATGTATTTTACTTGTTAATTTTACCCTAATTTTATTATTTCTTTGTTGCTATGTTTCCTTTATCTCATTTTCCTCAAATAGTTATTATATATATTTTTTTAATGTATATTTTTGTAAGCTATCTGAGTTCATTTATGGCTCAAAGTGTATACAAATAACACTAGAAAAAGAGAAATATTTCTCAAATGTATAAAAGCATATATGTCTAACAAGTATGAACTAAAATAGTAGAAAGAAAAGTCTATCAAACTTACAATTCATCTAGCTTCTGGAGAGGTGCAAAAGTATTTTCATTTAGGTGATTAATTTTGTTTTTCCTCATTACCCTGAAAGTAAAAAGAAAAATACGTTGTGGCTCCTTGAGGTAAGTGATAAATGAGTGTTTGGAAAGAAGATTAACAGCCTGAAAAGAAAAAAAAAAAGATAATTATATATAGTGCATTTTCACATCAAGTATTTTGTAGTATGGTAATTTACCCAGTCTAATTTTGGTTTTAAATTTCTCAAATCTTTTAATGATGATAAAAATAAAATATTATTCAAATTTTTAAGTGAGGTAGGGAAGAACTCTGCAAGGGAAATAGTGAAAACGTGAACTCTTGAGAATGCAGACTGAAATTCACGGACCGGAGAGCACAAGGAGTTGTATTCGAGGGGCCTCTTCTTCAGTCTGCCTAGCTTGTCTCTCTAACAGAATACCCCGCCCCCTCCCCTGCGCACACGCACAGTACCACTCATGCGCATCTGGTAGTTGATGCGACCTGGGGTGGAGTTGCCTAAGAAGTCTAATCTAAGCTGGACCAAATTCAGAAGATCTCTAGTTTGCAATGTTGAACCAGACTATATGTAATTCTTTTTTTTTTAAGATTCATTTATTTATTTGATATGTATATATAGAGATAACAAGCAGGGGGAATAGGAGAGGGAGAAGCAGGCTCCCAGCAGAGCAGGGAGCCCCAGGCGAGGCTCAATTCCAGGATCCTGACCTGAGCCAAAGGCAGATGCTTAACCAACTGAGCCACCCAGGCGCCCCACAGACTATATAATTCTTGACCACTTCATTTCTGCACTGATCTCATGTATTAAGAGCCAGCATAAAGGACTAACTCATGGAAAGTTTTAAAATCCCGTCACCTGGGTCACTCAGTTGGTTAAGTGTCTGCCTTTGGCTCAGGCCATGATCCTAGGGTCCTGGGATGGAGTCCTATATGGAGCTCTTTGCCCAGCGGGGAGCCTGCTTCTCCCTCTGCCTGCTGCTCCCCCCTGCTTATGCTCTCTCTCTCTGACAAATAAATAAAATAAATCTTAAAAAAAAAGTTTTAAAATGTTTCCGGTTCTTTAAATGTGTGGCATGCTCAGAGGTTGGCCTTGTCTCATCCTGAAGTATTTATTTCCTCTCAAGCTCTCCAAACCATTACCATCTCCTGCCAGTATCCCTAGACCAGAAAAGCACAAGCACATGCCAAGAGAAAACTCACAAATGATTTCTTCACACAGAGGCTTCTTAAAAACAAAATAGAACAGCAAAGAAGTTGCAAGTTTTGGCCCATGTCCTTCAGGTGCAATTTGGTTACCTTTGGGCGGTTAGTAGGAACTGCTTTGCATGACTGATATAAAGCCTTCTGCACCTGAAGACTGCTGAGCTCACTGCACAAGAGTTCAAACATCTCAGTGGCTTGAACCCATTGGAATGGGGGAGGCATTTGGAGGAAAATTATTGTATCAGTGATAGCTATTGCATTGCCCATACACAGAGGTCCTAGTATTATGGTTTCTAGTATGGATTTCGAGATGGATTCTAGGATGGTTTCTAGATGGATTCTAGTATAGTGGTTTTCAAACTTTTTCCATGGTACTGCGCTTAAAAATATTGGGACATAACATATACCCATACAACCCAAGACTCAAGGAACAGTACATTTAATTATGTGAATCACACTTTGATATTTTTATTCAATTCAATTCGACTTTGTTTCATTAAAAAAGCTAGTCAGGAGATACCATATTGCATTCATCACCCACTTGTGAGATTCAACCCACAGTTTGAAAAGCACTGATCTGAAAAAAATAACCTGTAAGTGAGGCAGTTGTGTTTTTATACTGAAAGAAACTTTGTCATCCTTCACTTTCATGGAAAAAAGCAGTGTGATTTTAAAATTGGCCAGAAAGACATAGAGAAATTATACTCAGTAACATTCTAAAGTTTATCCTGGTGTCCACAATTATGTCTTCAGGGGTGTAGACATTCCGCAGTATTAAAAGAAAAATTTGGTTGTGATTAAATTTTTTCTACAATCTTTGCAGTAATGTTTGCAAAGGGCGAACATTCTTACAGATTAAGACTAATTTAGTGTTTCTCAAACTGAGATCCAAGGAGAGATTTTAGGTGGTCAGTGAAAATTGCTTTCCGTTAAAATGGATATTACTTAAGTTTGAGAAAGACAGGTCTCACGGTACTGTTGTGACGATCCATGCATGTCGTGAATCTCGATGAAGCTTGGTGTGAACTTCACTGATTTTATTAATGCGTTTCAGTTTCAGAAAACTTCAAGTCGTAAGTGAACATTTGCTGTAGTTACTGTGCATGCTATGCTAACTTATGTTCACATAAATGACTAACTTTGTTTGTAAAGAGATATAACAGCACTTCAAAAGGATAAAACACTACTTACAAAACAGTTAAATTACTGCAGGAAATAAAAGTGAAATTTCTTAAATTATGGATATGGTTGCCTTCAAAGTCCCTGAAACATAAAAACAAAAATGGTAAAGCTAAATTTTAATCATAGAAATAAATTGGTCAAGAATTATTTGCTTTCTAATAAAATATCTTTTTTTCACATACTGTTTATTTCATAGAGATTCCCACATGTAGCCACTTACATAAGAGCTGAAATAATATATGTATGTAATGCTTCTTTTTCTGTGTTCATAGTAAAAATGTTTTGAGTCACATCTGTATCATATGTTCATATGGGTACATATATTATCCTGAGAAATGTGAAGAGAATGAGAAGTCAAATTAAAAAAACTTTGTTATGATAAATATCCACTTTCCTACCCGATATTTATTAGCGATATGTATTAAACATCTGTCTACACCGCTCCCTTGTGGTATATTCAATAAACTGCTATCTCCTTAAAAATGACATCACCAACAAAAAATCTGTCTAGAGTTACCCATGGCATTTCTCTGAGTGGTGTGACCCTATTTGCTGCAGTCTGAAGATTCTGTCACTGCCGCAGAAGCTCCTGCTGCCAAAACAGTATTTCACGTCTACCCCCCTAGCCTAAACACACCCTGAGAAAATTCTCAAGAACCTTTTACCACCGAGAACACCACTGTTTGCTTTATTATATTGCTACACAGGCCTTGGCTTTCCAACTCCCAGTTCAGGGCGATGCATATAGACCCTACTGACGCTCCCTTGCTGTGTGATGCTGTGTC
>NW_024423453.1:46356065-46401681 GCF_017311325.1 Ursus maritimus | reverse complement strand
ACAGCAGGAATCCGGTCTGAGAAGTAAAACTTGTCCAAAAACGTATGTTTTAGTGTCTCTTCTTCATGGTAATCATGAAAGCATTCTTTTATTGTCCGTCTTTTGTCTTATCGTTAGGTTTATGGTAGAAGTTTGTAGAACAGAGAGTTAGCCAAGCTTAGGGATATACTTTCAGGAGTAGATGTTGGTCTTTAAATGTGCTCAGTCTGCCCCAATTCTTAGCTTACTGGTCGCCATATAATATGGAGCTATTGCAGAACAATTGTGACTAAAGTATATGAGCTGAAGTGTGACACAGGTATTAAAATCTGCCAGGGAAACATGGGTAACTTTAAAAAGGCACCTATATTCCTCTGGCTAGGCTACATCTGGGATAGTTCTGTTTGGGCATTGCAATAAAAATAGACTTTGACAAATCAAGGCATATCTGAACAATCTGGAAGACCAGGATGTAAGGGGTTTGGAAATTAAGTCAACTGAGGAAAAGGGTATAGTTGTAATGTAAAGGAGCAAAATAAGAGAGCTATATTTGAAGTCAGGCTGTGGAAGGTATCATGGGGTTTTTCTATGTTGCATCAGGTTGCAAAATTAGATTTACTGGATGAAGGAAGAAAAATATTTCAAATTTCGGCTCACAATCTGTAGTGTCCAGAGAATAAGCTTACTGCTACAGATATTTAGTAAAGGCAATATACCATAACTCAAGAATTTTATAGACAGGATTTCTGTATTATATGGAATATTGTATTAAGTCTTAAACTTGATTCTAGATCATCCTTCTAAAGAAAAAATTCTACTATTCTTTTCAATCGGAAACTAAGTACTTATAGTACTACTTTTTTGGTCATTAGCTTTGGTCAAAGCTTTTGGTCTCTCACAATATATATTGTCAGTGACAGAGACCTTCCATTTCTTTCCTCTTTTATTGCTGTGACCATAAATCTACCACCAGGTGGTGATGCTTTCTTAACTCTCACAAAGCATCCTTAGGTGAGTTGATAAATTTTTCTTGTTAGTTACTATTGTAACATCTTTTTTTCTATTAAGTCAACAAAAATATTCAAGTTAGTATTAATTTACTAATTTGCAAGAATCAGTAAGAGGCACACCTCGAGGCATCAATTAGGGACTTTAAATTAAATTGTCAGTTTAGTTTAATTTTGAGTTCATTTTAACCTTTATTTGGAAATTTGTTTTTTGGCTTTCTTCCTAAAATGAGAGGTCTTAGTCTTTGATACACAGGGATCAGGTTTGAAGCAGACAAATCTGCTTTTTGTCCCTAGCTCCAAGCTCTAAGGGAGCTGACAAGGGGTGTTTTTTCCTTCCTGTCTAGACCACTTTTCCAACTTAATGAGCCTCTAAACTTAATCATATAATTTTTCCCTTTATACATGGTTGTTAAGTTTGGCTAATTTGGCCATTAGGTTTCAGAATAGGCTAAAAGTGAAAATTTGGTTCTTCGTTCTGAAAAACAACAAGACCAGGATGTAAGGGGCCTGGAAATCAAGTCAATTGAGGAAAAGGGTATCTTTGTAATAGAAAAGAGCAAAATAGGAGAGCTATATTAGAAGTCAGGCTGTAGAAGATATCTTGCCTGTTTCTTCTCAGCTTCCTCTCTTATCCCCTAGTGGCATTCTAAACATGCAAATCTCCTTAACCTCCATTTCCTTCCCATACCTTTGAAACATTTCTGGCTCCTATTTCAAGAAGAAAATTGAGGTGATGAAGCAGGGAGAAGCCCCTGGCCTTCTACTCAACGTCTAAAAACTTTCCTGTGTATGTACCTGGTCTCCTAGTCTCAAGAGGAAGATCCTTCTCTGCTTTAAGCTAATCCCTCCATCTGTATTCTTAAGTTTGGTTTACGTATGTGTATGTCCTAAAATATATGGTCAATTTTGGTGAATGTTCTTTGGACGTTGTTTGCTTTCAGGTTTGTATCTATTAGAATTAAGTGCAAGTAGGTTTAACAGACACCCAATGATAATAGTATAAATACATAACTATAATTCTGTAGTCCAGGGCTAGTATGGTAGTTTTACAAAGTTGTTCCAATTTCACTTCTTACAGGCCCTTGTCTTCCTGGTCCAGGATGATGCTAAAGCTTGAGCCATCATATCCATGTTTTCTGGGTAAGGAGAGGGAGGAAGAGACTGCCTATTTCTCCTTAGGGAGATTTAGCAGAAGTTTCACACTATACTTCCTCCACCTTATTCATTAAAGCGAGTCATGTGACTATATCAAGATGCAGGGAAGTCTGGGAATGTCTTGTTTTCCCTGGGCACACTGCTGTCCCAAATAGATCAGTTCTGTTATTGAAAAGGGTCATGGCAGTTTGATATACATAAATTAGAGTTAGCTCATTAGTTATGTTATTTAGTACTTCATATCCCTTTTGGTTACTATATGAATCTATTTGGTGCATATATACTTATAATGTAATATTTTTTGTGAGAAATTACACACTGTAGCATTTAAATGTCCTTAGTGTTGTTTAATGCAAATTGGCCGAATTTTACCTACTTAGATAAAAAAACTGACGCTTGATTTTTTTTTTTTGCTTTACATCTACATGGAATACTTTAGACCAGTCTTTTATTTCTGATCTTTCTTAATCACTTATAGTTATATCTTTCTTTTTGTAAATAGCACTGAATTAGGTTTTGTTTTGTCAGCCAGTTTGAAGATTTCTTTTCTTTTTAATAAAGTTAAGTTAAGCCCCCTTACATGTACTGATATGACTAATATATCTGACTTTAGTCGGCTATTTAGAAATATTACTATATGGTTTTTTATAGGTTAAAAAAACTCTCAACAAATCAAAAAAACGTTCTTTTAATCTTTAGGAAGGTTTGTATATTCCATTGGTAATCTTTATAACTTTACCCAATACACCTTATCTTCTCTTTCTTAGAGAATAACAATACTTATTAATTTCCTATTATAATTTATATTATAAGAAATGATGAAATGGGTTTATATTGTCTTCCTTTCTGCTCCTCTACTTTTCTCCCACCATATGATTTTGATCAGTGATATGCTTTTTATTAATGTTCACCTTAGGAATATCAAACACCCACATATTGGTGGACTTGTTGGTTTTAAGTGATGTCTTTTGATTCCTAGTTATTTTTCTTTATAGTTCCATGGTTATCACTTTATTCTTTTTGAAACTGTTTACTCATCTAAGATGATTATGTCTTCTTGCTGAATTGACCCCTTTATCATTGTGTGATATCCCTCTTTATCCCTGGTTATAGTCCCTGTTCTAAAGTCTATTTTTTCAATATTACTTTGTAGATGATAAAGTTCCTTCTCATCTGTACCAAGGGAGCAATGTTGTTTTGTGGCTTTCCCTATCCTAAGCATAATCTTGTTGGAATAGAATCGTAATACACGTACTCTTTGGTTTTTTCTTTATAATTCATATTATGTTCTTGAAATTGAGCCACGTTGATTGAAGTAGGGCTAGTTCATTCATTCTAAATGTCGTGTGTGTATCGCATTTTATTTTTCCATCTGGGTCCACGTCTTTAGCACTTTGCTCCATAACGTATCTTCATTGTTTTCTATCGTTTCAAATTCTTCATGTTAGCTTCTCCTGCCTATAAATAAACCTACTTGGTCTCCCATCAAAATAAGTTTAATTTACTCTCTTGAACTTTAGTTCACCTTCGGCTGTTGTCCCATCTGTTCATGTGCTTATTTATTACTTATATTTCTGACTTTTTGAATTTACAGACTTCAATTGTGATGTTTACAGTTTTTATTTCTTGCTTTGAAAGAACTATAATAAAGGTTTTAATCTGTTGTCTGTCGTATATCTTGCAAGCATATTTTCCTGGACTGTCCTATGTCTTTTATATTATGTGTATTTTTCCACTAAATCAGTTAAATACCTTTTTTTTTTTACCAACACATCTAACAGATTTTTTAGCTTATACTTTGCTAAATAAAAGTTCATGTGCAAGGTAAAGGTATTGTGGTTAGTTTTAACAGAAATGAATATTTATAAAGCAAAAATTATTATTACTAGCATTAAAATTAGGACAATACTATCAGGAATCCATATGAAATGACTTGTTTGGATAGCTAAAATTTAAAGATAGTAACCTTAGTGATGAAATTGTAAAAAGTCCACCTCTTTAGTAACAAGTCTATTTTTTTTTAGATTTCTTTATTTATTTTATTGAGAGAGAGAGAAAGAGAGGGTGGGCACACATGAGCAGGGGGAGGAGCAGACAGGGAGGGAGAGGGGAAGGACAGAGAATCTCAAGCAGATCCCAGGCTGAGCATGGAGCCCAACCTGCTCTCTCTCTCTCTCTGAATAAATAAATCTTAAAAAAAGACGCTTAATCAACTGAGCCACCCAGGTGCCACTTTAGTAATAAATCATAATCACTTAAAGTTTTATCTGTGGGGATGCCTGGGTGGCTCAGTTAAGCATCTGCCTTGAACTCAGGTCATGATCCCAGAGTTCTGGGATCAAGCCCCATATCTGGCTCCCTGCTCAGTGGGGAGTCTGCTTCTCCTTCTGATCCCCCCACCCAAATCTTTAAAAAAAAATAAAGTTTTATATGAGATGTATATTTGGTTGCCTTTTTAAAAGCACAGGGAATGTTTATGAATGTATTGCATAATATCTCCTACATTTGCTTCTGGTCTCAGTGCATGAATTTTTAATTGTTAATTTACTTATGCAAATATTAATCAATCTTGGTTTATTACTAAGTTTGGATTACTGAGCATATAATAACTGTTTAATGTGTTCATTTGAAATAAAATTTAATTACAAAAAAGGATATTGAACTTAATTTGCCCTCTTCTTGAATACTTTCCCTTATCAACAAGGGGGTTAGTGTGCTGTCATACCAAGATGCCCTCTGGACTTAGTAATGATTCTGGGGATGTTTGTCTTCCTCGAAATGGTTTCAAACTAGTATGTTTTGAATTATTATGTCTGCTTTTTATAGCACTTCCCACTGCTGCTTTATTATCAGGTCAATAGTTGTCACTTTGCACTAATGTTTTGAACTTCATCTTTCCCCTCTATTTTTTTTTTAAAAAGATTTCATTTATTTGTCAGAGAGAGAGAGAGAGAGAGCACACAAGCAGGGGGAACAGCAGGCAGAAGGAGAAGCAGGCTCCCTGCTGAGCAAGGAGCCAGATGGATGTGGGACTTGATCCCAAGACCCTGGGATCAGGACCTTAGCCAAAGGCAGACACTTAACCCACTGAGACACCCAGGTGTTCTTTTCCCCTCTACTTTTAATCTGGCTCTTCTACTCTGCTGTGAGCTTAGAAATCAAACAACAAACAAAACTTCTGAGAATTGCCTATAAAATGAGAGACAGAGGAAGTTTTCATATGAGGTTTTTTGATTGAACTCCTAAGAGTTATTTTGGTTACTTATTTCTTCATTTTTACCTGCATTTTAAATGAGCAAATTTAAATAGACCAGTATTTGAGCTATGAAAGGTAGAATGATACTTATTACCATAAGCAAAGTTACTTTATAAACATTTCCGTGAAACGTATTCTATTGTGATCAGACTTCAAAAATAAATTCAAAGTATCATATTCTCATTAGGCAGAATTTAGGAATGAGACTAAAGTGACTTAGTCTTCCTGTATCAGATTAATAGGTGAAAATAGATCGACAGAAAGAAGGAAGATATGTTTTTTTTTTTTTTTTTTTTAAAGATTTTATTTATTTATTCGACAGAGATAGAGACAACCAGCGAGAGAGGGAACACAAGCAGGGGGAGTGGGAGAGGAAGAAGCAGGCTCATAGCGGAAGAGCCTGATGTGGGGCTCGATCCCAGATCGCCGGGATCACGCCCTGAGCCGAAGGCAGACGCTTAACCGCTGTGCCACCCAGGTGCCCCGGAAGATATGTTCTATAGCTACTGTGACATCCTGTCTTCTTCCTGTCTCCAAATTTGTGTAGTGTGTGTGTGTGTGTGTGTGTGTGTGTGTGTGTGAGGTGTTTTATCTTGGCGAGAATCTAGAGGAGTTAGTTTAGACAATGGGCATGTTTAATAACAAAATCATGCCAAAGTAATTAGAGGAAATGTGATGTGGCATTAACAACCTGTCATTTTTAAAAACCCATATCCAAAATGAACTAGGCAAAACAGGAAAGTTAGTTGACTTCTTTCAGAAAAGGTTCATCAACTTACAGCCAATGCAGTCTTGGCATGTGCTGGCAAAGAGGCTTATCCGGCAAATGGGTGAGGACGTTATTCATCAGTGCCCTGAAAAAGAAAAGAAAGAAAAGAAGTCACATTTTTCTGGTTCTTTCCTCATCTTTAGTCAAACACGATATTATCGTTATTCTTTGTGAAACCACAAAAATCTATTAAATTAGTTGCCTTCTCTTTTTTTTTTCTGTAAGTCTTGTTATATTTAAGTGCTTGTTAGTAATAAAATTCGACAAATGATAGCTGTCATGTGGAGGAAGCAACAATGTTAGTAACTGAAGGAAAGCCTGTGCCCTTCAAAAGTGGGTAGTAAGAAGGAGGTTTTCAAGGAATGTTATTTTTCTTTACCAAGATTAACACTGGGCAGTAATGGTGTGCTTGAGACTATGTCAGTAAAATATGGTAGTAAGGTTGTATTCGGTTTTGATGGGCTGATGTCCTAGAAGATAGAAGATCTTATAAAATTATTAAAACTACAAAATAGCCTCATAGAATATGATTAAGAGATGGTTTGTAGTTGGAAAGGCCTTTTTGGGGCTTTAACAATTCCATAGTTAATGCTGTTAACGTGGTAATTTTTATTCATGTCTTTTCCTTCAATTGAAATATTTGCTTTAATTTTTAGTACTTACAAGAGAATAAGAGAATTTAGTCCATAAAATGTTAGTGGGGAAATTCGACTGAGGTGATTATCTTCAATTATCCTGCCAGCCAGAAGAAAAAATTGATTCATTTATATATTTAGACTATAAAAACTAATACTATAAAATGCCACGTAAATTAAACATACAGCCATTCTAGTCTGTGGAGATCTTCAAAAACACCCGGCTTCAAGAAAGTTATTCTGTTATGACTGAGATATCTGAAAAAAGAAAAATGATTACAATAAATGTGTTACTTTCTTTTTTCTGTCCTAAGATCTTATTTTTCAGTAATCTCTATACCCAATGTGGGGCTCCAACTCACAATCCTGAGATCAAGAGTCGCGTGCTCTACTGACTGAGCCGACCAGGCGCCCCAAATATGTTACGTTCTTGATATCTTACAATAAAGAAAGGAAAAACAATAATCACCCACCTTAGATTTTCTTATATGCTATTCTCAACACAGCTTTTCCCTTCTTTTGGGTCTCTAAAAGTTCTTTGTCACTTACCTTTTCATGTCTAGGTTTTAGTTCCCCTATAATCAATCGTCAATCAATCAATAAATCACTCTATTCATTCATTCACCTATGCCTTTACTCATCGAATTGCTTTCATGTACCTACTAGGCGGCACTGTGCTAGGTGTATCATCACTTTCTTTGAGGGGCTTTGAGTCTAGAGGGAAGACAGAATATGAACAGGTTATTATAGAAAGGTGGGGAAAAGAGAGAGTGTACAAGGTATGATTGTTCTGACACCACAGCAGAGAAAGCACTTGGCTTTGTTGGGGGTGAGGACTGCAGGGTGTGGGGGAGTCGGGAGACAGAAGCCTTTCCTAAAGGGGCACAACTGGATGAACGGAGATTTGGATGAAGATGGCATTCGCAAAGCAAAGAATGGGTAGGAGTTACTGTAGGCAGAGAGATTGCTTATCCAAAGGCAAGGGGTATGAGAGGGGCAACAAGTGAAGGGATCACCAGGTGTTTCAGGGCAGCCTCACCATGGAGGGGCTGTGAAGAGAGACAGAGGGTGAACCTGGGAGGCAGGCGTGGCCTATTCTGGAAAAAAAAGACATTGCATGCTTTACCAAAGAGTTGACCCCGCCTTACCTACCCCACTTTACTTCTCAGCCTTCCGCAGAGTGAGCCAGCTCCACTTTGACCTTGCCCTCTAGCTGTGCTTATTTCTACCTGCCTCTAGTACGGCAGCGCGCTGCTCTGACCCTGCTGTCATTTGAGTCCTGGCTTTGCTACTCTTAATCGTGTGAACTTAAGCAAGCAGTTAACTTCTGAAAGCCTCAGTTTCCCCAACTCTAAAATGGTGGTGATATTAGTACCCGCTTTATTGGGTTGTTGTAATATTTGAGGCAATGCATGTCCTAAGTGCTCAGTACATATTATTTATTACAACATCTCTATTCATGCCTACCATTCTGATTTCTTTCCTTTTCTTTTTCCTCTCAGCCTAGGATTCATATGCAAGTTTTAGCTCAAATTTTACTTCCACTGATACATTCTGACAGTTTTTAGAGTTGACATCTTACAAAATTTCTCCTGCCAGTAGTCTTCCCTGTCCCTACCAGGTCTGACTTTTGCTTAGGGTTAGCAAGAGATGACACCCCGTATTAGAGCCACTTCTTCCCCTCCCTGGTAAACCTGGAACCCCATTTAGGCACAGGAAGGATAAAGAATAGCTACAACACTTCCTCAGGACCCGCCTCAGGGCTCTCCTTTATTTTTAAATTTTATTTATCTATTTTTATTTATTCATTATTTATTTGTTTACTTGTTTTTTTCTTTCAAGATTTTATTTAAATTCAAGTTAGTTTCGGGGGTAGAATTTAGTGATTCATCACTTACATATAACATCCAGTGCTCACCCCAACAAGTGCCCTCCTTAATGCCCATCACCCACTTACCCCCTCCTGCCACCCCCACTCCTCCAGCCACCCTCAGTTCCCTATTGCCTCCCTCTCTGGTTTTATCTTATTTTATTTTTCCTTCCCTTCCCCTCCATTCATCTGTTTTGTTTCTTAAGTTCCACATATGAGTGAAATCATATGGTATTTGTCTTTCTTTGACTGACTTATTTCCCTCCGCATAATACCCTCTAGTTCCATCCACATCATTGCAAATGGCAAGATTTCATTCTTCTTAATGGCTGAGTAATAATCCTTTGTATATATATACACATTTTCTTTATCCATTCCTCATTTGATAGACATTTGGGGTCTTTCCATATTTTGACTATTGTGGATAGTGATGCTATAAACATTGGGATGCATGTGCCTCAGGGATCTCCTTTAAAAGCCAATAGCAATTCCTTCAAGGGATTGACAAGGCATCTGACCCACTCCCACATCGTATACCCATCTGTTTAGTCCAGTCCTGTTTATTTTCCTGAGTGCAGGAAAAGGATACTTCACTGCTCCAGACCCCAAAGGGTCACTCATTTCAGTGAATCTTTTTTTTTAAGATTTATTTTATTTATTTATTTTAGAGAGAAAGAGAGAGAGAGAGAGAGCACATGCATGCTCAAGCAGGGGGAGGGGCATTGGGAGATGGAGAGAATCTCAAGCAGACTCCTCCCTGAGTACAGAGCCTGAATATGCCAGGCTCAATCCCACGACCCCAAGATCATGACCTGAGCCAAAATCAAGAGTCGGACGCTTAACTGACTGAGCTGCCCAGGTACCCCTTTCAGTGAATCTTAATAGCAGTTTTGGTCTGAACAACACAGGGTTAGGATTTCATTAAGTAACCTCTTTGATCAATCTCTAATTGTTGTGTGTATACTGGTATTGTTTCCCCACCCTAGATCATAAGCTTCTGGAGTGCAAGAGGCACACCTCTCTCTAGTGGTAGCATAGCCTTTTACCTGAAACATCAAGGTGTAAGCTGCTGGAAGGTAGCCAGTCTCACTCATCTTCCTAGGCCACTTCCCCATGGTGTCTAGCTGAACAATTTATACACTATAAGGACTAATGAATATTTATGGATGAAGGAAAAGCAGGAATCTAATGATTTTCTATGATAACCTAGAAGTATGTGACATCCTTAATATCCAGACAATATTCCAGTGCTATGAATAGCCATGGAAAGAGATGGAGGATACTTTAAAATTTGTGGTACTATTCTTCACATCCGTTGAACACTAAGCCAAGTCTGGACTATCTTTCACATCCATTGAACATTAAACCAAGCAGATGTGGTTTAGTAAGTTTTGAACAGATTCATGGGGATTAGAGAGAAAGATAGTCAGGAGTCTAATGGGAGCAAATCCAATACTGACTTTGGGTGATTTGCCAAGAAAGAGCAGGGATGGGATAGAAAGGAAGAGGACTTGGCAGAAGTGGTTACTCTTAAGACTTGGAGTCTCCAAGGCCCTCCTTCCATTTTGCTAGTAAAATGATTAGACAGCCTTTCCTCAACCCCAAACTCTCATACCACAAACTAGGAATCTGCCTGGAATGAGTTTCTTGGATTAGGATTTTTTAAAAAGTGGTGTAAAATAGAAAGCAAGGGGGCAGAGACAGAAATATAGGGAGTTGTTGATTTATGCGATTGTTGGTTATATCTCCATGCCCTTACTTCTTACAAGTTAGGTTCAGCTGCTCAGTAAAACTCAATACAATGGAGCTTTGAGAAAACCGACGTTAAGCTTTGCTTTTTAAACTACAATGAAATACCACTTCATACCCATTAGGTTGCTGGTTTAAAAAAAACAAATCCCAAAACAACAAACCCCCAGAAAATAAGATGTATTAATGAAGATGTGAAGAAATAAGTCAGGACTCAAGCAGAAGCCTGTCTGAGTGGGAATCCCAAGGGCACAGGGCTGCGCTGACCCTTCCGCGGCTGGGGGCAGGAGCACTGCTCTGCAATGGGCAGACTAATTGGCACGGGTACTTACAGTTTAGTAAGACTGTGCAGTCCTCTGAACGCATAGATGGGTATGGATCTAATCCTATTGTTTTGCAGGCACCTGTGAAGAGAATTATAAAAACAAATAATGAAACCAGAGTTTCAGTTTTGCAAGATGTAAAGAGCTCTTTGGATGGGTGGTGGTGCTTGTAGCACAGTAGGAATTTAATGGTTCTGAAGGTAGCCTTGTAATTGGTTAAGATGGTACATTTTACATTCTTCGTATTTTATCACAATAAACATTTTTTTAAATTAAAAAAAGGTAAACATAACACAATAATTTAGTAAAATTAGGTATCAAGTCATTTAGTTTTGCTATTAAGTTCATGTATGATTAGGCAAGTTTTATGTGGAAATTCTAGTTATAAAGATGAACATGTAATAGTTAAAATTTAATATTCGAATTTTCTATAAGTAAACCTTTAATGCACAGTAAGGCACTCAGTAATCAAACAGGCCCAGAAGTCAGACTTTTTAACATTTCCTGCTATAATAGAAAGATTGGCGTTTAGCACAGAGCTGGCAAAAGTTCAAGTATGTGATATCTTTAAGGCCCTGGATCATATTCCATGTTAATCACAAATTTGCCCAACAAGTCAGCTTTAATTATATTAATTTGACACCCCAAGCCTTGCTCCAAAAAGTGTTTGAGGAAGCTTATAAGGAGTATATATGGCAAAGGAAAGTATAGAAGTAAAAGGACTCAGGATTAGAAGAATATAAATTAGACTGGCAGGTCGAGACAAGAAGGCATCTCAAATAGTTAACTAAGTCATCCAGGATGACTGGCTTTGGGTTACCCAGAGGTCAAAGGAAATAGGTACCAGAGCACAAGCCATTGCATCAAATGCGCCCTTGCAAAGCTTTGTACCTCTGTGTGTGCTGGCCCCAGGCTGGAGGATATGACAAAGAAAGGGCTTCGAGCCTCACTTCTTGTTCTGAATACAGGTCATCATTGTCCCTTAGGGTGTTCTGAAGTTTACATACATACTTTTATAAACACTGGGAGCAATAAGGAAGAAACCAATATGAACACATCTTTTTAAAAAGATTTCTTTATTTATTTTAGAGAGAAAGAGAGCGAGAGAAAGAGAGAAAGAGCAGGATGGCGAGGGGTGCAGAGGGAGAGGGAGAGAGAATCTCCAGCAGACTCCTTGCTGAGCGCAGAGCACAACTCGGGCTCAAGGTCACAACCCTGAGATCAAGACTTGAGCCAAAATCAAGAGTCAGACATGGGGCAACTGAGTGGCTCAGTAGGTTAAGGGTCTGCCTTCAGCTCAGGTCAGGATCCTGGAGTCCCAGAATCGAGTCCCAGAATCAAGCCCCGCATCAGACTCCCTGCTCAGCGGGGAACCCGCTTCTCCCCTGACTCCCCTGACTCTCAAATAAATAAATAAAATCTTAAAAAAAAAAAAAGAGTTGGACATGTAACCAACTGAGCCACCCAGGCACCCTCAGTATGAACAGATTTTTAGTTAATTAGAAATTTTGACTCAAAGGGATTCCTTATTTCTCCAACATGCAAGAAAACCTAACTTTGATTGTAAAAATGTTATTATTAAATTTATTATGCATTTAACAATTTCACGGAACACGCTGTGGGAATGCGTCTTTCTCATTAATACACAGAGAAGCTTTAGTATGTGTTTATTTGTTTCTAAGTATTTTAATGATTAAAGATTAATAGGCTGTACTGCATGGAGGTTGAACAAAGCTCTATCTCTAATAATCAGGCAGAATTTTTTTGTAATTAGGCTATTTTGATCTATGAGTTAAAACAAATTGGCTGTTCAAGAAGTAATTTGGGGCGCCTGGCTGGCTCAGTCAGGAGAGCACATGACTCTTGATCTCAGGGTTGTGGGTGTGAGCTCCACGTTGGGTGTAGAGACGACTTAAAAATAAAATCTTAAAAAAAATTAGTTCGATGTTTGTTATGCAAAAATGCCAAACTACTGTGTTACATAAACCTTAATTTTGAGATTTAAATTTGGAGTCCTAACTCCTTTTAAACATGTGGACATAAGGTGGTGCTACAGATCAGAAAAAGTCTTCAGCTTCTAAAAATCAGAAAATAGAAGGCGGGAGCATCCTCTTGAAGTTTTTACATAAGGCCTGATTTTGAAAAGTTCTTCTCTGCTGATTGGTAAACATCCAGAATAAAGTTTTGAAAGTCATTTTTATTGACACTTTTATTTTTAAATATGAAACATACTTTTTTGCAGATTATCTGGGTTTTGAGGGCATTTCATTGAAGGAAGTAGATTAATTTTTCTTCCAATTTTGCTCTATTTCTATTTGTTATCTTAAAGAAGAATGTACAGATAGATATACATCTATGAGCGAGGTTTCTTCAGTGTAAAACCAGAACTAAAACCGACATAGGTATGCAAATGAAACTAGGAATTCTGGGATGTTGTCTAGATAACATGATTCAGGCACAGGATATTTAAACCCAACAGTTTAAGTATGATATGACTTAGTCACAGAGCTGGACTGAATCGCAGGTAAACATATGGATTTTTGGAGTATACACGAAAATGCTGAACTAATGGGAATCTAGCATGTCAGATACTACTTGAGGCGAAAATAAAACTCGACCTGCATGGCAGATATGAAAATGGAATTAAGTCCCCCACCATGACTTGCTCTCTTAGGTGGAGATTGAATTTGCAAACATATGGAAGAGAATTCTTCACAAGCTAGTGTATGGCAGGAGAACTCATAGCTCACGTGCTCCAGTTTCTTTGGGAATAAGTATCTGTGATTTTTCTAGAATGGCTTCTAGAACTGCTCAAAAAAAAAAAAAAAAGTTACCTGGTAGTCTCTAGCTAACAGGTAAAGAATTTGCCAAGGAGGGATTCGACTTAAGCAGTGGTATAGTATTGGTCTGTGCAGAAGTGGGAAGAGCCAGGCCAAAACAATGTGAGTTAATTTTCCCACTGGGAATTAAATTTTTTCTTACAGCTTTTGAAGATTATGGTACTTCTTGAAGCCATCAGGAGGAAGCTTTCTTATTAAGTTCCACTGAAGTGACCTGAAATAAATATAAGTTGTGGTTCTTAAAGTGTTTCTTTCTTTACTTTTAAACTATATAAATAATTATAAGCTTTATATGGTTTAGCACCAACTTTCAGGAAATGTTTTATTTTATGATGTTAACTCTCATTTCCATAGTACCATTTGAACTAGGTCTAACTGTTAGTTTTGTATTATAAAAGATATTTATCTTTTCTTAAATTTAGGTTACAACATTGTAATTCTAACAAAATACAAAAATAAGGAAACTGGGAAAATAGCTGTCAGTTATATTTTCCTTTTCTCTTTTTACTTAAAAGACACTAGAAAGCATCTCAGTTTTGAAGTGACAATAAAAATAGTGTTTTCTGTTTAAAGCGCATTCCAGAACTTAGGTAATTGTATATTCTTCAATATTTCATTGTTCACATCCCACTACCTTTACTTCCTTTTAAAATTAGTTATGAAGGCAACTGTCAATTGGTAAGTACAATTGAACCATTTTTATTCCATAAGCGATTTCATTTCAGTTTCTAGTTAATTGTATAGAAAAGATTTTCCCTTGAATCACAATTTGGTATGCAGCTTGACACAAACCAGGTCCACATAATTGTGGTTGTACTGGAAAGGACCTAAACCTTTAATGTTTTAAAGAAAAGCAATGTAAGGTAGTAGGAATAAAGTTAAAGAAGCAAAAAACCAAACCAAACAGAACACCCAAGCCATTGCAGGGGGAGTCCCTTGCATGAACCATATATAATCTTTCCTTTGTCTCTTTAACCGGGAAAGCATCAATTTGTACTAGATGACCTGTACTAATATGGTGCAATTGTTACTGTCTTCATATAATTCGATAGAGCGGATGCTCCTTGTTAAGTGAGCAATAGACTGCATTGTGTGGAGGTTGTCCTCTGTAGGATAAACGCTTGGAGATGCTTGATGGGCAAAAAGGACTCGGGTTACGGTAGCGTAATAGCATCATGCAGCAGGCACTACCAATGTTAGTTGTTAAGATGGTTTGGACCAGGGTTGCCTAAACTTGATAATGAAGACTTCTTAAAAGCAAAATAGTTTCTCAGACTCCCCAGGACACATTTTTGGAATCTAATTTGAGAAATGCTATTCTAGAGTCTGGGAGACCATGTATTCTCTACGGGGATGTTATTGCTTCAAGGTATGAAAACCGGGTCTTAAGGAAGGAAAAAATATTATCTTACCTTTTTAAATGGATGAAGAACAAGTATACATAAACAGATATACACTGTATGTGTAATATTAACATTTCACAGGAGGGGACAAATAGAAAAAAAATCTCTAAAAGGGTTTGGGGGGCAGAAATGAAAAGAAAAAAAATTAAACACTGTTCTGGACTATACGTACCAGTGACTTCGTGGTTTTTTAATGAGTGAATGCCAAAGGCTGATTAACTGCAAACTCTCTCTTGAAATCCTGCTTAGCTGCTGGGCTATCACTAAACGTTCTTTCATTCCTTATGTCAGCTAATTAATTCCTGTTCTACTATCATTCTCACTTCGTTTGGATCTTCAGATCTGCTTTACAACCTGTTCTACATGTTTGTGCTGCATAAAAATAAACAGCTGAGTAGTTGATTAAAAATACTGATGAAAAGCTTAATGTGTTTTAAAAAATATGTTCATTCATTTATGCATTCATTCATTTTCTCAACATATGTTGAATGTCTTCCATTTGCACTTTGGAAAAAAAGGATAACGTCACTGCTTCTAAGAAGCTTATACTCTACTTGGGTGACAAAGAACATATTTTGTCTATAAATAGAGAGTTTTCTTTGAACGATAACTTCAGTTTTATAGCCCAGGGCTAAAAAGGCCATCATCTTGTTTAATTTTTATTGTATTTATTTTCTTGTGACTTCAATTAAAAAACAAACAAACAGTGTTTAGAGCTTATTATACTCTGTTAGGAACTTTGGAGGATATAGAAAAGCCAAGCTGTAGGTCCCCACTGAGCTTATGGCACTTCCCTTTTTCTGGTAGAGAAGATTAGAACCCCAGTCTAGCTCTATTAGAACCCCAACCCGCAAGGGAGAATGTTTGATGTATTTCAAAGAAACACAAGTGAGGTTCTCTGAGAGAACCCAAGAGGAAGAGGCTAATTGCACCTGAGTGGGAAGGTTACTCTGGAGGGAAGGAAAGCTCGTTTAAGGGTTCCTAAATAATGTTTCTTAGAAAGTTGATTTTATTAATAGTGCCTGGGATTTATAGGCTACTTCTTTCTAAATGATGTCAAATATTTCAACAAATAGCATTCTCCATACTTTCATAATACCCTGTTGAAATGGAAAAAGGTAGGTGGTGTTATTCTTACTGAATAGGACAAGCCAAAAAACTTTTAATATGATAAATTCTTGTGTTTTAAAATATAATATTCCAAGTCTGACTCTTTACAAAGTGGTGTGTGTGTGCGAGAGTGAGAAACTACCTAGTTTAATTATTATGTCAAAGCTAGCTGTAGTTTTGATAAAGAAAGTTCTTACAGTTAGATTATATAGTTTAGTGATTAAATTCTAGGATCTTATAGTCAGCCCTCACACAGTCAAAACTAATGTTTAGGAAGCCAGAACAATGCGTATAATCACATTTATCTGTCTGTCTCTTTTGTTCAATTGCATTTATGTGAAATGTCTTAAAAATCCCAACTTCAATAAATATTACTTGGATTATTGGTTTCTTTGATACTTATATATGATTTAGTCCATTTCTGACATTTCCCTATGAGAGTTCCAATTCAAAATATGGAATGAGCTCAGTAATAAAATGTGATATTTACTCTTTTAATGTATTTGCTGTAAAGCCTACAGTTCCTTTTCTTTATGGAATTTAATGAAGACTGGGGCGAGGTGTGATGTGGAGCTGGAGTTCTGCAGAGCAAAGTGGAAATGGACAGCCTGAATCAAGCTGCTCAACCCAAAGGACAAGAAATCGCTATTTTTTAACAAAAAATAAAGTATTACAGACTCAAACTCCTGAGCTTTATTTCTACATCTCCAAATGCCTGTTGAGAATTTCTACTGACTGACCTGGTAACCTCAAGTTGAAAAAGGCATCTAAAATTGGAGTCCTAATCTTTCCCACTTACTGTCACCAAGCCTCCCCATTCTCCCACCACTCCATTACTCAGGATGGAAACCCTGAAGTCATCTTGGATCTTTCCTTCTTCCTCGCTTTCCTGTAGCCCGTCTTCATGAGGAGCTGTCCCATCCCAGTTTTTCCTCTCTACCAAGGATTGAAACCTGGTGGCCCACAGGACTGCACACACCTCTTTATGAATGTATATACGAACAGTTGTACAAATGGCTGTAAGAACGTATGTATGAATGTACTGAGCCAGAACGTTTTTTTATTTTTATTTGAATCCGAATGCCTTTGGGTATTCTTTAGGGGCAAATGACTGGTTAGTCATTTCCTATCTTCTTCCTTTCCTCCAGTTCCCTCCCTCTCTTCCTTTCTTATGCAAAGGTTAGTTAATTTGTAGAAGAATGGATTCAATTCTTACTTGTAAGAAAGTGAAAAATGAGACTGGCAGCCTCAGGCTATTCTTTGACTGATTTTTCTGGTAATTTGATACAAGCAGTGGGAGTGATAAATGTTTCTCTTTGAAAATAGAATGAAATCATCTCAATTTTTATACTGAGCAGGTCCAGTCATGATTTAAATTATGGAGACTCCACAGAACCTCAGATTATTATTTTATTCTAGTAAAATATTATTATTGTTTTCTAGTAAGACTAATTACTATAAAAAAGAGCTGTGGTGACTTGAGGATAGGATAGAATGCTAGCCTTAGTTCGGGTGGGATTGTCGCCTCCTTTGGAAAACAAGTCTTTGTGGTTTAACCTGCATGATGTAAGATTCCTAGCTCGTTACCAATTTGGATAAATTCTTCAGGTCACCATCAATTGAGTAAACCCTCCCAGGCTTTGTTAATTTAATGGCACCACTGTCTACAGGAACTCTGAGCTCTAGCTCTCTGCGCCTCTTACATTTCAAGCCTATGAGTTGCTGTGTTATGTGGTTTGGGCTGGCAAAGGCAGGACTTGCCCATATTTGTAAACTTAAGAATTACTCCTATTTTGTCTTCATATACTCAAAAGTCAGAGCCATACGGCACGAAACCATCTGGCTGAAACAAAAAACTCAGCAAAAACATTGGATTAAAATATCTACCCTCCACTGATTTCTTTTGAAAAGTTTCAGCCAAATGTGTGTGACTGTGTAGATAAAGTTTGCTGAATTCAAATTAGTACTGGATCAACAAGCCACTTATTATGAGGATGATTTTCTTTTACATACATAAGTTTGAGTTACTTAGGAAAAAAACAACATCAACATCTCTGAGTCAAATGTGATTCAGAAGAGTTAGATTTTAAATGTGAAGTTCTGGGAATATTTTATCCAACTTATTTCACTTGTATTCTTTTTTTTAATTTATAGATAAGAGTGTTTCCAACAAAGTCTAAAAGAGCTTTTTCAATAAATGCCAATTCTTGGAATAAGAAAACTCTATATAATAGTTTAACTGGCAGCCTTTTTTCTTTAGTAGCCCATAAATGATGACATCTTTTGTTTAGATAAAATTTGATGATATTAAGTACCAAATAGGACTATTATGAGGGTCTAAATAAGTTAATACAACTAAATACTCCATGGGATTATTATGAGAGACTAAATAAATGAATATATAGAATAATTTAGAGTGGGGCCTAGCATTTAATAAATGTAAGATAAATAGCAGCAATCATTATAATTGACCGAAAACAATGACATCATCTTTGAATAAAAATGCATTAATAATGACAAGGCCTTAATTATGATACAATTTTACAGGTACTATTCTGGCTGTCAGGATGAAGCCATTCTTTTCTACTTACATTATAGTCACATTTGAAGAAACTGATGGAACAGCTCGTAAATTGGTCTCATCACAGTCAACCTCTAAACCTCGGCAAAGACATTGCATGGGCACAGAACCGACCACTGAATAAGGAGGAAGTTGTAAGGAATGGGGATAGTGAGGGATCGGGAGGAGGAGGGTAATGAAAAGAAAGAAATGAGAAGCTATGAGAAAATTATTTAGTACAAAAGTATGTTTCACCTAAGCAATATGGGCAATGCTTTAAATTAAGGTTACAAAGTTTGCTTTTAATTTAATGTTAAAATGATGCTACCACATTAAGATAAGAAAACAGACATATTGACCAGCCCATGCATTTCTGTAAATTGCAGACTGCTCTTCTCCATTTGTTGCAAATTGAATGAAGTCGTCTGCTTTCAGTCACCCAAGGAGAGTGGTTATGTCCAGGGGTGACATGATAGTATGTGATGGGCTTTAATGTCCATATTAAAGCTGCTATTTAAGAATCAAGTATTTATTAATAGCATAATCAAACCCTTAATGGAAGACTAAGTCATTTTTAATTAGCGAGAAAGAGAACTAAACACTAACTATAGTGTTGGTGGAATTCTTTTTTTTTTTTCCGGAAAATTCAGGAGTTCTTTAAAGGATTTTTTAAAAATGATTTTCTTTGGCTTATGTAGGGATGTAAGGATGTCTAAAACATCATTTATGGGAGTGAACTTTTTAATGCATAGCCAGGCATTCTATTCTCACTGCTAGTGTCGGAAGGAGGGAGAATTGGATATAGGCCTTTGGCCGTCTTGCAGGGTTGTAGTCATAGTTTTAAAGATGTGACCCTATAGTTCTAAAGTCTACTAGAGACTTGTCGTGATGTGTTCATGTAGCTCAATAGTAGAATAGGATTGTTATTCATATAATAGAGTCTGATTCCTGCCTTCGTGGGGAATGGTTGATTAACGAGAGCCACCAAGAGTGCTTCCCCTGTACCTTTACTTTGAAACCCTAACCAGTATAGCAGCGGTCACAGACTCATGTCCACGGGGGACTGGCAAAATAGGTGTAGGCCTTGTCCAGATGTCCCAGGGGAACAGCTTCTCCTGTTGCCGTATTAGGATAGGAGCATGTGGAGCCAGGTCAACCAACTTCCGCAAAGAAGCCAGAAATACAATGTTGTATCTATAATTACCTGTTTAAAAAATGATAGTAGCCAACTCAAAACATTTTACAAACATCACAGAACAAACAAAACTTTCTGTGAGAATTTTTTGTTTGCAGGCTTCCGGTTTTTGATCTTTACAGTAAAGCTTCCTGAAAGCCCAGAAGTATCTTAATGGCAAAGCAGAGCTTTCCAAGACAAAGCTGGTGGATGACTGTTAACGAGCACAGTTGGCTAGTAAATAGGAGACTTTGACCTAGTAAATATCCCTTTGCTCAACTATGGGGTGACAGGTGTTCTTCCTCTCCTCCCAAATAACTCTACCAACTATTTTTCAGGGTTACAAGGGATCAAAATCATAACTTAGGTTTTGTGTTTTTTGTAAACAGAGTCTCTGCCAAGAACTTTTAAACAGTTTTATGGTTGTAAGTAACCATTTTGGCTATGGATCTCTGCTGAAAACTGATTCTGTCTCCACGTTATAAGCCACGTCTAACATGAGTGTTGTAGGAAAGGAAGGGTATGGGTTGGGAAAGAGGATGAAGGTTTTGAGAGTGAGACTAGGAAGGGTAAAAATGGAGGGAGTGAAATTAGCATTATTTCCAGCATGTTTTTTCTGTTTATATTGACGGAGTTAAGATAATTCATATATGTTGATTACAGAGTTACCTGTAATAGGGAAAAATGAAAAAATAACACCTAAATATCCAACATCAAAAGAATGATTAAGCACATTATGACACTTAAAAATATATTATATAGTATATTCAAAAAGAGCTTATGAAAGCGGATACCTGATTATGCTAAAATGCTAAGTGAAAATATAAAATATAAATATACAAAATATAAAATAAAAATATATTATATAGTATATTCAAAAAGAGCTTATGAAAGCGGATACCTGATTATGCTAAAATGCTAAGTGAAAATATGATAAAAATGGTTTGTACAAGAAATTTCAACAATGTTAAAATAAAAAAGATGAATAATGTGCCAGCAAGTTAATGCTGGTGGCCTCTGAGAGGTGAAACTATGGTTGAGTAAACAGACAATTCTTTCTAAGTCTTTGTACTTTCCATATTCCTCAAATTTAAACTTTAATAATACATTGGTTGAGGATAGATATATTTTCCATGATATTGTTCTTAAGAGATGACTTTATAAATGTGAATTCTTCACATTCTTTCACCCAGCCAAAAATTATTATAAGCCATTCTCAGTTTAATTTCCAACAAATCCTTATAATAATCTGATTTAAATAAAGTGGTACAATAGGAACTTTTTCACCCCCAAAGTTTACACTACACTTTCCATTCTGTTTTATACTGCTTTCATGCTTGAAAAAGACATTTAATTATTTACTACAACCCCTTCCTGAACTGTCTTTAAAGAACTCCAATTGAAAATTATATATTTGTTTTTTACTAAAAACTGATTAAATTTTATTTATTTTTTTGATATATCATTTACTGTGTAGCTCCATTCTTCCCATGTAGTTATACTTAGGACACATTTCTCCCAGAGTTCAGGAGTAGGCAAAAAGTTATCTCTCTTGCTGATTGATCTGTTTTTTTTCCCCATTTGTTCGTTTTTGCTTTACAAGCTAGGCTATAAAAGTTATATAACCCATTATCTTCCTTCTTTAGCCCAATGACTACAAAATTCAGAACTAAGCTTTAGACACAGTTATTGAACTTTTCTCAGTGAGGATTTCCTTATATAATTTTTCTTCCCATTCCCTTTCCCATTCACTGTTGAATTTTTGTCTTATATGTTATATTAATGGCTTGACTGTTAGTAGCCAGATTTTTATTGTAAACTGCCTAAAATCCATTTGGGAATAAGGGATATAAAAAGTTTCAATTAAAATTTAAGAAATGAAAAGGCTAGGCAATAAAACAAAAAAATAAAATAAAAACTATGTTTTGAGATAACATGGCATAATCCATTAATATTTTTGCATTATATTAGCAGGTAAATTATACCTGTTACCTTCTTTCTTTCGCAAAAGGTTTTAGCCTTTCAATGATCAAGTAATTTGGTCTCTGTGAGAAAATGTGAGGCTGAGACAGATTGCTGAGTAGCCGGTAGGTTTACAGGATGGATATATGCTCCCTTAAATTGGGGACTGTTAGTAGTTTTTTTAATTAATCTTATTTGAATACTGAAGACAAAAAAATATTAAGCCTTTTTAAAAAAGCTGGACTTTACAATTTGTGATAGAACATAAAGGAAAAATTATAATAAAGGATCCACCTCCCCCCACTATTTAACCAAGGTTTTGTAAAGTTAGGACCAAAATTATAACTCCAAGGCACAAATTTACATTTGCATAATTTATTAGAATAAACAAAATTTATTTAAAAGGAGTTACTTACAAGATCTTCCTGTTCTAAAATATCACAGTCAGTCCTGAGGTTGTACCCTCCCACAGACCCTCCAGTGTTTTTGGAAGTTTTCAGTATGTGACTAAGCATAGCAGGTTATAATTAATGAGGCTTTTTTGTAGTTCTAAAGTAGTTTAGACCCCAGAAGCTTTTTCACTTGCAAACATTAAAATGTAAACAGCTTCTCTGCTCTACTGTTTCTACAGTTTCCTTTGTAGCAGAGTCTATAATGATTGTGAAAAAGGGACATACAATAGCAACCCTGACTGAGGGACATTAATTTTGTTCACAACAATATCTGGCATAATATATTGCTTTTATACTTAGGATCCCTGACTCACTTTTAAATGAAACCCCAAATTAAGGCTGCATGTCTAATAGAGTTTGCTGTTAGAAAACTATAGTTTACCTTTTTAAAAAAATATGATGGATCCAACCTTTAAAAACATGGTATCTTTTTACGAACTCCAGGAAAAGGAGACTCAATCCTTCTGATTACTTACAGCATTCAGACGTTTGTGTCTCAAAGGGATATGGGGAAGTCATTCTGTGGTAACCGACGATATACTTGTCAAATTGCAAAGGCCACCCATTGTTGTCTCCTAAAATAAAAATCAGAGAGCAGAAAAGTTCAAGAAAACAGAAATATTCTGGTGTGTTGGGAAAAATAGTTCTTTTCTTTAAAAGAAACAAGAGAGTCCCAGACTTAGTGAGATAAACACCATCTGGGAGCTTGCTGACAAATGTAAATTTCTGGGCCTCCCCCCACCTGGAGGTCCTGATTTTATAGGTCTGAGAGGAGTCCCCAAGTCTCCACTCTGGGCACTGCAGATGATTTTTCAGCAAGCAGTGTTTGAACCATATTTTAGGAAACAGTACTTACTTAAGTATTGAAATACAGCACATTGTTCCTAGCATATTAATTATGATTCCCTCAGTCTGCTTCTATCATTTAAACTGACGTGGGAGGTATGTTGAGATGGATAGACAGCCATGATTGTTAGAGAAGAGAAGAAAAAATAACATGCCCAGCATGATTGCATTCCATTTTTTAAAAAAAGGGTACTATGTTGTCACGGATGGTTTTAAGAGGAATTCTCTTCTGAATGCTTACATATTTTCTCATCTATATTTTCTGATTTTCTTTTTTTTAAAGATTTTATTTGTTATGTGACAGAGCGACAGCCAGCGAGAGAGGGAACAGAAGCAGGGGAGTGGGAGAGGAAGAAGCAGGCTCCCAGCGGAGGAGCCCGATGTGGGACTCTATCCTGGAACTCCAGGATCACGACAGCGCTACCCAGGCGCCCTATTTTCTGATTTTCATAGTAAACTCCTGTATTATTTTAAAAAACACAAAAAAGTAAAAGTCTTTCTTTGGGGAGAAAAAAAGAAAACAATTTTCCTTCACAAAGTTCCTTATGACCTTTTAGTTATCTTTAACCGTAAGAGACAATGAAGCCAATCATGTGATAAAATGGACTATGAATGGGGACATAGGCACAACTTCTCTGGAGATCTTTGCAGGTGGTACAAGTCTTCACTCTACTGGGAGAGTTCAAACGTAATCCTTTCCAGAGGTTCTAAAATTTTTTCAGAATGTTGCCAGGACTCTTTAAGGATGCATAAACATGTGAGCAGATGATAAAAACTATAAAGTTTATTCTGTTTTTATAAACTAGTATTAAATCTAACATTGATTTTTTTTTTAAAGATTTCACTTATTTATTTGAGAGAGAGAGACAGAGATAGTGACAGAGATAGAGAGAGCAGGAGTAGGGAGGAGAGGGAGAAGCAGCCTCCCCGATGAGCAGAGAGCCCAACTCGGGGCTTGATCGCAGGACCCTGGAATCATGTCCTGAGCCGAAGGCAGACACTTAAGTGACTGAGCCACCAGGTGCCCCAAATCTAGCATTGATTTTATAAATTATTTCTTCCTTGGATGTGTAATTCAAATCTGAGACTTGAATCCAGATATTACAACTTTGTACAGTTGCATGGATTTGGTGACATGGTCTTGATCATTTCCATGTTTCCAGCTCTTATCAGAGGACTTCCAAATTATATCTCCAGCCTGCACTTTTCCTACTGTGATAATATGCACTCAGTTTACTACAGGCATCTCAAATTCAACATTTCTAAAATGCAACTCATTATATTTTTCCATATAATCTTGTTACTTCTCCTAAATTCTCTGGATTGGTGAATGGTCCCCACAATCTATCAAACTGCCTGAAACTGAAAGGTTACATTTCTGGGAATATGCTCATATCTGATGAAATATAATTTGTACGATTTCCCCCCTTCTCCAGGTTG
This sequence comes from Ursus maritimus, assembly GCF_017311325.1. NCBI lineage: Eukaryota > Metazoa > Chordata > Mammalia > Carnivora > Ursidae > Ursus > Ursus maritimus. Next base: position 46,377,148 of record NW_024423453.1, on the reverse strand, counting down.
TTTTCTCATTTTTCCACACTCATTAACTCCTCCATGAAGATCATCTTTGGAAAAGGAAAGATATCATAACATTAATGCTATTTATACTTGTAAAACTAGACTTCCTTTTATAAAGAAATCCCGTGAAAAGTGAAAAATTGGAGAGATTATTTAAACATTGTATTTAAAATAGTCTCCTTCCTTTAGCATGCTTCATTAGTTTTAAAACTCTTTTGTCTATTACAGAAGACTTCAAGATAAATGTAGTGAAGTAATAGACTGAGATCTCAATTCAGAGGGAGATAAGTGATGGCCCTTAAGTTTACCATCTGCGGATTTCAGCACGAGACCCCAGCTGGGCACTAGTAACTAGGGGGCCAGAAACGACATCCCTAGAAACAGCAAATACCAGATATTGAATACCCAGGAACCAGTTCAGGGTGCCTCCCCAGCCTCTGACATCATGAGGATGACATCTCAGGCAGAGAAACAAGAGGAAGGGGAGGAAATTGGGAAGACTGAACTTATACAGCCAAATAGAGACTACAAGTTATTGAGACCATGGTGGATTTTGTGCAGTTTGCTCCTCCTCTTTCTATACTGGGTTTAGAATGCTTTCTCGTTCTTTAGAAGTTGGTAACTCAAATCTATGCTTTCCAGACCTCGAGCCACTAAGGTTCTTGTTATAGATAAGTTTCTGCCATTTGGATGCACACAAGTGAGACTGGACATTTGTAGATATCAGTATTGTGGGTATCTAGCTCGAGTGGGGGCAGTTACTGCAGCCAGCCTCAGAGTTCAGTTTCACAGGTAAAGAGATGATTAGCAGTACTAGTGACACACTAGTGACTAGTGGCAACAGCAGTAGATACTTCTTGATCATGAGCTTGCAATGATGGTGGTTTGTTCCCCACTCCTGACTACTGCTTCTATAGCCTATACAATGATTCTATAAACACCTTCTTCCTTGTAGGAAATATCTTTTTTCTTAAGGGTTCCCTCCACCAAAACCCAATCTAGAGTGATTTCTGTTTCCTCCTCTCAGAGGGGATTGTGGATAACAGACTCTCAAGGATGGAAACATTGGATTGATGAGCTGACCTGGTTGGTTTTGAGGATAATGGCAATACTCTTACTATCAGAAAATAGGACTCTCAAAGGTTATGGCACAGTGCGACAAAGAAGTTACTTAAATGATCACTTATGGCTTCCTTATGACATGCTCCTTTGAAAGCTACACTCTGGCAAAGTGGTTGTTATGATAAATCATTAGAATGAAAATGAGGAATTTCAAGGGTTGTGGAATAAGAGAGCTATGGAGATGTCCTGGAGAGATTAAAGCAAGGAAATGATAAGCCCAGTGTTTAACATCATCAGTTTGAAAAAGTTCAGAGAACCAGGGAGCTTCCATGACCACTCTAAGATAATCTTTTATCTCTTGTGATCTCAAGGTTGATGTAAACTCAAATCAGATAGAATCTGATCCAATGGGTTACCAAGGTTACAGTATAAGCCTAATTCATGTTTTGTTATCTCTTTTAAGTGAACATTAGGACACTCATTTGGAAGGCGAGAGACCCTGTGAACTGTAATGGGATATTTGAATGTGTTGAGTTGAATTTGAATACTCAAAATCCTTAGCCCAGGCAACCTCTCCTGTCAGCATAACAGCTCTCTTCCCCTGTCCCATGAGGTTTGCTGTAGTTTGTTGGAGATCAACTATTACTTTACTTGAGGTAAATAACTTGTGAAGTCTCTCCAGGCCCCACACTTTGAGCATTCTTCTTTGACTCCCAGCCTATTATAAGCACACCCCAGAAGCTAAGCATAAGTCGGACTTAGGAAGTGAAGATTGACATACCAAAAATTTTTGCTCTTTTAGATAAGCAGAAACCCAAGGAAATTTCGTGGGAACAATTTCTGAGGGTACTAGACCAGGAGGAGGGACTATAACTTTGGGCAAAGCTCATTAATACAGGTTTCTGGATTCGGTATGCTGGCTCAAGCAATAGTTTGCCAGATTGTTGACTGAATCCAGACTCAACGTTGCCTTAGGCTAAATGAAGTTAGGAGGGAAATACATATGGGTCTTGACTGAGTCACCAAAGGAGTAGATTATGAGGGACACGTCTACCATTGTATTGTAGAACTGCAATGGACCTGGAGTGGACACTGTAGATTGAATTGCTCAACCTCCATTCAATTCCCCCTTCATTGGTGTGTTCCTGGAAAGCAGAGACTGAAAAGCTTACAACATCTCACATCTCCTTCACAGCCAGGATGGGGTACACTCACACACATTTTGGTTGGTAGAAGAAAGGTACAGATCATTTTCCTGCTGGTATGTCTAAAACAGAGAAGTTGTGTTAAGAGGCAATTATAGCAACAGCAGGGCAATTTGGGTATCACTAGCTTTGTGGATGCGAAGAGACAGTTGTGTTAGTGGTAGGGGCAGCAGGATCAGCAGTGGTGGTGGTAGCCACTGTCTCAGTCTCTGGATTGCAGCCATGTTGGTGTGCTGTTGGATTCAAGAGCACCGATGGGAGCCTTGCTGATGCCCACTATCCCAGCCTTACTGGGGATTTTGTAAGTATTTCAGTTTAACATACCTGGAGTGGGTTCTGTTTTATGTATTAAACCCTGATAGATACAAAGACCATTTGAATTATTGGATTAAAATATGGTTTTAAGGGTGATTGGACATTTACAGCATTTTGGGAGCTCAAGCAGGATCTCATGAGTGAGGACAAAGCAGTGCATTTTTTCTGAAACTCTGAGCTTCAGTGTAGTTAATTTTGTGGTCTTGCTACAGAAATGATGACACTTTTCAACATTTTTCTGCATGTCCCATGTGGGTTCTGGGGACAGGGTCAGGAGCCTTACAAAACTTTCTACTCTTGGGCTCCAGAATTATCTGTATGTATTGCTTCTTGGCCTTTTGGCTAAGATCCAGTGCAGAATTTTCTATTTGTTTCCTTGGCTGTCAGGTTTTGGTTTATGGCATTGGCCTGTCCCCCTTTCCTGGTTTGTCTGTGTTTGTTGGCTTTTTAGCAAGCTTTTACTTTTAAAAACTTGGTTCATATCTTTAGATATAAGAAAGGAGACTTCTGTGAAAGATTTTGACTCCCTCATTTTATTTAAAAAAATTTTTTAAAATATTTTATTTATCTGTTTGTCAGAGAGAGAGAGTACAAGCCAGGGGAAGTGGCAGGCAGAGGGAGAAGCAGGCTCCCCGCTGAGCAAGGAGCCTGATGTTGCGCACTTGATCCCAGAATCCCAGGATCATGACCTGAGCTGAAGGCAGAAGCTTAGCTGACTGAGCCACCCAGGTGTCCCTTGATTCCCCCATTTTAACAGAGGAATTGAATATTAGCACTTAGCACTGAGAAAACTTGTACTTAGCAAATACCTCCTACACTGTAGCAGATACTTTATTTTTCCTCATAACTCTATTCGATCATTATCGTCATCTCCATTTACAGATGGAAAAACTGCCTCTAAGAAGTTTAAATGAAACAGGTTATTAAGGTTTACTGAAGAGTTAAAATAATAAAATTATTTTCATATTCTCTTTTCTAGGCCAAATACATGATTTATCAGTTGGTAGTCTACCTACAGAATTTCAACTTTGGTGTGACGTCAGCTTTAAATATCCAGCTATTGCTGTTTATTACCTATTTTTCTGTTGTCTATTTCATTTCCATTATTGAGGCTCTTACATCAGAATTGTGTAAGCTGCACAAAAATTCATTAAAACAACAACCAGAAGTAGTTATTAACTGGAATTTACGTTCATCACCATAGTTACTTATGGAATCAGTGAAAGCATTGTAAATCATTAAACTATTACTAAAAAAAGTTTTTAATTTAAAAATATATTAATTTTCATGTTTATGTTATGGTTTTTTATGCTTTTATAAATGTGATAAATAAAACAAGTAAGATAAGTCATTTGGCTCTGGGTATGTTGAGTCATTAATTATTTTTATAAGCAAGTTTGTTGTGTATCTACAGAGCAAGGGAGGAAGTAGTTTGCAAAGGTCTGAAGAATTTCTCCTTGCAGGCTGCCAGTGCCTTGTTGGCTTGTAGGAGGAGGACGTACACACCCCATGGTCATGTTCGCATCCCTGATACATCCACCCAGACCTCAGAAAACAGCAATGGAAATTAGGTGAGGTGACAGCATTCCAGAACATAGGGCTGTTTCTGTGGTTAGTGTTTCACCGCTGCTAGGAAATTTATGAGATCAGGGGGTTGGGTCAGTGCCAGTAGATGTTGATTTTCGTTCACTCTGGTTCTTAGCAGGCCCTGTCTTGAACTCAGTTTTTACAAATGAACTATTTCAATGTGCTGCGTTTTTACCATTAATTGATAGTGCAGTGCTTAAAATCATGGGCTTGGGGCCCTGTGCTAATCCTTTGTCCCTTAACATTACTCTCTATTTTAAGGGGTTCACTGTATATGGCTTTGTTTGCAATATTTTGGTTCAACAAATTCACACAATATAGTTATTTATGCTGCTTCTCTTTTGCTTTTTTTCCTTTTTAAAAAAGATTTATTTATTAGGAGTGCCTGGGTGGTTCAGTTTGTTAAGCATCTGCCTTTAGCTCAGGTTATGATCCCGGGGTTCTGGGATTGAGCCCCGCATCAGGCTCCCTGCTCAGTGGGGAGCCGGCTTCTCCCTCTGCCTCTGCTGCTCCCCTGCTTGTGTGCTCTCTCTCTCTCCTCTCTTTCAAATAAATAAATAAAATCTTGAAAAAAAAAGATTTATTTATTTTTTTAGAGAGAGAAGAAAAAGAGCACAAGTGGGATGGAGGTGGGGGTGGAGAAGGGCAGGGAGAGGGAGAGAGAAAATCTTAAGCAGACTGCCCTCTGAACACGGAACCCTGGGGGAGTTCAGTCCCATGACCCTGAGATCATAACCTGAGCCGAGACCAAGAGTTGGGCATTTAACTGACTGAGTCACCCAGGAACCCCTCTTTCTTTTTCTTAATCCTATTCCTTTTCTCTCCCTTTCTATCTTATTGCACCTCCACACAACACACACACATACACATGCACACACAGAGTGAAAAAAAAAAGAGAGAAAAGAGGAGAAGAAGAGGTGATACTAGGATAGATGTGGAGAATTTTAAAATGCAGAAAAAAACAGGACAAACCTGCTTATACTTCCCCAAGATAGAACATATCTTTTCCGGGGAGATTTCTTTTTCAACAGCAACATCTTCAAACACACAAGCTTTTTAATAATTAGCTTTACCTTCCTTTCCGCCTTCCCAAAGCATTTGCTTCTTCCCACCCATTACTTCCTCCCGCCAGAAGGCAGGAACATAGAACATGGGAATTGTAGCCAAAATTGCAAAGTTGGAAAGTTAGCATTTTTAAGAAAACAGCTTTTGGTATATGTGTTTCTATATTTTAATTCCTTCATTTTTAAGGACGTCTGGGGCAGTGAGCAGAATGGTTTTTCATACTTGAGTAATGATCCCACTGAAGTCTGATTCTCTGATTTCTCTTGAGGTATCGCAGGGTAGTAATGAGCACTGTCCTCAAAGAACACAGTGGTAGGAATTATGGGCTCCTATATGTTGGTATTCCTGCATGAACAGCATTGATGACAAATATATATGTTTACTATAAAAGCGATTTTTCTAGCTAAAAATTGATGTAATGATGCTAGTGTTAAAAAAGGAGACAGCGGGTCCCAAATGGTGTCACTGTTGCTAATCCCACATCAGCAAACCGAGATTTAACAGCGGTCTTAATGCCCCAGGAGTGTGACCTTTAACCAGCCGACCTGAAATTTCTGGGTCAGCGCTAGGAGGTAATCCGCTGATAAACCCTTTCTGTTTCTCTTGGGAGGGTAACCTTGCCTGAAACAATGCATTCTTTGTTAATGATTTCCTTTTTTTGGTTCCCTCTGGCCTTTAGAAACCTTTCCTTTCCTTTTTTTTAATTTAAGATCTTTTTTTTTTAAAGATTTTATTTATTTATTTGAGAAAGAGAGCGAGCACGAGCAGAGGAGAGGGGCAGAGGGAGAGGGAGAAGCAGACTCCCAGCTGAGCAGGGAGTCCAATGCAGGGCTCAATCCCAGGACCCTGAGATCATGACCTCAGTGAAGACAGACACTTAACCGACTAGGCCACCCAGGAGCCCCTAGAAACCCTTCCTTTTCTACAGCACAACAAAGCTTCTTTCTAGCTGCTAGCTTGGATGCTGCTCGATTCATAAATCATTAAATAAAGCCAATTTGATCAATTTAGTCAGTTGAATATTTGTTATTTAACACAGTGTGGATAAAAATTAATGACACAGGGGCGCCTGGGTGGCACAGCGGTTAAGCGTCTGCCTTCGGCTCAGGGCGTGATCCCGGAGTTCTGGGATCGAGCCCCACATCAGGCTCCTCCGCTATGAGCCTGCTTCTTCCTCTCCCACTCCCCCTGCTTGTGTTCCCTCTCTCACTGGCTGTCTCTATCTCTGTCAAATAAATAAATAAAATCTTTAAAAAAAAATTAATGACACAGACCAAGAAACATCTGCATGGGCTTAGTAGATATTCGCTGAGTGAATGAATGAATGAATGAGGCTCTATCCTCAACACACTTCAGAGAAAACGCAGTCTCTTCTTCTACAGTAAAATTTGGGAACTGGGGCATTTATTGAAAACACAGTTTTCCAGGCTCCTCTATTGGAGATTTTGATTTATGTGGTCAGTATGGGGTCTAAGGATCTATATTTTCCAAAGGTGTCCCAGGTGAGTCTTAAAACAAGTTTTGGGAGAACTGCATTATGAAATTCACCCTGGAGGACAGCTAGAGCCCTTCCCACATGCAGTGGAGCACAGCTAGATTTAGTAACAGAAAAATCCTGTCGGTCAGAAAAAGCATACTTCTTTTCTTTTAGCAAAGTTGCTGATTGTTAATAGTGAGTAGTCCAAACACTTAAGTAAGATTAATGCAAGTGGTCCTTCATTTAAGGGCACGTTGTTTATATCTTTCTTATTACACTTACTGTAATCTGCTTCATACTATGCTTATTTATATATGCATTTTATCTCCTTATGAGAGTATAGTAGGAAATAATCTTATAAACTTATGCATTTTTTATATACTTCAGTGACCACAGAGGTACTTTAAACATATTTAAAATGTGGTATAGGAAATAACTAAAACATTATTTCACTTGCACCAAGTATTTGTTATAATTTAGTTTTATGGAAAAGTCGATTACACATCAGTTAGAATTCTGGACAAGTCACCTCCCCCTTCCATGCTCTCCGATTCTCCCGGCACTGGTGTGGGGTGCGGGGCAGGGGTGGGGGTTCAAGGGATGAGGTCTGGATGCAAATTGGAAAGGTCCAAGTTTCTTTTCTTTCTTCTCTCTTTTTTTAAAAAATATGTTTTTATTTATTTTAAGTAGGCTCTGTGCCCAGAGTGGGGCTTGAACTCACGACCTTGAGATCTAGAGTCACACACCAGCTGGGCACACCCCAGGTCCAAGTTTCTTGAATGCACTAATTTGCTACGGTGCTATATTAGGCTCTCCTCAAATAGTTTCCTGGGATTCTCCATGAGAAGAGAGGTCTGTGGTGAAATATGTTTGGAAATGCTGTGTGCTATATCTCCACTTAGGATTAATAATGCATGCTGGCATGAGGAAAGGAGAAAGCAGGCATTAAAGAAATATCTTGAATTTTGTTGAATTCTTGTTATAGGGACACCATACATTTTGGAAAGTGTTTGCTTTTGCATCTGCACTAGAAGGAGTATGCCTAGGTCACTGGTTTCCAAAACGTAGATCCAGGACCAGCAGCATCAGCATTACTTGTGGACTTAGAAGAAAAGCAAATGCTTGAGCCTCACTCCAGAGGCATCGAATCAGAAACCGGAGATGGGGCTGAGCCACCTAGGTTTTAACAAGCTTGATCTGAGGCATGCTGAAGTTTGAAAACCACTCCTCTGCACTCATTAATCACTTTCTAGGTGTTCTGAATATGGCAATAAAATTGTCTGCACATCGGGAAGTGAATCATTTCAAAATGTTAAAGCGTGTGATATTCAGCTGCTGTGTTTGTTAAAAATGCAGATTTCTGGGCTTCCATACTACCTACGAGATCAGGATTTGGCGGGGTTGGGGGGGGATTCAGAACTCTAACACCTCTCGCCAGCCCCCAGGGACAGTGCTGCCTCTAGTTCTGACAGCTGGCTTCCCAAAGTTCCCACAGATTTGCAGGAGCCACTCCTGGGTATTTGATATTTAGATTTTGAATAATCAAAAGTTAAGGGACTGGAGTCCCTGAGAGGAGGTCCCAAGGATATAAGCATGCTGCATTGAACCGGTCTCCTCTTTTATTAAAATGAAGGCATAAGTCCCATGGGTTACAGCGTATACCTACTTACTGACTAATGAATGAATAATTTATATAAAGTTTGGATTTACGTAAAGTGGAGCATTTCTGATTCTTAGACATTTACTCAATTTTCAGCACCCATTCTTGGTACATAGGGAGAATCTTTTTCTCAGAAAGTAATGATCCCCAAAGTAAAGGTGCCCTGGGCCATTAGAATAAACCTTTGGATGCTGACTGGCCAGGCAGAACAATTCTGTCAACTAACTATGTGGGATCTCCTTGAATTTGAAATGACAACAGTAGTTTGCTGGGCAGACTGCATTAGCCCCTTTGTAGGCGCTTAATACCTTTGGAGGCAACTCTGAAGAAATTAGGGGTGTGACGTTATCCTGGGCCTATTTTAAAGGAAATTAAGGCCACTAAACAAACTGTTCTTTGTGGCCTATCTAGTAAGAAATGCTCTGAGATGGAAGTCTGGGTGAAGTCAACCCAAACCTTGTTAAACATTGTTGGATAACCGAACTTGAGGTTAAACTGAGGTTCGTCGAGCAAAGGGAAAAAAAAAGAGAAAGGGGCAAACCAAGAAACAGACTCTTGACTGTAGAGAACAAACTGATGGTTACCAGGGGGAGGTGGGTGGGGGGATGGGTGAATTAGGTGATGGGGATTCAGGAGTGCACTTGTGATGAGCACCCCGTGTTGTATAGAAGTGTTGAACCACAGGTGTTGTACACCTGAAACTAATATCACACTGTATGTTAACTAACTGGAATTTAAATAAAAACTTAACAAAATAAACTGAGGTTTGTGTGTATAGAAAAGTCAATGATTCAGCTACTTAGGTATTTCCAATGCTATTTTGAGAATAAGAAATAGAAAACCGGGTATTTTTGAACATACAATGCGTGGTTGTGTATTAATACATACTCATGACCCATGTCACTTTTCCTCTTGCATTTTTAACTTTAAAAGAAGCAAGCCACCAACTTTAAATGGAATATTCTAAAATGAGAAGAAGAGTTAAGTTCTACCTCAAACTGCTCGACATTACCACCATTCTGACAGCTGAATAAAAAGCTGTATTTAGGAAGGAATAAAGGAATATTTGGTGTTCCAGAATTTTCAGTTCGGGCCCAATTAAAAATTAAAGGAGTCCTTGAATACACTTCAAACATTCTTAAAATCTTTTTAAAATTTAAGAATATGTATCATCACCATCACACTCATAAATAAATACTGTGTATCTAATTCTCATAGATTAGGAAGTGCCAACCCAGTGACAGGAAAATATTTGGGGGTTTTAACAAAGTTTTTCTTCCCTTGAATTTTTTGCATTCTCTGTCCTTTTTTCCTACAGCAGGCCGCTAAATTTTTCCACTTCCATTGCGTTGGGGAAAGGACTAGCAGAAACTTGAAGATAACAAAAGGAGTGAAACTCTCAGCATTTGACTTTCAAACGCCTGTATTTGAGATTGAGATTTGGAAAAACAAAAAAGAAGGAACAGCAGGCTTTGCTGTTCCTTGTCTGCCCAAGATACCTGGACAACAGAGGGAGAGTGGAAGGGTCTTCTTGCCCTCTGTTTTCCCTAGGCAGAATCTAGGGGAAACCAGGAACTCTTTGCCTTCGTTACCTCTGCAAAGGCCTTATTTCCAAATAAGGTCACATTCTGAGGTTGTAGGTGGATGTAAATTTTTAGCAGATACTAACCTACTACACCATCCAAAATGTATTAGAAGAGATTTCTATTTCCCCTGTGGATTATAGAAATACTAACCTAGAAATAGAATAACAAACATCTTCATCCTTTTCCTCTGTTAAAATGAGAAATGTTTGAAGAGTCTACGGAGGGCGGCATCAGAACTCTGGTCTTCATGGTAGAGTAATCGAACTTGGCCCCAACAGGGGGGTGAGGTGGGTTGATGTAATTTTGATGCAGAGCCCTTTTTGTATGACCATCTGCTTATAATACAAAAGAAGGAATGCTAGCGAATTTCTAATCTGGAAATGCAGAGTTTTTGTTTTTTTTTTTTAAAGATTTTATTTATTTATTTGACAGAGATAGAGACAGCCAGTGAGAGAGGGAACACAAGCAGGAGGATTGGGAAAGGAAGAAGCAGGCTCACAGCAGAGGAGCCTGATGTGGGGCTCGATCCTGGAACTCCAGGATCACGCCCTGAGCCAAAGGCAGAGGCTTTAACCGCTGTGCCACCCAGGCACCCCTGCAGAGTTCTTTTTAAATAAGAACCTAGAGATAGTGAATAAGTGCCATATTATCTGAGAATTTGATTCTACTTTAGTATTTCATTTTTACTACTGAGTTAGCCCTCAGTTTAAAATGGACATAAATGATTTCTCAGTGAGGGTCCTCACCTTTTTTTGTAATCCAATTCCCTTGGTATTTACCGAGATGTATTCTCCCAAGTATCTGAGAGCTTTAGCTGAAAAAGTGAAAGGCCCCTCTTTTTTTGGTTTGTCATTCTTGCAACAAATCCTCCTCCAGTGATTCTTTAAGACTTATTATTATTATTATTATTTGGTCTTTAGCCTGTTTGATTGCATCTATGGCAGTTCTGAGATGAAAAATGGGTTAGAGATACATGGCAAAAAGATGGAAATTGTATGGGAATTATGTCAAATGGTGTAACTCAGGAGAAAAAATTGTTCATTTCCATATCGAAGTTTATCAGTAAGGATCAAAGTTATTATAAAAATGGTGCACTTGATTTTGACAAATTTGTCTATATACATCTATAAATTCTGTATTGCCCAAATATTTTAGGAAGAAAGGGATTCTTGTGAATGCAATGGAAAACTTTAAATCTATTGCTTTTGTTTGCATTGTGTCCTGAAAAATATTCAGTGAGTAGATGTTATACTTTTTATACTGAGACATTTTATTTTATTTTTTGTATTCAGTAAACTATCCCATTATCAAGAATTTATCTTTTTAAAGAAAACTGGGAATTCAATAGCCAAATCAGAGTGCTTCTTTAAAATGCCTGTGATAACACAAAAGTTGTATTTTTTCCCCAAATATATTTAGTTCATATTCTAGTTCAATACATGGGGAATCAGTTTTATTTATTTAATGGTGTTTCATTTTTTTGGTGACTCTGCTAAATTTTATTACTACTATTTTGATTTGACTTACTTTTCCACTTTAATAGTTATTATTGGTGTCAGTGTGAAATAGCTTGGAGGTATTTTTTTGGATGTATTTTAGAAGTTCTAATTAAGGAAAAGTCCCCCCCTTCCATTACAAAAAGATTTTTTTATTTGCCAATATACTGTTAAGTCGTAAATGATCCCTCTAAAAGTGATTTTTAGCTGTGGGTTTTTCTTTTATTTATGTGTTAAGGTACTGTATTTTATGTGATTGTAAATATATTTAACGCTGCTTATTCAAATATGCATAGGTTTACATATTCTGAAAAGAACCAACTTTCTGACTTAATTTAATTAGCATTAAACAGAATATAAACATGAATATCTTAAAAATGAACAGCCAGGGAAACACAAATTATCCAGATAGTATAAAATGAGAAGGAAAAAAAAAAACAACCCCACAGCTGGTGAAGGGAATTCAGTAATAAGATGCAAGAGAAATAACTGCATTTCATCATTTTTATCACCGGGGCTTTAAAGGTGGTGGTAAACTTGTGTTTTCCTTCCTGGGATGTTCTGGTAACAGCATGGCGGCTGACCATTGTTGAGGTTTTGACCAGAGTTCAGATTTTTTTTTTTTTTTTTTGTATTTCTAGATGACTGCAACCAATGCAGTGTCAGTGTTTCTTAGGGAAACGAACACTTTTGATAGTCATGATAATGGAGTTTGTTAGCAAGTGATCAGGCTGGCATCCCATGTGGAACACTTGATTCTAGTTTATTTCTAGTAGCTGATGCTACTATTTCACATGCAGTCCTTATTTTCTTCTCACTTGGGTGTAGGTCCGAGGTTCTCAAAACGTGGTGTGCCTTGGGATGACTTGAAGAGCCTGCAGAAACATCATTGAGCCACTGGCAGAGTTTCTGATTCAATCGGGCTGGGCTGGGGCCTGAGAACTTGCATTCCTAACAACTTCATGGCTAATGCTGAGGGGTTTGGTCCAGAACCACAGTGGGAGATCCGCTGATCTAGGTGAATTTCAAGAGAGATATATTTCTGATATAAAACCAGGAGTAGTTTAACATAGTATCTGTTACATAGACGTGTTTTCATAAGAAAAGATTAAGATTTCACCCATATTTCCAAAACTGGACTTGGGAGTTTTCAAATGTTGGCAATGGTGAATAAAGGAGGTTTTAAAATAGCATACTCTTTTTGGTCTAATAAAAACATTTTAATATTAATTGCTTTTTAAATGTCACTTGTATTTTTAATAATTGGTCTTTTTGATTAAACAAAATGCTGTTCATTTTCATATGTCAACATTTAAGGTCTTTATATACACCTATAGCTAGAACTTGAGTTATTTCATCTGTGAACTGAATATTTTATTTTTGTGAATGAATTCCCTGCTCATGTCAGGGGTCCCTAAGACAACAAATTTGCAAAACTTTCAGAACAGATTGCTTATACTGTTTTGACTTAACTTGCTTCACACTTCCCTTCATACATATAAACCAGGATTTCTCTGTTTTGAAGTTCAATCAAATATAAACAATTCCTGAGATCGAATTAAAAAGATGTGAACTCCAGAGTAACTACTGAATATAGGGTCAATAATCGGCACAGATTGATTGCTTGTTTTGTATATATATATCTATATATCTATATAGATATATATAGATATATATATATTCATATGTACATATATATGCATTTTTATATATGTACTTCACTTAATTCTCACAACAAATTTATTATTCCAATCTCACAAATAAGGAAAATGGGACTGACACAAAAAATGATTTGCCCAGGTAACAAGAGATAGAAAGAGGCACTTCGAGGATCTGAGCCTGAACTTTCTGAAACCTGGTTGAGGAATCTTCCAAAAATTCTATTTCTACTTAAAAAGAAATCAGAGAAGGTAAGGAAAAGTCGTTATTGCTGTTATGATTATTTTTGTAAACTACTGACAATATAATAATTTTACATGAGTGAATTTGGAGTGCTAATTGGGGGAAATTGATTCCAACTCAGGATTAAATAGTTTTTTAAGGAGATTTCTGTTTTAGTCAATGACAAGGATTAGGAATCTTTTCTGCCTTTCAATAACTATAAAGCCTTTTGCAAAGTTGATGTTATAGACACTGTTTTTATGGGAAGTTTACATGTGCACAAATATACAGCATTTAATAGTTTTCAGGGAATTCATAGAACTTGCTGAACGTTTTCTCAAACCTCAGTCTACTGACCATAAAATACAAGCCACTATTCTGGGATACACAGCCCAAGGGTGGAGGAGGGGTAGCAGGTATCTGTTGAGTGCTACATAGAAATTAAAAGCAACAGTTTGGGGTTTTTTTCTTTGGAGATAAAGATATTAAAATCTTTTTAAAGCCAGTTTACAAACTTAATGAAGTGAGCTAAATGATAATTAAAGTCTAATTTATGAATATTGTGACGGACTTGGTTTGAGAGAGAAAAGAAGAGAGGAAAAGACAAGCATGAAATAGAAGGGGAAGTTAAGAGAGAGTGAAAAAAGGGATGGGGACAGTTACAGGGCAGAATGGAAGTGGGGAGACACATGGAAACGATGAGATGGAAAGAGGGAGAATGGCCCTCATATCCACGGAGAGTGGAAAAAACACTGGGAGGGAGAAAAAGTCAAAGAGATGGAAAAAGAAGAAATCATGATGGATGGATACAACTCTAACCGGATTTTTGTTCCAATTGGTACTGTTTTCACAAGAGTTAAGCCCGTGCTTGTCATCAGAATTCAAATTCTAAGTATAAAGAAATAGGCCTTAATATTTTCCCTGTTATAGTCTCTCTATTAAAATTCGCCAGGATAATTAATCGGGATAACTAACACGATTAAGTTCCAAATACACAAATCTACACAGTTTATCTTCTCCCCAAATAAACTATAATTACACTTTCAGAAGGTGTGGGAAAGCTTATGTACCTCCTGACTCTTCCATAATCAATAGGACACGCGCACCCACCCACACACACACACGCACACACATCTACTTATATAAACGTATAACTACAAAAGCAAGAGCATGGAAAGATCTCATTCCTCCAAATACGAGCCGCTGTTTCAATAAGTAAAGTATGGCTGTTCCTAGAAATATTTAAATTGTTTAACTGACAGGACTTACTAAAGTCACCAGGTGGGGACTCTGAGTCACTGCGAGTTAGTATCAACGTGGGAAAAACAGCGATAATAGCGCCCGTGGTAGAATGCGCAGAAGCGCTGGAGTTGCTGCCCTCCCTCTGCCCAAGCCCCCAGCAGTGTGACTTTGCAGCTCCTCTCAGCAGGGGGAGGGGTCCGTTTCACCTCTTGAAACAGAGCCGGCCTTGTGACTCGCCTTGGCAGGGACGTGGGGTGAGTGTGCCAATTTTGAGCCCAGGTGTCAAGAGGTCTTGTACGCTCCCAGTTCACTACTCCTGGGTGCCCTGTCTCTACCGCGAGAACAAGCTTGGCTTAGCCCGCGGGGGGACACTCTGGAGCTGAGTCATTTTGGTTATCTCAGCCGAGGTCCCAGGCATGACGACAAAGCCGATCCACAGATAACCGCAGATGCATGAGAAAGTCCAACTGAGCTGGGAACTGCGGGGCTGCTCGCAGCCCAGCCCAGCCCAGCCCAGCCCGGGTTGTTGACCCACAGAATGGCCAGCGAAATAAATGATTCCTCCTTACGTCACTAAGTGTGTAATAACAACAGCTCGCTGATACACAAGTTAACATTTACTGAATGCTAATTATTTGTCAAGTACTGGGGTAAGCACCTAAGATACAGTATCTCATTGAATCTTTTTAAGACCAGGTGGACATAGATACTTTTATTATTCTCATTTCACCGAGAGGAATACAGCCATTTCTACCCTCTTCGTAGACACAACTGAAGTCCAGATCTCCTGAGCCTGATCTTCACACTCCAATGTCATAGTGCCTCCATCTGAATTTGCTGGTTGGTGAATAGGAGAAATTTGAGTAACTAAGGATTATCACCTTGAGGATTGTTACTTCTGTTGCTTGGTTTCTTTAAAGTTATCACTAAAGCAAGAGCTCCCAAGCTTTTTTTCACTGAGAAACTACTTTCGGTGGTGAATTTCCTGTCCCACCACGTTTTTTCCTGCTTCCTGCCAACATTTCAATTGCTGGGAAGCTCTCAGGCCACTCTCTCTATCTGAACTGCTTGCAGCTTGAGGGGGAAGTGGCTGTCAGAGCCCAGAATGCCTTTATCTTTGTTTTGTTTTATTTTTTTAATTTGTTCAATATTCAGGTACTAACAAGAGAGAATATATATATATTTAGATCATATATAAAACAATATATTTATATTTTTATACTTATATCTTTACACATAATATATTTATATATTTTATATTATTTATAAAAAAATATATATATTATATTTATACATTTACAATTAATATATATTTAAATATTTTATATTCATATATATATTTAAATTTTACTTATTTACTTGACAGAGATAGAGACAGCCAGCGAGAGAGGGAACACAAGCAGGGGGACTGAGGGAGGAAGAAGCAGGCTTCCAGCAGAGGAGCCTGATGTGGGGCTTGATCCCAGAATGCCGGGATCACGCCCTGAGCCGAAGGCAGATGCTTACTGACTGAGCCACCCAGGCGCCCCTATATTCATATATATTTTAAAATATATATTTTTTAAAAGAAGAAAACACATATGTATAGCCATCCAAATCAAAGGCCGTTTTAGCTTAAGCTCACCAGTTTAGAAAGCGTGTTTTGAGTTAACCTCCACCCCCTAGAAACAATGTTCCAAACTGAGAAGAGTTAACTCCTTCAAAGTGGTGCCTTAAAAAGTCTTTAATATTTGAGGGAGTGAAAACATCCAGTCCTCTTCAGTGTATTATTTATGCAGCATTTCAAATTGTTATGCATGTCTTTGTCCTCCAAGTATAGTACCTTATTTTTCCATGAGTGAGAAATCTCATTATTTTACATTATTAACCAAAGTTCATTTTCCTAGTGAGTCAAATCCAGCCAATTGAAATTCTTTTATAAATTTGTGTTTTTGAGACTTCAGAAATTTGAACAAAATTCTAACTGAAAGCCAAGTTTTCCAGATATTCTAGCTGGCCGGAAGCCCTACTTGTTGGCTTTATAAGATTATAGATATGGTTGTTGGTTAAGTAAGAGGTAAGCTGGACTTATTGTTTGTTCTTTTCGAGGAGGTCTCCTTTGTCCTTCAGAACTGTAGTAAGCAAAGGATAAAGTACGATAGCTGTTAACACTTAACTAGTACCTGCTGTATGCCTGCTTTCTTCTAATCCCTTACATATAATCTTTCCAAATTCTCTTAGTGTAGGGACAATTTCCAAACCCTTTTCTAACATGAGGAAACGGAGGCAAAGTGAGGCTAAAATACGTTCTCAAGACTACATCATTGGTTATCGTTGTACCGGAGTTCCAACCCGGCTCTCTGGCTCCAGAGCCCATAGTCTCCGTTTCCACACCCTTCTGCCGGGAAGACGCTACCTGGACCGGTTTGCGGGATAAAAAACTTCACTATGTGCACCATCGCCACTTTCCTGAAATATTGGCTGTGAGACCAACACATCGAAAAGGATGGATATTTTAAGCTAATACAAGATATGTAAGATTTCCTTAAGTGACATCTATTTTGTATTTCCACTTAGTTTTCTCTTTTCCCTTTTCTCATCTCGTTATGAGAGGTCTCAGCGACTTCACCTTCTTGGTGCTTGCGCCCCGGGTCCTGCGGTGACTACGGTGACTACGGGCGCCTCACTCACCGCAGTTGTCCTCATCGGCCTGGTTGCCGCAGTCGTCCACACCGTTGCAGTGAAGCAGCTGAGGCAAGCACTTGGTGGTATTCCCACAGGGGAAATAGCCGAGGGAGCACTTGACATCCTGGCCACTCCCGGGAACCACTGATGAAGAACGAGGAGTGAAGGTTAATACAAAGACATTCAAAAAAGTGGTTTCCTCCCAGTATGCTAACACGTGTAGTCTCATTCTGGCAGGTACAGCTCTCTCTATGGGAGCCTCGCCTTGCTTACTAGCCTGACGCCAACTATGTCCCAAGAACCTCCATGCTATTGGGACGTTCTTTTCCATGTCCTCAGAAGATGCCAGAATTCTCCTTTCTTTGCCTTTTCTCACGTGGAATGTCACAGATAACCGTCCCCCTGAGGCAGGTTATGCGAGTGGAGTGGTTGGGGGGGTGTCCCCCCTGCTCCTGCAACCAATCCTTCTTTATCTATGAAAGGTCTGCCATACTTTACAGTTTAACTCAGTTCCCTTCCTTTCCTTCAAAAACCTCTCCGCCAATCATTTTAAAAATCAGGAATTTATTGAGTGCTTACTCAGAATCAAGGTTGGTCTGGTACTAGAGGAAGAAGACATAGAGAACATCAGGAGAGAGCGTGCACGTGGTCACTCACAGATTGGACAGTTCCTATGCGGGAGGCTCAGTGCAGTATTTTGTGCAAACCGCATTGAATGAAACCAAGTTCCTGCCCTTTTCAGATGGGCTTCTTTCACTTAGTAACATGCATTTAAGAGTCCTCTGTGTCTTTATGGCTTAGTAACTAATTTCTTTTAGAACTGAAAAATATTCCATTGTCTGAATGTACCCACCGAAGGACATCCTGGTTGCATCCAAATTTTGGCAATTAGGAATAAAGTTGCTGTAAACATCCCCATGCAGGTTTATGTGTGGATATAAGGTAACTATACCACTTTAAAGCCTCAGATTTATATAAACTTTAAAGATTATTGGAGACTCCGAATATAATTCTGTGGCTTATTATCCTTTCAAGTTTGTACGTGCTTGGAACGTCCTCGAATATTGTCAATTATAAGAAAAAAGAACAGAATAGTTTGAACTGTCAATAGCATGTATTTTATAAAAATATATTGGTAATCTGTCATCAAGACATGAAAAGAATAAAAGTGACTATTTTTTTGGAAGATGCAGCAGGACATTTTAATAACAGGGCAAGCGACATTTTTATAGAGAAGATATCTAGCTATGTCAGGTTTTGACGGTACTTAGTTTTTCAGAGCACACCATTTGATGAAGGAAATAGTTAAACCTATGTAATAATGAGCTATATTGTAAATAGTATTCTTACTTGTGAAATTATTTTAAAATTATCAATATTTTTTCAACAAACTAATTAAAATGAGGTCAAAGGACTTGTGTACCACAGGATGTCACTGGTAGAACATCACACATTTCAGAGACTTCAAGTGTACATAAAATAAGGTTAATCTGTGTTGATACTGACTTTGGATATTTTTATTGATTTCTTAAGAACAAAATTTAAAATTCAAGGGTTTCAGGGGCAACCGGCTGGGTCAGTCTGTAGAGCATGAGACTCTTGATCTTGGGTTCATGAGTTCGAGCCCCACATTGGATATACAGCTTACTTAAAAGAAATAAAAATTGAAGGTTTCAGAAAAATTCTTTGATGAATAGTCAGCCTTCAGCCACAGTTACTATTTGAAGAAGTTTTAACTAGACATACCTGCCTGTGTTTTCATGCTGCTGTTTTGAAAATTCTTCTGGAGTAACTTGTTTTTATGGATATTATGCTCTTATGTCCTGTCTTTTAAGTTGATCTTTAGAAGCAGATAGAGCTCTTCAATGATTGTGCCATGAAATTAGTTCCACATTTTTATAACATTATGATTTAAAGATATACTTAAAGTCTTAAATAGTGCTATTTTTAAAATAACTTATTTTGAGATGATCTCAAAATTAAAGTTTCGAATATAGTATAAAGAATGATTTTTTCCCCCTGAATCATTTGAGAGTAAGTTCCTGATCAGATGCTCTATCACACTTAGAAACTTTGGTTGTGTTTTTTTCTATAAACGGGCATTCTCCTACATAACCAAGCTAGAACCATCAAAATCAGAAAATTAACATTGATACCTTACTACCATTTCAACCTCAGAACCCATTCATGTTTCACATATTGCTCAAAAGTCCTTCATAGTAAAAGGATTTAGTTCATAATCTTTGCGTTTGTCATATTTCTTTAGTTTCCTTTGATCTGTAGTTTCTTAGTCTTTATCTTTCACGACCTCGATACTTTTGAAGATTGTAAGTTAAATATTTTGTAGAATGTCCCTAAATTTTGGTTGTATGATATTTCATCAAAATTAGATTTAGATTATGCACCTTTGGCAAGAAATTCACAGAAGTGATGCTCATTTCGGCCTGTTAGGTTATGCCAAATATTGATTTGTCCCATTATTGATGATGATCACTTTGGTCACTTGGTTAGGGTGATGTCTCCAAAACTCCTCCACTGTAAAGTTAGCCTTTGTAATTCATAAGCATTTCATAGAGGGGTTGCTAGTTCATTCTCCTTTTCTCCCATTACATATCTCTTACTCCCTTCTCCGACAATGAGAAACTCCTTTCTATTTTCTTTAATATATTTATTATCTTGACAAATCCTCTTCCAGCATGGTTGCCCTTCTCAACCCCATTCAGTTCTGACTCCTGGGGTAATGGGCATTTTTCCTCCATGAGCACTCTCCTTGCTCTGTTAGAGAACTGATACACAGTGCCAGGTACCAGCTCCCTCTGTGGACACTCTCCTCACCCCAGCTTGGCCCCAAAATTCCTCTTTGGGTTACCACAGCTCCTTCATCTTGCTCAGCACAGAAGAATACCTTTCTCTGATTCACCAAATAGCTTTAGGGCTCCATTGTTCAGAAACAGAATGACAGAGTAAGGGGCCATTACCTTATAGGTAAATTATAGGCTATAGGAAAATTTTGCAGAAGTTGAAAGGGATCATATTATGCCACCCCAAAACATGCCACTTTGGCATAAGTATTATTTTAAACTGAAGACAATTTTAAAAAAGCAAACGTAAGAAGAGCTCTCTGCCCCTCCCCCATCGGCCTGAAAGCAGGGCAAAAATTTCCCTTTATGAAGGTGTCTTCCTCCTCCCTCCATACGAGGAGGAGAACAACTCTTGTCACTATAGAAGGAAAGTTGGCACCAAGGTGAGTCTGCACAAACACACCTTACTAAAATAACCCTTTTCTTCCCTCTCAGGACTAAAATCTTAATAATAAACATTTTTTGGAGGCCAAGCTCCTAGTGGTTTATCATTAATGGAATAAAACTTAGCTTTTACTTTTTGACAGACCTTGACAGAAATGCACAAGCACTTACAATTTTGTCTAGGGAACTCACCAAAATGCCAACTCAGTGAAATTATAACCCTTATTCTGTAACAACCTTAAATGTTAATATGGAAACATTTAATATGGTTGCTCTGAAGTCAATGCCTTAAGGGCATCTCTGTTCAGTTAAATTTAAAATAAAGTAGGTGAATGTAATTGGTACATTTCATTAAAATGTTTGCTGTGTTTCTGTACAGCTATGACTTGCTTAAGCACTAAGGTAAGAATTTCATCGGATTCTATAATTTATTTCTAGCATTCGAAATCCTTTTTACGATCTATGGAAAACATGCAATATCCTATTTTCTTAGAGAATTACAACATCAAAAGTATAGAGGTAGTTTACCAAATACCTTGTTAGGAAGTAAAATAAACAAACGCACACACCCACACGCTCACACAAAAACAGACTTTCCCTA